>NC_133550.1:70003487-70312081 GCF_048773025.1 Camelus bactrianus
CTAACTGACTTCAGAGATGTGTAACATATTTTACCCTTTCAAGCTTTTTCCGGAGTGTTTTTAAAAATACCATGTGACCCAACAGGTCTTGAAGGAAGTCACTCTGCACGGGCCTGGGAGAGCTGCCCCATCAGCAGGGAGTCCCCGTCCCAGAGGCCACTCACCTCCCCCGCAGGGCGCTCCTGCTGGCCGGCCGGTGCTGGGTCCCAGGACGCGCCCACCTTGAAGCGCACGCACTGGAGGACGGTGCCCGTGTTGAGGCTGGCCTGCAGCAGCAGCTCCAGCAGGAGGAGCAGCAGGAGCACGTCGTAGGACTGCTGCAGCGGAGACAGGCCGTGAGCAGCGCGGCGCCCGCCTCCCCGCTCCCCGCGCCTGGGCCTCCCTCCTGTGTTCTCTGCCAGCACTGACCTGAGCAGTGACAGCTGCGAGAGCCGAGGAACTCAGCTCCGCTTGTAAGTCCTGTCCTGGGTTTAATGGAGGAGCACACAAATGACCCACAGGCAGCCAAGCCCAGTGACAGTGCCCCCGACAGCCACACGGGTCAACAGGGAGCCAACAGAACCACCCATGGTGGCGCTGAGGGTGCCCGAACAGGCATGACCAGTGACGGGGAAGCAGCCTGCTCTGGAGGGCCCTGAGCCGAGGAAAGAGAAGGGCGGGCTCCCGGGGCAGCAGGGACACAAGCACCAGCAGCAGCTTGGGCTCAGCCCAGGCTGAAGGCCGGAGGGTCCGGCACTGGTTGCTGGAGAGGAGGGTCTGAGTGCCCAGGACGGGAGAGCGAGGGGGGCACTCACCCGCAGGGGCTTGTCACCAACACAGGGGAAGCCCAAGGAGGGACTGCAAAGACATCCCCAGAGCACTCGCCCCCTCCCCACGCTGCACGGATGTCCCCCCAGCCTTGGAAATACAAAGCAACCAAATGTTAACACAAAGAAGAACCCAGTGTCCATACAATGTCACTGGTTAAAAAAAAAACTCAACACCTATTAGGTTATGTACAATTAACCAGAACTCCAGTTTAAAAAAAAACACACAGCACTGTGTTTTCTAGAGCCAGCAGGTTGATTCTAAAATTCACACAGAAGAACAAGCAGCCCAGAAAGGCCGAGCATCAGCAAGGGGTCTTGGCGGTCAGCTGGTGCTGCCCACCGCGAGCCCCCAAGTCGGACGGGGCGGCACAGACCGGAGCGCAGCACCCGGCCAAGGCGGCGTCTCCGCGGAAAGACGGGCTTCTTAATCAACAGTGTTTGAACCACAGAAGAGTTGTTCCAGCAAAGACCAGCTGGCCCCACCCCACCTGCCGCGCTCCAGGCTAAACTCCGGCGGAAATGCAGGTACCAGCCTTTCTCGTTATGACAAAATCCAGAGGCAGTAAAGGAAAGTGCTGCTAAATCCAACTACGGAACAACAGAACTTCCACGGGACAGAAATCACAAGAAGCAGGACGAAACGGCTGCCGCTGAGGTCGTGTCTGCGTCTCCTGTGTCAGACGGAGGACTGGCCTCCCTGTGTCACTCTCAAAGGCCGCTGGAAAGCGGGCAAAAGACATGGACAGTTTGCTGGAAAAGAAGTGCAGCGCCACTGGGCATCGTGACAGGTCCCCACCGTCACTGGTGCTCAGAGAGATGCACGTACAGCCGCCAGACGCTCTGCCTTGGACCCGCGTTTCAAAACCCAGTGTGACAACCTCCCTGCCGTCGGGGGGAGGGACATAGGAGGCCCCGGGGGGAACCTGCTGACACCTGACAAAACCAGAGGTGCATCTGCCCTCTGACCCAGCGATCCCTCCCCCAGCTCCTCGCCCTGACCACGCACCCATGGGCTCGAAACCAAGTGCAAGCATCACGGCAGTCGGCTGGGAGCAACCCCGTCTCTGTCGCTGGTGACAGCGGGATGCACTGGGTCATGCGGGAGTACACACATGTAATTAAGGAGCCCAGAGGGACCCGATCCCTCTGGGGACTGAAGAAGCACCAGGATAAATTAAGTTTAAAAGAGGAAAAAGGCAAAGTACAGAAATGTGATTAGACTGAGTGACCTGTTTTAGAAGGAAGGAAGGTTGCCTGTGGGAGGAGCAGGGAAGCCATGGTGGGACCACAACTCCTCTGAGTTTGCCTGTGGGCTGGTTTGACTTTTGAGCCATGTGAAAGTATCGTATTTTCAAAAATACTATTAGCAGGGAAAAAAGCGTCAGAGCCTAAGACTGAATTCAGACAGAGACCATTCAAGTTGACTGCGCAGCAGACCAGCAGGGCTGTGCAATAACAAGAGACTGTCCCTCCGGGTGGGAGGCAGAGTGGCCTCCCCTGCAGGTCCACTGCTGGTAGGACGCTGGTCTGGTGCTTTCGAACACTCATGTGTTGTGAGAGAGAACTAAGCCGTGACTATATTCAATGTCACCAGGAAACAAGATTTTTGGACTAAGAGAAAAATGATGCAAATATAAAATAACAGAGGTTAAGGAAAAAAAAACCCTAGAATGTAAAATTTGATTATACGTTCAAGATCTTTAAATATACACGTATTTCTCAGCTCCACTGAAGAGCTTGGAAGTAGTGACACCCCAGCAGGGAAGGGTACAGGAGCCCTCCGATCCTGATTTCTATGTACAGCTCCCCTCCAAGCATGAGGGCACATCGGGGCAGGGACAGGACCAGCTGATCCCGGGCCGTCTCGAGCATCCAACGGGAGAGGCTGACGGCGTGGTGTCCAGGAGCACAGGCCGGGGTCGCATTGAGCATTGGGGAGTGACACAGCCAGCATTCTGTAGGCAGCGACAAGCTCTCGTCCTCCACAGGGCGCACAGGCAGGCACAGGTGAGAGCCCCAGCATGACCTCAGGCCCAGCAGGGACCGGCCAGCAGTGCTGACCCACAGGTCAAAGGTGCTGGAGGCACTGCATGGTGCTGGGGCTGAAACTTGGGGCACTTCTTCCTGCCCGGGGTCACCTGCCTCCCAGGAAGCACTGAGCCGCAGCGAACCGGACTGGACAGCGACACCACGTTCTCCTGAACTCACGCCCGCTGACACCACGGGAAACAGGCCCACAGACCATCTCTCAGACAACGGACCTGGACTGCAAACAGTCAGAGTCGGGGGGAGAGGGGAGAGGGCGGGACTGTCCTCGTCCAAAGAGGCCGGAGTGCAAGGTGTGCCCCCGCTGCTCTGAGAACCTCAGCCCTGGGAGCATCTTCTTGGGATGGTTCAGGGAGACGCCAGGAGAGCACCCAGCGTTCCGGCTGTCTTAGGGGCACGTGGGACTGTGGGTGTGGGAGACGGCCCTTACGTTTGAAATGCCAGAGTATCTAAGGGTGAAGGGTCCCCTGAACGTCTGCTCCTCGCTTTCAGATGCTTCCAGAAAATGATGCCCATGTGTGCGTCCACCCCGTCAGCATAAACACGCACACAGACGCACGGACACGCAGGTCAACCACGGAGAACCTCGGTGTTTACTGCACTGACCTTTCAACTTTTCTGTATGTTTGAAATTTCTCGAGCCAAACCTTTGGGAGCCAAGAGGATCTATGCTGGAAGTGAAGCAGGGCGTGTGTGTGAGGACTGCCCTGGCCCCCGCCAAGCCCGCGGGAGGACAGCGGCCCCGGGGGGAGGCTCTCACCAATGGGGTCTGTCATGAAACTGGACGGATGGCTGATCTAAAACTCAAATGCACGCTGACAGGACTGAGAAAATGCAAGACGCCGGTGGAGAGGGTGGCCGAGGGCACAGGGCGTTGGCGAGACTGGGCAGAGAGGCCCCAAGCGGAAGAACAGAAGCCGACCGAGTGCTCAGGGCTGGAGCTGAGCTGAGCCTGCGGTCGGGGGACAGAACGGGCATCAGAGAACGGTGCACAGACGCCTCACTGTCCCCAGAGAGAAGGAAATTAGCAGAACCTGCTCCAAGCACACCAGGCCTGCGCAAAGCTGGCGCTGGACACGTGCCAGGGCTCAGCGGCGCCGCATCTCTACGGGCAGTTGAATGAAATAAAGGAGACGCACCTTGAAGGCCGGCGGGTAGTCCTGAAAGACCTCCAGGATTCTCGTCACGCTGAAGGACAGGTACCCAGAGGCCGCGAACAGCAGTGGGGACGCCAGGCTGCAGATGGCGGTCAGCACCTCCACCTGGCGGGAGGCAAGAGCGAGGTGTCGCTGCCGCTGCTCAGGCGGAGGGCGCGGCGGGAGGACCACGTGGGAGAACTGCTGAGTTGATGTGAGTCCAGTTCAGCGTGGGGGGGGGGGGCTACTGAAGTCTCTGCACTTGGTTTGCCTGTTAATTCCAAGTGCCCCATGTGTCTCACATGTGCTTTCTCAGTTTATGCACAACTCTCTTTGTTGAAAAACAGCACTTATGAACGGACAGCCTCCTTCCAGGGCCCTCAGACCTGATCTCCTAAGACGCTGCCCCCATCGGAGGGCGATACTGGACCATCCCAGAGGCCACGCCGAGCCCCACCCTTTGCCCAGTCACAGGACTCATGCTTTCTGCTTATTTCCACAGACAGTCCTGCCCTGTGACAGCCGCGGCCCGCCTCGAGCCTCCCTACCCAACCAGCCTGCGGACGCCCCTCAGCAGCTCAGCCCCCACCCCACCCCCAGCCGGGGCCTGCAGCCTGGCTCCCTAGTGGAGCTTTGTCATGTGACTGCAGCCATGGAGCCAGGCAGTTCCCCGAGCCCCAGCTCCACCTACCAGACACCTGCTGGGACACTCTGCTGTCACATGACTGGCGATGGCGCTTGGAAAACACTAAGAGAATAGGAAAGAGGAAGACTTCAGAGATGACAGCCCAGGAAGTCGGATCCCAGACGTGTGCTCTTGCGTTCTAACTGGGGCCACCCTTGTCACCAGGAGAGGCCGGGCGGAGAGGGGCCGGGCCAGGCGGCTGCAGGGCTCCTGTGCTCCCTGCTCCCCAGCTCTGCAGAGAGGCTGCAGGACCATGCGGGGGACGCTGGGTGCCCTGGAACCCACACACCTGCTTTCTGGGACTGGCCCCACATCTGCTGTGCGGGTCAACCCAGCATCGCACCGGGGAGACCACACGGACCCAACAGCCCCATCTGAGGCAGGGTCTGTGTTGGAACTGGCCCCAGGACGTCCGGTCACAACCGAATTTGCTGCTGGCTCAGGAGCCAGTGGTCACGCTTCCTATTTCCTTTTCCCATTTGCTGGTCTCCGTGATGGGAAGACGTGGCATTTCTGGGGAGCGCCCAGCTGGCTGCAGGCAGGCTCAGGTGGGTGATTAGGCCAGGGGACCCAGGAGACAGCAGACCCCCATCCACCATGCTCTGACCACAGGGTTCGGTGGGTCTGTGGGCCCCCCTGCCCCTATGTAATCAATAAATGCCTTTTCCCACTTATTTTAAGGAGCTTGATTTTAGTTCTACACGATTCCGGCAGGGGGAAGCTCAGGGGAGCATAGGTCTTCTCTGAGGTTGCTGAATGCTGGGCCCGCCTTCCTGCCACCCCCTTGCCCCCAACCCTGGGATCCAGGTGCCCATCCCAGCACAGCCTGCTGAGCCCAGGACCCCAAGTGTTACCCATCCACACACCCCACCCACAAAGGCAGAGGAAATGTCCACACCCTGGGCAGCGGTGGACCCCTCCCCATGGGACTGTCTCAGACCCCTGAACACACCAGGGGGCTCCTGCATTTGTTAGGGGCTTATAAGAAGGTGAGTCAGACAGGTGGGCTCAGGGCAGTGAGAGCCTGGGCAGCAGGAGGAAGACCAAGGAGGATGCAGACCAAAGAAGGTGGCGAGAGCAGCCATGCAAAGGCCCTGGGGCGAGAGGGACAGTGGCGCCTGAGTGGGGCCAGGTGGGGAGTGTGGGCCTGGCGGGGGTGCTGGGGAGGCTGAGGTGTCAATGCAGGGGTCTCTCCTGGGCTGTTTTTCCAGCAGGCTTTCTGCCCAGCAGGAGTGAGAGCAGAGGATGGGCCATGGGTGGGACCAACCAGTTCAGAACCACCTGCAGTGGCCCGACAAGCCCAGGGAAGGGCAGCATCTGCTTTTCTGTCCAGTCCAGCCTAACCCTGGCCTGGCAGAAAATCTGGCCACAGGTCAGGGCAGTGCGTACATCACCCAGCCCAGGACAGGCCCCAGGGACAGGGTGTCAGGGGCCCTCAGCCCTGGACCCCTGCCTGGCACCCCTGGTCTATGCTGGAGGCCTCTCCCACTGCCATCTGCCCAGATGGGGGCAGGCTCCATCCATCCTCACCAGCCGCCCCACAGGCCATGACTCCGGGACTTCCTCATCACAGAGGCCGGACATGCAGACAGACAAGCCTCCCCTGGAGCAGCAGGCCCGTCGCTTGTCTGCAAGTCCCGCCTGTGCCCCGGCTGCAGCGGCCTGGGTGTGGCTCTCTCTCCCTGGGCCCTGTCTTAGGGGAGCCCCTCAAGCCAGCCAGTCTTGGGTCCCAGGGAGGCCACACAGGCACCACTGGGACGCTGAGCCCTGGGACCCAGTGGCCATGCAGCCCCAGCACCCGTCTCTCAGCCTCCAGGAGGCGGAGGTGAAGGTCAGCGTGAAGGCCACACCCTTGCGGCAGCTTCGGGCGAGGAGCAGGTGGCTGAGGACGCTCAGGGCCTGGCACTTGCAGGATCAACCCCAAACTCCAGGAGCCCAAAGCACAGGTGGGTGTCAGTTTGGGGGGCGTCTCGTGACACCTGGAAGTTCGGGAGTGACGGGCACATGGCAACTGTCCCAAGCATCTGTGGGGGCCCAGACCCCGCTGGGAGGCCCAGCCAAAAGGAGGCTGCAGTCTGGGGGCTGTGGCTCCACAGGCTGCGCTTCACTTAACAGGAAACAACATCAAAGTATGTAAGTAAGCTTGGAATTCCTTATAAAATGACAAAAAGGGCTGTGGTGAAAACAGTGACCACGTAGTAAGCACTTCCCAAGCACTAGGTGTGATCTTAGCATTGACTATGGTAGCATTTGATAAGGAAAATATATGTTACACTTCGTAAAATGTAGTATAAAACAATTTGAAGGTTATATGTTATACAATTATTGTTTTAAGTGCTTTTCAGGAAAAATAATACAAAAAATATAAAATAACAACAGCAGCTAACACATCGCCCACTGAATTCTGGGTTCCCAGGTCCCTCCAGCCTGGGCCCCAAGGACCCCAGTCCAGCAGCCAGGGTAGGAGGTGTCCTGCTCCGACTGCCTGCGACCACCCCCTTCTCCTCCAGCTGCTTCCTGCCCGGCCTGACTCCCACAAAGCTGGGCTCAAGGGCCAACAGGATGCATAGCCCAGGGCAGTGGGGTGGCTGTGCGGCCCGGCCAGCCTCGAGGACAAGGGCCGCCCAGGAGGTACTCACGGCCACTAGGATCCAAAAGAACGTCACGGAGAGGTGGGGGCCCGAGACGGCGTCGTCCAGGTTCAGAGCGATGACCCCTCCAAGGACAGCGGAGATGCCAGCGATCACCTCGATGACCTGGAGGCAGATCATCTGTGTCATGGGGTGGAGGGGGCGGCTCCCCGGGGTCCCTGAGAGCGAGGAGGGGAGGCAGGGGCGGGTCCCTGAGAGCTCAGGGCGGAGGAGCTGGCACCCATGCTGAGATGTTGAGGATAATCTCCCAAGGAATACTGAAAATGCGTATTTCCAACCCAAACTTGTGGGAAAAGGAAGGAAGACGCTCCTGCCAGTTCAAGGAAGGTGAGAAAAGGCACAGAAAATAGGCAACAAAAAGATGGAGGAATAAATGTGACAGTGTCAGGAATCGCACTCTGGGTGAACGGGCCCGGGCCTGGAGAGACCATGAGCAGAGCCCAGCACGTGCAAACCACCCACTCGGGAGGCTGGGAGGCCCTGAGTGGGGCAGGAAGGCACACTAGGAAGTATTGGCCAGAAGGTAACTGGCATCCTAAAACAGTGTGGGTTTCGTGGCAAAAGCCTCTACTGAAGAGAGTTGCCCGGAATGATGGAAAAACAAGGAAAGAGGAAGGAAGGTCAACCTCATCTGTAACTAAAACCCAGGCCCCAAAACTGCAGGGAGAAAAGCTGCAGAGGGACCCAGAGAGACCTTAGTGCCGACAGCTCAGTAACAGGACGCGTAGACTGAGCTGTTTTGAAAAAGGCACAAAAGACTTAGAACACAACTAACAAGAGAGGGTGGCCATAGAACTTATCCTTCAAACCAGGACGCTTTGAGAGTAAAGGGGACGTCCCGTCCACCAGGACAGTGCGAGTCAGCACGGACGCGCCTGCACCATGTTTATGTACCATGTACCGTCCAGCACCCCCCAGCCATGGAGTGAAGCAAGGAGAAAGAAAAGCTCCTCTTACTGAATAGGATTTCAGGACCCGAGCAGGAAATGTCACTTCATACAGAGGATTGGCACTCTCAGAGACGGAACCCTAAAAAGAAACAAGACCTCATCACAGGGGCGGCCATCTGTCCATCCAGCCCCTGGCGCAGGTGGGCCATGCCCAGGCAGTCACTCAGGTGGAAGTCACTGCTGGTTCTTCAGGTTTGAGAGCAAAAGCTCAAGTGCAGACTTTCTCTTTGCATATGACTTGGGTTCCACTGCTGGAATCCTAGTCAACAAGGCGATGCTGTCAGCGGACTTGGTCTCTGCCTGTGACACTTGGGTGTGGGGGCACTCGATCAGGATCAAACGAGGTGGTGCTGCATCCTGGTCCTCGCTCCCCCCGCCCCACCCCAGGCCTCTGACCTGCCTGCGGGGGGAGCATGACCTCTGGCTCTGTAGCCAGGTCAGTGGAGCAGCAGGCCACAGGCTGGACCCACCTTTCGCTTGCCATGCGCCTCGCTAGACCGCGCGGAGATGATCACCGTGGCCGCCATGAACAGCTCCAGCAGCAGCAGCAGAATCAGGTTGAAATTGATCTGCCAAAGGAGGACACATCCGTCTGTGAAACCAGCCTGTATCCCGCCAACGTGGACCACCCCGCAGACAGGCCGAGGTGTCTGCTCCAAGTCTGGGCATCTCTTCCTGTCCAAAGCCAGTCACTAGGCAGGCACACCACCTCTGACTTTCGTGTGTCTCTGTTTGTTGGTGTTTGTTTTTAAAATGACAAATTCATAGCAAACCAACACTGGAAGACGACGTTTTAACTTGGTGAAAGTCACACATCAAAACCGTAATGAAACTGTAGATACGACCCATTTAAAATCAGAATCAGACAGAGAGGCCCACGGTACTGAAAGTCCTGGACAAAGCTATTAGGAAAAAGAGCGCAAGACTGAACGGGACCATCTAAACTGTGATTAATTACAGACAATACGGTGACCTGCACAGAAAAACCAACATAACCCCCAGGAAAGTTTCAGCAAAGTTTCAGGGCACAAAGTCCACTTACAAAAAGTCCATTTTAAAAAACTGGTACGGTTTGAATCAGGTCTGTACCTGAGTTAACACGTGCCAATGTCACGTTCCTGATTTGCCAAAGAAAGATGCCGTCACTGGGGGGAGCTGGATGAGGGGTACCCAGAAACGCTCTGGACTATTTGTGCTAATTCTTCTTAGTCTTTAAATATTACAAAATAAAGAAAAAATTAAAACTGATAGCCTCTCTCTGCACCAGCAATAATCCATCTGAAAATATAACTTAAAAAAATAAAACACCATTTGCACCAGTAACAAAATCTGTGACTCCTCTAGGAATTACCTACCCAAGAATTCACAGAACATTCGATACTAATAGAGGACCGAGGAGATGGGGTGAGTAAGTGGGGAGACCGTCTACGTGTTGGTGACAACATAACAATGAGGTCCATCCTCACAAAATTATTCTGTGAAACTCCGAGTGACCAGAACAGAATCCCTGCTGTATTTTTTGAGGCGCCCAGTAAACTTATTCTGAAACATGTCTGAAGTAGGAGAGGTCACCTTTGAAGCAGGAAGGCAGCTGGAGTTAGGAAGCTTCGGTAAGAAGCCTGGTGTCGCCTGTGCAGCGAGCAGCTCGTGGGGGAATCTGACCCAGGGTGTGAAAGCCAGTCCTCGGCCCGAGGGCAGGAGCGGGCGGGGGTGCGAACGGCCCACGGAGGGGCAAGCCCCGGAGGGAGGGCGGGAGCCCGTGAAGGCCTCGAGCTCAGCTCTGCAGGGCCTCCTGTGTCTCCACGTGTGACGCTGTGCTTGGATGCCAGGGGTGCCGACCTGTGGTCCCACGTCCTTCCGCGCGTCCGGGTGTCCGGGCTGCGAGGCCTCCCGCAGCCTGGCTCCACCCCCGGGGGCGGAGCCTGAGGGCCCAGTGAGCGGCAGGTGCTGGCGCCGTGGCTTCTGTCGGGGGTGCGGCAGGGAGGGCCGGTGAGGGACGCCGTGGGCCCACGGGCCACGCTGCAGAAGGCTGGGCAGCATCCTTCACCACGTCCTCGTCATACTGTGTGTCGGGGTGCTCTTCTGGGTAACGAGTGCTGTGCTCTTTGTTTGGGTTCGGGGCTTCCCCGGCTGGGAACACACCACCTGGTCACACGCATGCGTGTTTCTCCAGGGTTTGTGCTGTGAGGTTTCCAAGTGTGTGTGCTTCTTTGGAAGGGCCTGCGAATTCCAGACTGTTTTCCAAAGAGCCAGCAGCAGGTACAGAGTGGCCAGACTGAGGGAAGCACCCTGGGGCTTCTGCCCATCTGATACTGGAAACAGCATCTCCTTGTGGTTTTAATTTCCCTCCTGCTGGCGCTGTGGCCTCCTCCCCAGCGAGTGCTCTGCGTGGACTCCTGTTGTCCTCAACTTTCTCCCAGGTTCTGTGGCCAGAGCTTCTCACCTCCCCTGGGACTGGCCACCGTCCCAAGGGAACTGGTCCCCATCCTTACACCATGCGCCCCTCGTGTCTGGGCTCTGGCGTTCCGGGCTGGATCTGCGTGGCAGGCGAGTGGGCAGAGGCCCAGAGCCAGGGTCTGGCACTGCTGTGATGCAAGCCTGGCACCCGGTCGGCACACATGAGGCTCCTCAGGCTGACCTGGTCTGGGCGCGGCTCTCCCGTCCCGGCGGAGTGGTGGGGCTGAGTCCCCACCTGCTCTCCAGTGGGGCTCCGCCCCCGGCCCTGGGTCTCCCTAGACCTGCGGGGCCTGGCCTGCAGACGCCCTGACCCTGGACGCCCTGGACATGCACCACCACCTCCACTCAGGGTCTCTTTGGGAAGGAAGCCTCACAGTTCTCAGTGAGGTGTTATGCTTTTCTACAAAACAGACTCCAGACCTTTGGTGACACCTATTCCCAGGAACTTTGTATTTATTTCCGTAAGATGATTTCTGTGTTTTAATAACGTTTTCAAAACTCTGTTTCCGGCACAAACAATTATTTCACATTGATGTTCACATACAGCCACCTTGCTACGTGTGCTGAATAATCCGAATGTCAAGGAAGCAGCACATGGTCTCTCCTGCACATGAGGTGGCACAGGTGTTCCCTTCAGGCCCACCTGTCTGTCTCTAACGCCTGGCTGAGACATCCCAGGGCCACCCCACCCTTTCCTGATCTTAAAGAAAATGTGTTCACTATTGCACACAGAGCAGAGGCACTTCTGATCAGTCCCATTTCTCTATGAGATTCTTCTCTGTTGCACCATAATTTAAATGACAAGACTTTCCCATTTTTCTCAGCAGAACATAAAGCAACAGCGCGACTTAAGACTTACAAAGGCAGCATCACAGATCTGATGAAGTAGGTTATTGTGTTACCATTAATGTTTAAGAACTGCTGTGAAAGAGATACAGAATCTGAAAATCGTCCACTAGAATCAGTGAGAGTTAAAGATAATTCTTTTCTTCAGAAGCTTAAACAAAAGCCTCAAAACTGGTCAATCTCAAGAGTGACGATACACATTTCCTGTGTGTATCCCATCACTGACATTTTCTACCCAATAGATCAAGCTCTCGGACACCAGCTCCGGCCCCACAGGGCTCGGCACCTGTGTCTGCCAGAGGAAACAGGAAGCATTGGGACCCACGTGGCTTTGAGACCAGAGACTCACGTCTACTGCAGACGGGTTCAGGACCAGTTTGCATCCAAACCAGATCAAACACGTAGTGGTAATAGCAAACGTGGAAACAAACAGTATCTGAAAGTTGGGAATCTGAAAAACAAGACAGGAGGGTTTTCCTGCTCAACCCCGTTCCTGGTCATTAATTGACAACCCTAGGGACGGGGACATGGCTCCCAGCCTCCCAGCCCCGCCCCTGTCAGGTCTCTGGCACTGCCTGGGCAATGGGGGCAGGAGGTTGGACTCACCACGTTGACATTTCTCCCGGAGACGGCAAAGCTCACAATGGCCGAGGGGACGCACTGAAAAGAGAGCAGATTGAGGTGGTGTGCCCACTGTCACTCTGTGCCCTGAAATCCCAGTGGCCCGAGACCTGTCACCTGCCACCAGATGCAGGGGTTCTGCTCCACCCTGAAGGGTCTCAAGCCTTTCAAAATACTTATTCTGCAAACAGTTTTATTTGTTCTGATGAGATGAAGAGACGTCCAGCGATGAAGCCTGTCCCGGCCGGACATGCTTGGAGGTCGGATGTGGCTTCCTGTTGCCCGAGACCCAGTGCGTCTGAGTCAGAATTGCCCAGGAAGGTGAAACATCCCCGGAGCCCCTCGCCTCCACCGCCCCACCCTGGAGTGGAGGGTGAGGAAGAGGATGAGCCTGGGGGGCTGGGCAGTGGGGAGTGGATGGGGGAGCTGGGCCACCGAGGGCTGTGGGGGATCCTGGGGGACCACGTGAAACATCTCCCTAGCCTGTCACCCCTGAGGGTGAAGGATACACTGAAGATTTTGCTGGGACATTGGCCTGACTCAGAGGTCACCCCAACCAGGGCTGCCTCAGCGGTGAGGACAGTGGGCCACCTAGAAGGTTCCAGAGAGAACAGCAGGAGTGGGTCACATTCTTCCCAAGAGTTTCTGTCTAAGAGAGCAGAGGCTGGACAACAGGGGTGGGGCACAGGGTAAGGGAAGCCTGTGTCTGTGTTGTATCTTCACATATTTGGGGGTGCTGACAGCTGGAGCAGGAGTCAGGGGCGAGAGGGCCCCCCCACAGGACCCCAGGGCATATGCCCTGTGCTCAAGCTGGCCGGGGTCCAAGGTGGTCTCTCCATGAGGACCAGTGGCCCCCCAGGCCCCGGCACAAGCTTTGGGGAGGGGTGGGGGTGCAGCCACAAACCATGCAGGGCGGGTTCCCTGCCAGCCCACTGGACAGCTGGGGGCAGCACGCAGCTGCTGGTTGGAAATCAAAGTGTCCTTTCTTGCCCCGGAGTCTGTGGAGCAGGACTCAGACTTGCTTCACCGATCATTTTCAAACGTGAATGCTATTTGAAGCCAACGTATATGAAGAGATTTTTAGGGGAAAGGGGTGGGGAGGGATAAATTAGGAGTTTGGGATTAACAGATACACACCACTGTCTATAAAATACATAAACAACAAAGACCTACTGTACAGCTCAGGGAATTATATTCAATATCTTGTAATAACATATAATGGAAAAAAATCTGAAAAGAAAAGAATTATAGATGTATGTATAAATATAACTGAATCGCTTTGCTGTACACCTGAAACTAATATTGTAAATCAACTACAATTCAGTAAAATATAAAATTAAAATAATGGAAGCATGTGAAGAGATTTTTGAATGAGGAGCGAGTAACAGCAACAGGTAAATCTCAGTGCTAAAACCTCAGACTCAGAGCTGCAGACTTTGGTGCTAACAGGAGCATTACTCACCGAACCCGCAGCACAACGCAGGTAGTCCATCTCAGAAGGAAATACATTTCCCAGGTAGAGTGAAAACCCTGAGGTCACGAGCAGGCAGCTCTGTGAAATGGCAGCACAAATGCGGGTGATGACACAGTGGGGTGTGAAGATCAGATGGTTGAACAACTGGCCTTCTGGCTATAACTTACCTGTACAACACCAGCCTCCACGCCTGGATCCCACCGCACCTGACTCCTCCCTGAAGGACTGCAGTAGCCCACCCTCCCCCAGGGCCAGACGATGGGCCTCAACACTTATCTGGGGGAGGAAGACTGTCAAAATTTAAAGCAAGAAATGGTACCTCTCCCCAGAAAATGCCTTCACCCCAATGTGTACAATTTCAGGGGCCCAGGTCCAGGCACAGAGCCAAGCACACGACCCCATTCTGCTCCAGACCCAGGGTGAGGCCGTGGGGTGGAGGTCAGCAGTAAGAGGTCACTCAGACCCAGGGTCTGGGCAGGGGGTTGTGCTCACCCCAGACAGTGGGAGAGCTGGGGCCTGAGGGCCTGGGGGGCAGAAGAGACCTGGGCACACACCCAAGTGAAGAGGCGATATGGGACCAGGTGTTGTGGCTGCAGGCCGCTGGGCCGCTGCACAGAGTCCAGGACCCCAGGAGTGAGAGGAGGCTGACCAGCCGCCCACCACCCACCACAGGGCCTGGAGGGAGGAGCATCCTCTGCGAGCCACATGGTGGAGGCTCCAGTCTCTGTGGGACAGGGTCACGGCTTGGGGGGATGGGAGGGCAGGACCACTGGGGGTGCTGCAGGGCTGGTCTGTGCATCCCGAGGTGGGGGAAGGGGCAAGGTCCTGCCCTGGACCCTGGATCTTGGGCGAGCCCTGTGGTCCTGGCCGCAGAGAGGCAGGTCCAGCGGCCAGCCCAGGCAGCCACGCCCACTCAGGCCAAGGTGTCTGCATGCCTGTCCAAGCAGGTCAAAAGGGAAATGTCCCAGGATCCCAGGCCAGGTCCCCTCAGGCCTGCCCCCCAGCTCTCTGCTGACCCCATCCCTCTGGCCCCTTGGCCTTCTCCTGCCCCAGGGCCCTGCCCTCCTGCCTCAGAACACTGTCCCACTATTCAGTCTGCAAGAGGCCTGTCCTGAGAGCACAGCGGCCCCTCCCCATCTTTGCAGACCCCCAGGAATCGAGAGTCGTAGAGGCCACCCTGGCACAACACAGGATCCCGCAGACCGTCAGCATGGGCCTGGGCTGTTCCAGCCCCCCTGGGACACAGAGCAGCCACAGCCCAGAGGCCAGCAGGGCCGGCATGATAGATGCTCATGAACTGAGGAAAAGAACTCAAAGAACTCAAGCAAGTAAGTGCACCTGTGCCCCTGAGGCTCTCCAGAAGCAGGAGTAACCCAGGCTACCTGAGAAGGACACCCAGGCAGGGGACACCCTTGGGGGACAATGCTTCCATGGTCCTAGCACAGAGCTACTCACCCCCATCAGCACGGAGAAGACCCAGGTCTTGTGGCTGAAGCACAGGGGGAGCCGCGTTGCCAGCTGAAGGTCCCTGGGCCTGGCGTCTGGGGTGCAGCTCCCCACGTCTGGCCTTCCACGCTCCAGGGTGGGGGTCCGGTCATAGCCCAGCTCCTCCCTGCACTGCGCCTCCCGGGTCATGGCGCTTGGGGTGCAAACACTGACGTTAGCAGCCCCAGCTCCGCAGTACTTACATGTCCACTTAATTGTTATAAAATTATACTGGGAAGAACAAATCTGACTCCTTACTGGATCTGCTTCTTTGGCTCTAACCCTGGGCTCTGTTTCCCGTGCTGAGTCGTGCTGGTTCTGCACCTTCTGTAAAAGAATGTTGCCTACAGCCTAAAATACACAGGAGAGCCCATTCTCAAGGCTCTGACCTTTAAGGGTGTAACGCTTTCCCATTCATACAGAGATTTTAAAAGGTTGAATAGAAAATAACATTTGTGCTGTTGGAGGGTTACAGGGACACTGTGACCTGACCTAGGTGGACAGCTACAAGAACAAAAGATTCAGGCACCAAGAAGTTGGCAACAACCAAGCACACCCCCTCCCCCTGTTTAGTATAAAAGGAGCCTGAATTCTGACTTGGGGAAGATGGTTCTCCAGGACCTGAGTACCCCATCCTTTCCATCTGCCAGCTTTCCAGATAAAGTCATTATTCCTTGCCCCAACACCTGGTCTCCTGATTTACTGGCCTGTCATGCAGTGAGCAGAACAAGTTTGGACTTGATGACAAAATGACAAATTTTACTTCTGATCACTCTGAAAAAATCTCCCAAATAAGTTGTTTTCAATAAATACTTGTTTTTAAGGTGCTTTCAATAAAAGAAATATCATTTATATTGAAGTACTGTGAATCTGCAGAAGAAAATAAGCACTTAATTCCACAAGTGAATAAAATCACTTTTCCAGGAAAACAAACTGGAACAATCTGGATTCAGGGCAGGATTTTAGGCTTTAAAAGTGCCTCACTGGTCCAGTCCCCTGTACATTTCAACTTTCACTTCCCTTAGCAGCTTTAATTACAAGTCCCGTGATGTGCTGTTTACTCCAAGCATGTTAAATCGCTCAGGGTGGTAACAAGAGTTCGCAGACGTGCACCACGTAAGGGTCCACATCTGTACACTTACCTCTGCGGTGGTTCAGGCATTGGGAGCGCTGGTCTCTGGGTGAGGGGCTCCCCTTACCAAGTCATCCTGCCTTGGGCTTCCAGCAAGAACTATTCACAGACAAACAAAAGCCCAGCAGAACTGCACTTAAGCCAGAGGAGGAGCACTGCTCCCTGAATTTCAATGAGGAGCTGAAGCGAGGGGTCCTGGAAAGTTCTTCAGTGGTTGTGTAACTGCTGGCTCTGAGCTCTGCTCCATCCAGTGTTAACTCCACGAGGAGCAGAGGGACGTCCTTGGGTCCACTTGTGGCAAATAGGTTGCGGGTGCCGAGGTAGGCAGCCCAGAAGAAAAGTGTACCTAAGAGTAGAATTCTACCAAGCACAGGATCCTGGCAGGCCAGAGGGCCAGGTGCTTAACTGTTTCAGAAACAAATACATTTTTATCCAAAGCCGTCTTACACATCCTTTCAGGCAGCCGTTTCCCAGCCCCCGTGGTCCCGTGAGGAGGACCTCCTGCACAAGGTGACACACACATTTGTGCTCAACTTGGCCAGCCTGGCCCTCTAGCTGCTTGGAATTCTGAACCCCGGCCCCGTGGGCAGCTCCAGGTCCTGCTGTGCCCTTTACTCCCGCTCAGCAAGCGGAGGGAAGGGCAGGCACGTACTTCGCCCAGAGACGCTGGCGCCCCACAGTTACAGCGACAGGCTTTGTGCTCAGGGAAACCATAACGTGGCTCAAACCGGAGCATTCTGAAAAACCGGCTCCTCAGACCACAAGCCCACACAGAGCCTGAGCAAAGGCTTGGGCTTTAAATCATGGGAAACTCTGTCATCTTGGTTTTTCAACCAAACAAGAAGGATTAGAATTACTGTTCACAAACTTTGAAGTTAAGAACAAATTTTGAACAGATTGGAAAACCTCCCAAACTTCTTGACTATCTTTTAAAGCAATAAATGGAACCAGCAGGAATTGTGTGACCAACTGAACCCTTTGCTTCTCTTTTTGTTTGAAGAAAAGTGTTTAGCAGATTTCATCATTTCTGTGCCTTTCCAAAGTTTTCTCTACTAAGAAACACCAAAAAGTTGCCTTGAACCAGAGACTGTGAGACAAATGCGTCAAGTCCCCACAGTCACGAAGCAACCCGGAGAGGAACTTCCTTGTTTCTGCTGGCAATACCACTTCCTAGAGCAAGCCCCATTCTCTCAGACACGCCTGTCCTCCCCCTTCTGCCTGCTGAGGTCCTGCTCACGTTTCAACGTTTACACCGTCATTCAGTGAATATTTGCAGAGTGAACAGAGCAGGCCTCGGTCCTGCCCTCGCAGGTCCAGTTCTAATGAGGGGACGGGCACACACAAGGTAAATAAATGGGTGTGTTCTATGGTGGTGCACTTGACTTTCTCCGTGATGGTAAATAAGCTGGGGGTGCTGTTTGGGGCAGTCAGAGCTGGCCTCACCTTCACCAGGAAGGAGGCAAGGAGGGGAGGGGACCAGAGAGCTGGAGCAGTAGGTGCAAAGGCCCTGAGGTGGCAAGACTGGAGGGTGGTAGACACAGGGATCATGTGTGGTAACATGTAGGTGAGGCATCCAGGTCCAAGGCACCTGCGGATGTGGAGACAACCTTGGCTTTGACACTGAGATGGACCTGCTGGAAAGTTCTGGGCAGAGAAGCATCCAGCCACTGGGTGGAGAACAGGCTGTGGGGCAGCTGGTGAGAGCTGGTGCTGGCCGGGATAGAGGTAGAGCAGTGGAAATGGTGACAAGTGACCAGATTCTGGGCAGATTTTGAAAATCCAACCTGATCTGCAACCTGAGTGGTGTGAGGCGAGAGGAGCAGGAGTTCATGACACCGAAAGTTTCTCAGTCTGAGCGGCGCAGGTGGAGCTGCCTCACCTGGGGTAGAGAAAACCGGGGTCAGTAATTTCATTTTGATGAGGCTAAGGAGTTTGTTGGATGTCCAGGTGGATCTGCTGATGAGTTGAAGAGTCCAGAATCCAGGGGAGAGGTTCGGGCTGGCAGATGTGAGGGGCAGCCCTGTGAAGTGGAAACTCCCAGTGCACATCACCCTTGCTCTGGTTGCACATTCTTGTTCTAAGGATGTCTCTCCCCATGTAACAGAAAAAATCTGGAAAATCCCCCAAATATTTAGAAATTAAACAATATACTGCTAAAATAACCCCATGGGTCAGAGAAGAAGTCACAAAGGAAATTAGAAATTGAATGAAAATACAACACGTCTAATTCTGTGTGATACAGCTGAATCAGAGCTTAGAGAAATGTGTAGTTTTAAATGCTTATATTAAAAATGAAGAAAGGGGAGGAGGGTATGGCTCAGCGGTAGAGTGCATGCTTAGTATGCACAAGGTCCTAGGTTCAATCCCCAGCACTTCTATTATAAATAAATGAATACACAAATAAACCTAATTTCCTCCCCCCTCAGAAAATAAAATATTAAAAAATAAAATTCTAAAATTCATTATCTAATCTTCACCTTAAAAAGTGAGAAAAGGATAAATCAAACTAAAAATGAGGAGGACGAGGAAGAAGAAGACAGGAAATAGTAGAGAAAAATCAATGAGACCAAAAGGGTTTTTTTTAAAGATAAATAAAATTGACAAATGTGTGGCTAGACTGATGAAGGCAAACAAGAGGAAATATATAAACTACTAACATCAGGAATGAAAGACAGTTCATCACTGTGAATCACACAGACATTAAAAGGATGTAAGGAAAGATGAACAGATTTATGACAATAATTTGACACATGGATGAAGGGAAAAATCTCTTAAAAGATGAAATTACCAAAGCTTACATAATATTGCTCAATATTGGCAACTTATTAAAGCCCTTTATCTAATGCAAAAGTTGAATTTGTTTAAGTAGATATACAACGTATATTTGATAGGCCACAAGACAGGCTGTTCTCATTAGCATAAAGTTCAAGCCAAATCATGTATAAGCCAGAAGGACTCTCCCATACACCAACATGTGAAAATTTCTCCACCCCTCTGAGTAAAGATGCCACCCTTGACCAAACATTACTAAGCTGAATCAGTAAGCAGAAAGGATGAAAACCATGACCAAGGAAAGCATTTGACAATCAGTGTATTTCACTCTTATTAACAGGCTAAAATAGAAAAGCCCATTTCAACAGATGAAGAAAATGCATTTGAGAAAATTCTACACCCAACCATGATAAGAACGCTCAGAAAACTAGCAGACAGAGCACCCTCAACTTAATAAAGAACACCTGCCAAAGCCACACCTAACCACACAGTGGTACGTGAAAGGCTCAGCCCTTTCCCCTCGTGGGAAGGAGGCAAGGAGGCAAAGCACTTTATGAAGCCCCGCCCACCCGCTCGATGCCCCGCCCACCAGCGGGGCCCCTCACACCGGGCATGACGTCACTCCCACACTGCACCTCTCCTCGCTTGCTGGCGCACTAACGGTCGCCAACGGCCAACCACCGTCGGCTAACAGTCTTGGCCAGCGCGACGACGCCATTGGCCAAGCTCGACGGGGAGCAGGCGCAGGCGCGGGCGCAGCAACCCCATTGGCCGAGGGCGGCGGGAGCGGCCTGCCGCGTGCGGGCGCCTCAGCGGGGTGCGGAGGGCGCGGTGGCGGCGCGGAGGCGGCGGCGGGGCAATGTTGCGTCTCGCGGCCAAGCTGGTGGCCTTCTTCTGGAGGAGGGCGGACCGTCCCGAGAACGCGGCGGGGCCGCCGGGGCCCGAGCTCGCGGAAGGTGCCTTGCAGGGTGGGCGGGGCCGCGCGCGGCTGCCCCCGAGGCCGCCCGGCCAGGAGGGAGACCTGGCGGCCGAGCGGGCGCAGGCGGCCCAAGGCCGGCCCGTTCCTCCGGACCTAGTGGCAGCTGCCGTGGCCCCGAGGCCGGGTCACTGCGCCCGAGGGGTGGGAGAGGCGGGCCGAGCGGTCCTGACGAGACGGAGTTGGGAAAAGGCCGGCGTCGCCTTCTGCTTGTTTCCGCGCGGATCATGGCGCGTGTCTTTTCCACGGTCGTCCCTTCTTCCCTGCGTAACTTAAGCAGGCCTTCTAACGGTGCCGTAGCACCCTGCATGATTTTGCACATTCGCCTTTTGGGGGGCCAGTGCCACGTTGGGCCCTTCCTTCTTGTTTTCGCTCTGTGTCTTTGTGTACCGGGAGCAGCCCGGCGGGACGTCCCTCTGCGTCTTCCCGTGTCATGTGTCGTCAGTATTGCCTGTTGCTTTGCGCTTAGAAAGCTCGGGAAAATATAAGCCCCGCTGTCTTAAACTGTCCTAGACTCTCCTGGAATCAGGCTTCTCTTTTCTTGAAATTGTTTTTGAAGTCATCTTCCTGGAGTCCAGGCCGTACTTCTGACTCTGGCAGTGCCCGTCCCTGGCACCCACAGTTACACGATTACCCAGCGTCGTTAAAGCTTCTTTAGGAAGCTAACTTTGCAACTGGAGAGAGTCGCCTCATACATCCAGGTCTTGTCTGTAAAACATGGCCTTTCAACAGCAGTTGGAGTTCCAGCCTGGCCTTCAACTGGCTTCCGTGGCTGGGCGATGACCTGCCACCTCAGGCTTCTTCTGTGTCTGAGAGGTTGCAGACAAGGTGTAGGGAGGACTCACGGTGGGGGTTCCAGCCAGAGTCGCTGAATGGGTTAGGCAGGCCCTGCTCCACGCTGGGCTTGCTCCGCAGGCCCAGAGTCTTCCACACCTCATTGGTGGGATAATGCAGGCTCTCCTGACACCGCTGCTGCTGTTGGTGGTTCTATTACAACGGTGTGCAGTAGCCACGCCCCGGCTGCTGATGGAGTGTGACACTGGTGCGTGGCTCCCTAACCTGTGCTGCTTCTGCCCTGTGACCCTGTCTTGGGCAGAGACGGTAACTGCTTCCGTTTCACAGATGAGCACAGGCAAGGAGTGGTTGAAGACACGCTGCGCCAATGGCAGTGGGAGAGCTGGCATTCAAACCTAGGAACCCGGGCCAGCTGGCTCTGGGCTCACAGCCCTCCCCGCTGAGCCCGCTGCCTGGGCCCCCGGAGGAACCTGCCCCCTGAGCCCTGCTTCCTGACAACTCTGCTCTCCAGGGCGGATGCTCCAGCCCATAGGCTCCTAGCCCTGCACGTGCCATCCTCCACTTTCTCTGAGGGGCTCTACTGTAGTGTGTGCTTGCTTTGTGGTCAACATAACCTCTCTGTTTACCCGTCTCAGGTGACACCAAGTTGAAAACCGTCCAGGGTGTCGTGACAAGGTACTGCAGCGATTATGGCATGATCGATGACTTGATCTACTTCTCCAGTGAGGCTGTGACTAGCAAAGTTCTTCTAAACGTTGGACAGGAAGTTATTGCGGTTGTGGAAGAAAATAAAGTGTCAAATGGACTGAAAGCGATCCGGGTAAGGCCTGAGTTCATTCAGAAGTCTCCCTACCCCACAGGCTTCATGCTGCCGTCCCCCTGTTGAGTTATCCTCTCAGAGACAACCTCTGGTTTTATGCCACGGAGAAAAACTCTGTTACCATTTCTGTATCTGTCCTTCTAGTCTTTTAAACAATTATTGTTAAAAATGGTAATTATTGGACCCTTTGTCATCCAGTTAGCAAACATAATTAGTGGGCTCTGTTGTTCAGCAGCTTTTTCATTAAGAAAATAGTGTTTTGTACTCTAATTTCTTGGAAGTAGAACTGTTAGTCAAAGGGTATGCACACTTGACATTTCAATGATTATCAACAAATTATCTTTCTATAACATTGTAATAATTATACTTTCAGGAGCAGGAGGAGAGACTGCCTATCACCCAGTGTTGGCAAGGATGCAGATATTACCGATCTTTGAAATCTTTGCCAATCTAATACATGAAAAATGATCTTATAATTTTAATTTGCATGTAAGCTTTAAAGTAGATTAAGTTTTCACATTTTTTCTGTGTGTTATTTTCATGTCCTTTATGCATTCTTTTCATTGGAGTCAGTTTTTTTTAAATTAAGCTTTGTATATTATGGAAGTTAGAGCTTTTTATGGAAAATTATATGAAACTATTGCAGATACTTCCCCCAAGACCATCTTTTGACTTTGTTTTGTCGTTTTATTCCACATAGTTAAACGTGTCTGTCTCTCCCACGTGGCTTTTTGGGCCTTATGAGAATCCTTAGGGAGGCTTGCACCGCTTCTCATTACAGACGTGCATCCAGGTTTTCCTCTGAAAATTGCTTACTGACATTTAAGTATGTAAGCTACCTGGGTTTATTGGCTGTACAGATGGAAAGAAGAAACCAGATATTTCTTTCTGAGTAGTCTGCTTTTTTCCTAATAAGTAGAAAGATTTGATTCTCATACAGCGGAATCCCACATGCCCAGGACCCTGCCTGGACCCTGTTGATTCTTATGCCTGCACCCGGGCCCCAGGGGCACGGTTGTGTCCACAGGCAGCGCTGGTTTCCCTCTTACTGTTCTTTGTGGATGAGGTTCTCTGGCCTCTCCACTCACTCTGCGTAAGGTTAGAGTCGTTCTGCTGTGTCTCCTCCTGGCCTCACACCCTGCTGGCCAGCACTGAGTTTGCGGATCCATTTAGGCAGGTGACATGTGGATCACATTCAGTCTTCTCCAGCTGCAAACTGGCCACTTACATAAGCCTTCCTTCAGGTTCTTTTGTAGGTCAGTAGTTTTCACTTAGGTTCTGCAAATTCTTTTTTAAGTTTATTTTCAAGAATTTTAACATTTTTGTTCCATTATCAATATAATTTTGCTTTATATTTCCTTTTTTAAAAATTGAAGTATAGTAGTTTACAATGTTGCATCAATTTCTGGTGTACAGCATAATGTTTCAGTTATATATATATGCAAGTATTCCTATTCATGTCCTTTTTTTATTATAGGTTACTACAAGATACTGAATACAGTTCCCTGATAGTTGTGGAATCAGCTCATTTGCCCACCCTCTGGATTTATTTGCTTATTTTTTATTTAGCTTTTTTGTTCTTGTAAAATATAATATAACAATATAAAATTTACCACTTGAACCATTTTTAATTTTTACTGCCGTCCGGTGGCATTAAATGTGTTCATGTTGTTGTACACCCACACCGCTGTCTATTTTCACAACTTTTTCATCATCTCAAAGACAAACTCTGTATTCATCAAATAGTAATTCGCAGTTCGACTTTCTGTCTCTGTAAATTTGACTGCTCTCAATTCCTCACGTAAGTGGAGTCATACAGTATTGCTCCTTTTATGTCTGTCTTACGGACTTACCATAGTATCTTCAAGGCATATCCACGTAACGTGTATCAGAACTTCGTTCTGTTCATGGCTAGATAATATTCCATTGCATGTATAGACTGCATTTGATTTCTCCACTCATCTGTTGATGGACACTTGGGTTGTTTCTGCCTTTCGGCTGTTGTGGGTCATGCTGCTGTGAGCAAGTACCTTTTTGGGTCCTGGTTTTCAGTTCTTTTGGGTCTGTACCTTGGAGTGGAATTGTGGGGCTAAATATACTTATATAAATTTATATAGAGATATATAGCCCTATATTTAACTTTCTGAGGAACTGCCAGATTTTCCCCAGTGGTTGTACCATTTTACATTCCCACCAGCAGCTCAAGGCTTCCAGTTTCTCCACATCTCAGCAATGCGAGTTATTTTGCATTTTTTGACAATAGCCACCCTAGTGGATGTGAGGTGGTGTCTTACTGTGCTTTGATTTGCATTTCCCTAAGGATTAGTGGTCTTGAGCATCTTGTCATGTGCTTGTTGGTCACTTACCCGTCTTCTTTGGAGAAATATCTATTCAGTTCCTTTGCCTACATTTTTTTATTGAAGTATGGTGGATTCACAGTGGTGTGTTAGTTTCTGGTATGCAACATAGTGATTCAGTTACAGATATAAATTCTTTTCCATATTCGTTTTCATTATAGCTTATTACAAGCTGTTGAAAACAGTTCCCTTCGCTTATATTTTGATCAGGCTGTTTATTTTCTTGTTGAGTTGTAGAAGTTTGTTATATGTTCTGGATATTAATCCCTTACCAGATACGTGATTCACAAATATTTCCTCGCATGCTCTGGGTTGTCTTTTCACTTCTTCTTGATAGTATCCTTTGATGCACAGAAGTTTTAAACTTTGAAGTCCAGTTTATCTTTTTTTAAGCCTGTGCCTTTGATGTCACACTTTAGAAAATCGTTGACTAATCCAGGATTGTGAAGATTTTCACCTGTGCTTTCTTCTAATAATTTTATAATTTTAACTCTTAAATTTAAGTCTTTGACCCATTTTGAGTTAATTTTTGAATATGGTATTGGCTGAGGGTTTGACTTCATTCTTTTGCATATTGAGATCCACTTTTTCCAGAACCATGTTTTGAGAAGGCTGTACAACAGGGAAATAAAAACCTTTTCCCCATTGAATGGTCTTGGCACCTTTGTTGAAAATCATTTGACTATATATGTGAAGGTTTATTTCTGGTTTCTTTATTCTGTTTCATTGGCATTTTGTCTGTCTTTACACTCTTTTGATTACTACAGCTTTGTAGTAAGTTCTAAATCAAAAAGTGTGAGTCCTAAGTAACAAACGTTGGTGAGGGTGTGGAGAAAAGGGAGCCCTCGTGCGCTGTGAGTGGGAATATAAACTGGTGCAGCCACTGTGGAAAACAGTGTGGAGGTCTCTCAGAAACCTAAAAATAGAGCTACCATATGACCCAGCAATTCCACTCCTGGGTATATACCTGAAAAAAACAAAACCACTAATTCAAAAAGATACACACACACAATATTCATAACAGCATTATTTACAGTCTCTAAGATACAGAAGCAGCCTAAGTGTTCATCAACAGATGAATGGAAAAGAAAATGTGGCATATATTTACAATGGAATACTACTCAGCCATAAAAAGAATGAAATTTTGCATTTGCAGCCACTTGGATGGACTTGGAAGGCATTATGCTAAGTGAAAGAAGTCAGACAGAGAGACTGTGTATAATGTCACTTACATGTGGATTCTTAAAAAGTACAACACACTAGGGAATATAAAAAAAGAAGTAGACTTATGGAGAACAAATGAGTGGTTACCAGTGAGGAGAGGGAAGGGGTGAGGGGGAACATGGGTAGGGAATTAAGAGGTATAAACTATTAGGTATAAAATAAGCTACAAGGATATATTGTATAACATGGGGAATAGAGCCAGTATTTTATAATAACCATAAATGGAGTATTACCATTAAAAATTGTGAATCACTGTATTTTACACTTACAATTTATATAATGTTATACATGAACTATACATCAATTTGAAAAAGAATGATGGTGAATTCATAGACATTTTTTATATGTTGACTTTGTTTCCTGCAAACTTGCTAAATGCACTTATTAATTCGGGTAGCTTTTATTATAAATTCTGTAGCATTTTCTACATAGAAAATTGTTTTGTCTGCAAATAAAGCTAGGTGTGCTTCCCCCCTCAAAAAAAAATGTGAGTCCTCCAACTTTGCTCTTCTTTTTCAAGACTGTTTCAGCTGTTTTAGGGTCCCTTGAGATTCCATATGAGTTTTAGGATTGGGTTTTTCTATCTCTGTAAATCATCACTGGGATTTTAGTGGAGACTGCATTGAATCCAAAGATTGCTTGGATAATAATGATGTCTTGATGTTAATCCATGAACATGGGATGTGTTTCCATTTATTTGTCTTCTCTAACTTGTTTCAGCCACATTTTGTAGTTTTCAGTATACAAGTCTTCCACCTCATTCATTAAATTTATTCCTAAGTATTTTAGTCTTTTTGATGCTATCGTAGATGGAATTGTTTTCTCAGTTTACTTTTTTGGATTGTTCATTGAAAGTGTACAAAAATACAGTTGATTTTTGTGTGTTGATTTTGTATCCTGGAACTTTGCTGAATTCATTTATTAGTTCTAACAGGTTTTGTGTGTGTGTGTGTGTGAATTCTTTTAGCATTTTCTATATATAAGATCATGCCATCTGAAAATAGATGAGTTTACTTCTTCCTTTCCAGTTTGGATATTCCAATTTGTATACATTTAAATTTTCTTTTTCTTGCGTAACTGCTCCGACGAGGACTTCCAGTGTTATTTTGAACAGAAGTGGTGAGAGCAGGCATCCTTGCCTTGTTCCTGATCCTAAGGGGAAAGCTTTCAGTCTCACCACTGAGTGTGATGTGTGCTGTGGGTTTTTCATACATGGCCTTTATCCTGTTGAGGAAGTTCCCTTTTTTTTCCTAGTTGATTGAATGTTTTTATCATGAAAGGCTGTTGAGTTTTGTCAGATACCTTTTCTGCATCAACTAAAATGATTGTATGTAAATTTTTCCTTCATTCTATCAATGTGGTGCATCGTATTGATTGATTTTCACATGTTGAGCCTTTGCGTTATGGAGTAAACCTCCTTGTTCGTGATGTGGAACCCCTGGACTACACAGCTGCATTTGGTTTGCCAGTATTTCGTTGAGAGTTTTTGCATCAGTGTTCACAAAGGGCATCGGCTGGTAGTTTGCATTTCTTTTTTTTTAATTGTGTTTAATTATTTTGTTTTGGTAGGGGGCAGGTAATTAGGTCTGTTTATTTTTAGGGGAGGTACTGTGGATGGAACTCAGGACCTCGTGCAGGCTAAGCATGCGCTCTACCACTTGAGCTACATCCTCCCCGCCAGTTTGTGTTTCTTGTAGTCCTCTGCTTATGTCTTAAGTAGCAGTTTGTCTGCCTTGCAGGTAGAAGCTGTCTCGGATAAATGGGAAGATGACAGCAAAAACCACAGCCCAGGGCTGTCCGACTCCAGCCCCCGGGTGCTGATTGGATGCGTGACCTCACTGAGGAACGGCGCTGGCTACATCAGCCAGACCACATACTTCTCCCGGGAGAGCGTTTGTGAAGGTGCGCTGGGCGGGTCTCCGCCTCACATTTCAAATTAGGTTTTGTGGGTTTTAAAAATGTCCATGGTTAGATTTGAGATGGCTGTGCGCATCCTCAAAAGGGCCACACCTGGGGTCACAGCTGGGTGCGCTTCATCTGTGAGGAGCCTTGGGCGGAGCAAAGGCTCCTGGCGCGGGGTGGACGAGCCGCCCTTTGTCGTGTGTCCATTTGTTGGGTGCAGCCACGAAGTTCTGGGTCATTGTCCCTTTCTCATAATTAGTACTACTAATCTAAAACAATAGTGTTATACAGAGGTCTTATTATTTTTTAAGTACTTCAGATGTTTTAAAACAGGAGTTGGGGATAATCTTGTATGTTTCCAAGAGTACAGGTCCATTTTTAATTGCATTTATTTTTAGCTGATCGAAGATTTTGTTTTTATACCTAAAGGAACACTTTGTCAGCATCACTTACTGAGTTTGACTGAACAACTGTGTATTGTGTGCTTGCTGTCTGCAGTGGTGGGTGGGGGCGGGGCAGGGGGAGACCGAGATGCGTGAGCCCAGTGCTGCCCCCTGCGGGGAACCAGACCTAGACGTGCTCTGTCTTCCGGCAGGGCTTAGAAGGGCTGCCTGGGGGCGGTGCTGGCACGGGTGCCAGCTGCACAGCCTGCTGGGCTGCATGTGCAGAAAGGGGTTGGAGCAGGCTTCTCTGCCACCCTGACAGCCAGGAGCCCAGGTACAGGAGGGCTGTCACCGTGAGCTCGGCCCACCGGCCAGCTTGCTGTCTTACGTTTCTTGGATGTAAAAGCCAGGACTCTGACCTTGACCACTAATCCTGGGAGTTCCCAGGATGAGAATGACACATGGCTGTAGCAGGGTGTCACTCCCGGACACAGCTGGAATGTGCAGAAGGCCCACCCTGAGGACAGGCACCCGCAGCACAGGAGGAGGGCTCTCCCAGCGCGGCCCAGTCCTCTCCAGCCCTTAGAGTTGCATTGTTCAAAACCTATTTGCAAAACTAAAATTCCTTCTAGAAAAAAGAAAAATGATACCTGGGTACATTGAAGCATTTTAAAAGAGTTTAATATTGATTATTCAGTTATTCTTGGTACATAAAACAATCTAATTTCTTAGCATCCCTAATCCCACGTCACTGGTATTGTTCTGAAGAACGTACAGTTTTCAATATGATCTTACTTTCATTTTTTCATACAGTGGCCTTGAAAGCTGCATTTTATGGTTAATGAAGTTGTAACTGTAGGCACCTTTGATTGGCACTCCCTGTACACTACAGTATAATATTTTTAATTGAGGAAATACTAGTTTGTGTGTGGGTGGTTTCCTGTCTTTACTGATGAGCTTTTCCATTTCATAATTTTCTCGTTTCTAGTGTGGCCTTTTCTCTTCTTCCTAGAGAAGTTCCTTTAGTGTTTCTTGTACAGCTGGTTTGCTGCAACTGAATTCTTTTAGCTTTTGCTTAGATATCTGTGAAGCTTTTGATTTGTCGAATCTGAACAAGAGCCTTGCTGGGTAGAGTGTTCTTGGCTGCTATTCCTTTCCATCACTTTAAATATGTGGTGCCCTCCCTTCTGGCCTGCAGCGTTTCTGCTGAAGAATCAGCTGATAACTTTATGGGAGTCCCCTGTATGCTATTTGCCACTTTTCTCCTGCTGCTTTTAGTCGAGGAAGTACTAGTAAGCTCAGAGCAAATTTTGCCAAGTGTAGATATTCACAAGTCTGTGTTTTTTCCCAGATTTGTATAACTGAAATGTGTAACTTTTTCAGCCCAAATGTTTTCTCTTTTTTTTTTTTGCCTGTGAGTACAGAGGTGTTAAATATTTTCATAAACTAAAACCTATCAAATAAGTCATCTCTGTGATTTTTCTTTCCTAGAAATTTGTTTTTTTGGAATCTTACACCAAACTTGGAGGCTGTAAATTTGTAGGCCTTGTCAATTTCATGCATTCCATCACTGAGTATCAGTTTATCCAACTAAACGTAAGGGCATGAGGGCCTCCCTGAAAGGCTCCTCACACAGATGGGCCGATGTCGAGTCCCATCCTAGGAGCTGAGCTTTGAGCCACGTCCACGCGCAGGGTCTCCTTGCTCCGCCGCCTCCGTTGCTTTTGTGGGGAAGTCAGGGTCACTGTTGCTGTATTTTCAATAACTGCAATTCACAAAAGGCTTCAAAGCTGAACATTTTTTGCTTCCACATCTACTGAATACAACGATTAAATATTTCCAACTGATTTTGAACAAAATGTAACCAAAATTTAGAGGTCTTGCTTAAAAACATGTAAAGGCACACCATTGCTGATTTACAGAGTGCTTCTTCAAAGGTTCAAATGTTTGTGAAATTCAGACAGCGGGGCCGCCAAGAAAACCAGGCTGCCAGGTCCTGTGGTTTTCTTTGTTTTGCCACAGTCTTGTAGTTGGGTCACCTTTGTGCACCAGTCTGTTTTGACCGCTGCGGTGGCGGCCTGCTGGAGGCACAGCGTGCAGAGGCAGACAGGACTGGTCTGCTCTGCAGCTCCCAGTATGTCCGCCCCACAGGTTCCCGGCACCATACGCAGGGATCTTGTTTTATTATGGTGCTTTGTTCCAGCAAAACTTGTGTTCGTGTAAAATTATGTGAAAACCTGATTTTATCTTCAGTGTTGGATTTTTAACTGATTTGTAGCATTCACAATAACTTCAGATATTTCTTCTTCAACAGAATAATCTTCCAGAATCTTTGAGTCCATGATTCTGATGGAGGGGAAAAATCCAACTGGTTTTTGAATTTGCTTCACTATTTTTCTCTCTAAAGTAACTGATTCACTTTAGAAGAACTATTGCTTCACTTCTTTTTTTTTTTTTTTAGGTGATTTTTGATTAGTTTATTTCTTTTTTTTAAAAATTTTTTTTGAGTTATAGTCATTTTACAATGTTGTGTCAAGTTCCGGTGTAGAGCACAATTTTTCAGTTATACATGAGCATGCATATATTCATTGTCATGTTATTTTTTCACTGTGAGCTACCACCAGATCTTGTATATATTTCCCTGTGCTATACCATATAATCTTGTTTATCTATTCTACATATGCCTGTCAGTATCTACAAATTTTGAACTCCCAGTCTGTCCCTTCCCACCCCCTCCTTGGTAACCACAAGTTTGTATTCTATGTCTATGAATCTGTTTCTGTTTTGTATTTATGTTCTTTTTTTTTTTTTTTTAGATTCCACATATGAGCAATCTCATATGGTATTTTTCTTTCTCTTTCTGGCTTACTTCACTTAGGATGACATTCTCCAGGAACATCCATGTTGCTGCAAATGGCGTTATGTTGTCATTTTATGGCTGAATAGTATTCCATTGTGTAAATATACCACATCTTCTTTATCCAGTCATCCGTTGGTGGACATTTAGGCTGTTTCCATGTCTTGGCTATTGTAAATAGTGCTGCTATGAACACGGGTGCAGGTGTCATCCTGCAGTAGGGTTCCTTCTGGATATATGCCCCGGAGCAGGATTCCTGGGTCATATGGTAAGTCTATTCCTAGTCTTTTGAGGAATCTCCATACTGTTTTCCACAGTGGCTGCACCAAACTGCATTCCCACCAGCAGTGTAGGAGGGTTCCCTTTTCTCCACAGCCTCTCCAGCATTTGTCACTTGTGGATTTTTGAATGATGGCCATTCTGACTGGTGTGAGGTGATCCATCATCATAGTTTTGATTTGCATTTCTCTGATAATTAGTGATATTGAGCATTTTTTCATGTGGCTATTGATCATTTGTATTTCTTCCTTGGAGAATTGCTTGTTTAGGTCTTCTGCCCATTTTTGGATTGGGTTGTTTGTTTTTTTCTTATTAAGTCATATGAGCTGCTTATATATTCTGGAGATCAAGCCTTTGTTGGTTTCATGTGCAAAAATTTTCTCCCATTCCGTAGGTTGTCGTTTTGTTTTACTTATGGTTTCCTTTGCTGTGCAGAAGCTCATAAGTTTCATTAGGTCCCATTTGTTTATTCTTGCTTTTATTTCTTCTAGGAGAAAATTTTTGAGATGTACGTCAGATAATGTTTTGCCTATATTTTCCTCTAGAAGGTTTATTGTATCTTGTCTTATGTTTAAGTCTTTGATCCATTTTGAGTTTATTTTTGTGTGTGGTGTAAGGGAGTGTTCTAGCTTCATTGCTTTACATGCTGCTGTCCAGTTTTCCCAACACCATTTGCTGAAGAGACTGTCTTTATTCCATTGTATATTCTTGCCTCCTTTGTCGAAGATTAGTAGACCAAAAGTTTGTGGGTTCATTTCCTGGCTCTCTGTTCTGTTCCATTGGCCTATATGTCTGTTTTTGTACCAATATCATGCTGTCTTGATGGCTGTAGCTCTGTAGTATTGTCTGAAGCCTTGGAGAGTTATTCCTCCAGCCTCTTTCTTTTTCTTCAGTAATGCTTTGGCAATTTTAGGTCTTTTGTGATTCCGTGTAAATTTTATTATGATTTGTTCTAGTTCTGTGAACTATGTCCTGGGTAATTTGATAGGGATTGCATTAAATATTGCTTCACTTCTTATGTGTGTCTGGGAGGGTTTAGAATAAAAGATTAGCAAAATTGTGTCAGACAGTTACCTGGTAAATGAAGCCATGGTTTACACAACGTGTTAATGCACCTTTAGGGCTTGTTGAGTTGTGCTCTGGGCACGTCCTCCGAGCACACGGACTGACCTCGCGTCCAGCGCTTCCAGAGGCCTGTCTCCTGGTTCTGCCCTGCGGTGTTGCCAGTGTGGCCTGTGCATAGCAGTGGACGCCGTGCGTGTTATGGGCTGTTGTGTGCTCGTCACCAGCTCTCCTGAGAAGCAAACTCAGTATTTAATTATGCACATTTGATTTTTGAGCTTATTGCTGCCAGAAATGTTTATTGTAAAGTAACAGAAAGGTTATAACTAGTTATAGCTTTACAGCAGGTACTACAGCCCACCTGTTCAGGCCACACTCTCCCTGTTGGTGTCAGGACTGCTCAGCCACATCACCTCACCCAGCCTGCAGGTTCCTAGTGTTCCCGCCCAGGCAACCCTGCATGTCCCTGACGGGGCGGGGGACTCGCTCCATGGCTGGAAGGAGCTGACATGGAAGCAGGGCACCCCTTCTCCCCCTAGACTGGAGGAGGGGAGAGGAAAGAGGGGAGGTTGCAGTTGTTCATAATACTTTGTTGCTGTGTTTGTTTGTTTGTTTGTTTTAATGAAAAGCATGGGGAGGATTGAACCCAGGTGGGATCCTGAGACTCTGCTGGAACCAGGTGTATCCAGGCCTGACCTCAGACCTCTCTGAGGACCCTGCCCTCACCTTGTGGGCTGGAGGGTCAGGCTGTGCAAAGGTTGGTCTGTAATAGCCTCTGCTCTCTCTGAGCAGGGTAAATGGAGAAGAGAATTAGGTTGATAAGCTGGTTTCTGACAGGCGGGAACAGAGAGCTCCTTCCTTAACTGTTCACGTGTATGTCAGCACAGTATAACTTCGGAGTGAATTGCACATTTTGAGGTTACAACATTACCAAGTAACTCAGCCTGGTTTCCCTGCCTTGGAGGTTTTGAGCCCTGCAAGGGAGACTGGGTGGAGGCCGAGTACTGGATCCGGCCGGGCACATGGAGCAGCGAGGCCGTATCGGTGAAGCCGCTGAGGTACAAGCGCGTGGACAGGGTAGGTGCCAACCCTCCTCATCCCTGGCTCTCCTGGGTGTGCCAGGAAGTCAGGAGAACTGAGGTTCCGTCTCAGCTGGAGGAGACCCTGTCCTCTTACTGGGAGTGCTGCCTCCCTGCGGGGAGGCACACAGTAAAGCTCTGGGGACAGGTCTGCACAGGTGTCACGATGCCCTGGGTGTTGGGGGCGAGCGCGGGGAGACGCAGGCTCTGAGCACAGGTGTCACGATGCCCTGGGTGTTGGGAGCGAGCGCGGGGAGACGCAGGCTCTGAGCCTGCTGTCACCACTGCTGTGGGCCCAGAGAGGGGCCAGGAGAGGAGGGAATTGAGTCTGCGGGAGAGGGGAGGTGTGCGCAGCCTGAGGTGCCCCCTGCCCCTGGGACCCAGTGCTGTGGGCCAGCTCAGCAGGCGTCGGTTCCGGCGGGCCCCATCCACATGTGGTAACTGGCTCCTGGGCACCCTGCGGACAGGTCTGCGTGTCCAGCCTCTGTGGAAGAAACGGGGTGATCGACGACTGCATCTTTTTCACCTTGGACTCCCTAAAACTTCCAGAAGGATATGTGCCTCGGAGACACGACTTGGTCAGTGCAGTGGTGGTGGAGAGCAGCCAGTCGTGCTACGTGTGGCGGGCGCTGTGCCTGACCCCTGTGCACAGGCGGTGAGGAGACTGGCTGGGCAGGGCTGGGCGGATCCGGGGCTGCATGTCGTAAGACAGAGTAATGGCGGGCTGTGTGTGGTCTTCATGGCTAAGTGAAGGCCGAGTTAAAAGTTGCCTCGTTCCTTAATCTCATGGTAATGATCTTCGTACTTTGGTGGGTTTATGCCTTCTGTTACTCCTTCCCCCGTTGGCATTTGTTAGAACACACCGCACGGTAGGTGCTGAATTTGCCATCTCCGCTCCTGTGCCCCCTCCCGCCCCCGCGCTCTGGGGCTAAGCGGCAGCCCTGCCCCGCCTCCCGCTCCCTTCTCTGCCTGCTTTTCCCCTTTGGCCCTTATCTCCAGTGAGCTTGTTACACGGTTTTCAGATTGTTCTGTTTTTGAGCTGATCTCCTCACTAGAGTGAGTTCTGGGTCGCACCTACCGAGTGCCTGGCCCGCGTCCCCAAGCCACGGGGGTGTGTGCGGTTCTGCTGGGAGCAGAGCGGCGGGAAGTGCCCCACGATGCAATGGGTGAATGAGCCTGTCCCTTCTTGGCTGTGATAAGTGTCTGCAGAAGGGCCACCAGGCCCGGGGCTACCGGGCTGGAGAGGCGCCGGCGCACGTGGTGGACAGAGGAGGCCAGGGGGAGCGGGCGTGGGAGGGCCGTGTGTGTGACAGCAGGGACTTGCAGGGAGCTGACTGCGAAGGGGTCACTTGTGTGGTCGAGGAGTCGCTGTGTGTGTGTGAACAGCAGCTAGTTTCTGAGTGGGGCTGCAGCCCGGGGTGGGGAGGTGGGGAGCACCAGGGGACAGTGGGGTGAGCTTCTCGGTGGCACCATCAGGAAGGTAGAGGGGCTTCTCCACGGAGGGTGGAATCACCTCATTTTCTGAAGAGAAAAGTTCTCATTTAATTGTTTTCAAATACTTTGTAGCAACAACTCTTTCCAAATGAAAGCTTAGCAGTGGGTCCCTGATGAACACCCCCCACCTCCAGCAGCCTGGGAGGGACGGGGAAGAGGACAGTGGGACGAGGGGCCCCGGGGCATCTGGAGAACCTGCAGCTGGTGGAGCCCAGCATCAGGCCTCCTGGTCCCCGGTGTCACCACTGTGTCCCTCCGCTTCTGCTCCCGAGTTCTGAGTGTTGTCGCTCCATGGTCACCTCTCTGGGACTTCGCTCCTTGTCTCCGGCCTGAGGGGGGAGGCTGGCGGCGCCTCAGACGCGCAGCCTGACGCTGCTACGCTCCCTCCAGGGACTTCTCCGCCCCCGAGGAGGCCGCCGGGGAGGCCTGTGGAGCCCTCTTACAAAACAAAGGTGACATCGAGGTCACAAGGATGACAAATTTTGGAACAATGAAAGAAGGAGGATGTAAAAGTATGGTAATCTGTATAGAGTAAGTTTGCCACTCAAATAAAATTGCTCATTAGTTTACATGGGTTTTAAACTGTAATTTAAGAATTTTTATAAGATCAACTTTATTTTTCCTACATGTATCTATTTAGGTTTTCCACCCTGAAATACCCTTTTAACTTGCACTCATAAAAGTATTTCTCGTTGCCTTTCACTAATTAGATTGAATTCTGAGTTTTATAGTAACTGAATGTTTTAGCTTTAGAAATCTGTGTTCACAACTAATTCTCTTTTTCCAGGAATAAAGGAGACGTCCCTCAGTACTTAGTCTGTTGCAAACTGGCTGGCTGGGACAAAGCTAAACAGTTCAGATTTCAGATGCTGGATAAAACTCAGAGGTGCTCCATGGTGTCTCTTGTTTCTCTTCCTGAGGAGGAGAAGAATTTTTCAGATGAAACTATTAACTCATTAGACAGCTGCAGAAAAACCGACACCTGTCAGACATTGGAGAGCAGCCTGGGGAACAGCAGAGCAGTCTCTCCAGGTAGACGCTTCACTGTTCCCATGACATCAGCCTCCGGAGCCTGGCAGGTCGGGCGCCGGTGCAGCTGCTCTCTGGGGCCCTGGGCAGGCGAGTGGCAGTAATTTCTCTGCAGTCCCTTTGATCTGGACCCTTCTCTGATACCCGGGGTAAAACAGCTTGAGAAACACCGGAAGTGCTTCAGACAAGCGCTTCCCAGGAATGACTCCAGATTGGGGAGGGGCTGCCTACTGTCCCCTTACTCGTTGGCCGTCCACCGTCTGTGGTTTTGTGTCTGTGTGTGTGGCGGTCTCTGTGTGATGCTTATGTCCACCATCCTGCCACCCCTGGGAAAGGAAACATGTTTACCTTTGGTCTAATTTTAAATTCAAATTTCATCTCCCAGATGACTGTGTCTGTAAAGGAGGAAGCGGAGAAAAGGAAAAGTGTGCATCAAGGAAACAGGTGACAGAGCCTGAGCCCGGCAGGCTCATCCCTCCAGGCGGACAAACCCTGGTTGTGATCATATGTGAAGCGAAGTACGTGGCTGGAGGATGTGGAGGGACTTTACTGTGGGGACAGCTGGACACTTGTCTTTTTAGGTTTCATGTGTGGTGTTCTAGGTTGAATGTTACAAAAAGTATTCATAACTATTTTGATGGGCCGAAACTGTAAGAAAAAGCATTGCTGGAGATGGTGGCTTGAGTGTGCGTGCACATCAAGGCCCTGCTGCCCTGCCTGGACTCCGGACTGGCCGGGAGGACGGCGCAGGCAGGGCTCCCCCAGCCCTTCTACTCCCTTGGCTCAGCCTGAGACCTCCTCGCCCCTCCCTCCGCCTCCACCTGGGCAGCCAGGCAAGACACGGGATCCCGAGCCCTTGCGGGTCCTTCCTTTCTTCGGCCTCCTCCCCGTGTCCAGGCTCCCCGCCTGGTGGTCACCCATCAGCGAGCACTCGGGCTGCAGCCCTTAGTCCCTCCCTCATCTCACGTGCACCTGCTCATCCTCGACTTGTCAAACAGTGGGTCTGGTTAGATCCACGCCTTGCCTCGGGCTGGTGGTGATCCGTGAGCACAGGGCAGTCCTGCGCCAGCAGCTTGTGACGCAGCTCCTATAGGCCATCTGTAACCCGTGGTGGTGACAGTGGTGGTGCAGGGGGCGGTGAGGAGGCCAAGCGCCGGGTGTGCAGTGGAGCTGGGACCCTGGCAACAGCAGAAACTGGGCAGGAGGCAGAGTGAAAGTCGTGTCTTCTTGGTCACATGACACAATTCTGATTTAAACTGGGGAATACTGGAAATGTATTTCCTGTTCTTAAGTCTGAGAATTACAGAGAAGACCATTTTAGGTGCTTGATTTTTATCTTGGGAAAATGCTACATTGCTTACGTCCCCTTTTTCCCTGAGAAGATTATCAAAAGCGAAGGAGGACGGTGGTTCGGTAGCTGTGTGATTGTCCTCATGTGAGTGAAGGGGAGTGTGTGGGACCCGCTGTCTTATTGGTGACAGCCGTGTTTGGTTTGTCCAGGAACTCCGGCCGCTGCAAGGAGCTCCTTCTGCTTTGCTTCTCAAATTTCATAATCGGGCGATTCCTTGAAGTGACCGTCGTGAGTGAGGAGGAGTCATTGATAGCGGTCCGAGAACCGTTTTCATGGAAAAACTCAAAAAGTTCCCAAGCATTAGCTTCTACAAAAACTACAGTTGTTGTGACCACGCAGAAAAGGTACCGTGGGCGGAGGGGACAGGCCAGCCGGCTCTCGGGCCAGCAGTGTGAGGGATCTGTGTGGCTGCTTTGCTGTTGGAGGGAGACGGGCGTCCCCTGTTCCACTATTGTTCTGGGGTCACGCTGGGAGGAGAGGGTGGGGGACAGGCACTGTGGAGAGGACTGCAGCGCCCCCTAGTCTCGGGGTGATCTCCCACAGCAGGATGCCATTTGACGCTTGCCCTCAGCTCCTGCCACCTCTCATGTTCCCACAGCCTAGCCAGCCCATCTCCCGAGACGTCCTGTGTCCCACATGGGCACCCGGAGGCGTCGATCTGCAGCAGTCAGTGAGACATGGCTGGTGTGACTGCGAGCCGTTCACAGCACCTGAGTTATCTTGTTGAGCGCTAACTCAACAAGCTTGGCTGCTTGAAGTCCATTTGAAGATGTAGCATCTTTGAAAAATGAAATTAAGAAGGAAAAAATCAGCTAGTAACATATGGCTGGGGGCTTGGGGATGACCCGGCCTTTAACTGGGGCGTGGTCTGGAGAATGTGTGGCATGTCCATATTTTCTTGTCTGCAGCTATGAAACCCAAAATCTGAACAGCAGATTTTGTTTTTTTAAGCTTACCAAAAACTCTGATCTCTGGGGCTGAGGGGATGTTTGGTGATAGCACCCTGTGTCTTGTGGACACTTACCCTCAGGCTGTAACTGATGGCTTTGAGCGCTGCCCAGAACCCCCTCGGGTGATGTGTGCCACTTCTCCAACAGTGGAAAGTCCTGGATTTCAGATCACACCTTACCCAGAAGCAACTGAAGATAAGGTACTATGACTGGTGCTGATTTGTGGGCTGAAGGAAGAATCTCCCAGCAGAGTATTGTGTGGCTGTTAACCTTGGGGTTGAACTGTTGTTTGAATCCCAGCACTGCGGATGGGAAGCTGTGTGACTTCGGCCAGTTCCTCAGTCCCTCTGAGCTTTAGTCTCATTTGTAAAGTGGTAGCCACTTTGGCTACGTGTGGCTGTGAAGATTAAATGTGCGGTTTCTGGCACAGGTGGTCAGTAGTGACCAGTCGATAGTATCAGTCGTTGGTCATGTGAGCAGTGGTCAGACGTGTCCTAGGACTGGAACCTGGAACATGGGAGCAAGAGGCCGCTGCGGCCTGCGGGCAGCAGGGTCCAGGTGGTTGGGCTCCAGTTATGGGAGCTTTTACGAACCTCTGGCTGTCACTTAGTGGTGCACTAAGCAGCCTTCTTGCTCTGCTTCGGCTTTACTAGAGGAGTGAAATAAGCCAAGAGCACGGGTGTTTTAATTCTCTAGTTAGTTACTTCCCTTTGAATGTTAATGTATCGTTACCATACGGAAACGTCCGTGAAACAGGACCTTTGTTTTCCGCTGTCAGAACAGTGACCCAGAGTGCCTGTCCTCCTTGGCTTGGCATCCTTGGAACTGCCAGTGTCTGCACCTGCTCAGCCCCATCAGCAGACAGGCTGCCTCAAGACCTGAGCCCACAGCTTCCCCAGGACCCAGGCCTCTCCACCAGTGTACCAGCACTAGTCCCGGAACCCCCAGGGCCCTGCAGCCCACCCCCCAGCAGGCCCGCACCAGCCCTGGGGCCCCATAGCCAGCAACATTGTGACCGGCCCCACCCGCCAATGGCCAGCAGCCTCCACACAAGACAGGACCTGGCAACTAACCAGACCAGGGACCAGCCACGCCTACGAGACCACCCACGCAGCCCGCACAGCATAGAGCTCTGGTACTCAGAGCGGGGTGCACACTGCAGCCCAGAGGGTGCCTACAAAAGGCCACTTCTCCTAGATCAGGAACTGTAAGGAACCTACCAGATACAAAGAAATACAACCCAGCAAAAGAGTGGCAAAAAGGAGGTGACAGAGAAACATGTTGCAAATGAAGGAACAAGGTAAAACCCCAGAAGCACTCACTGAGTGAAGTGGAGGTAGGCAGTCTACCTGAGAAAGAGTTCAAAGTAATGGCCATAAAGACCAAAGAACTCAGGAGAATGGGTGGATACAGTGAGAAATGGGAAGTTTTTAACTGCGTTAAAAAATGTAAAGAAGAACTAAACAGACACGAAGACACAGTAGCTGAAATGAACAATGCGCTAGAAGGGATCAGCGGTAGAGTCAGCGGCGCAGAGGGATGAGGCAGCTGGAAGACAGGGTAGCGGAAATCACTGGTGCTGAACGGATAAAGGACTGAAAAGAAGTGAAGACAGTGTAAGGGCCCTCAGGCACATCAGTGTACCAACACTCGCACTGTAAGTTCCCAGAAGGAGGAGAGAGGGAGGGAAAGGGCCAGAGAGCACATGTGACTTCCCTCCCCTGGGGAAGGGGACAGTCACACGGGTCCATGCGGCGCAAAGTCCCACACGGAGTCAACCCAGAGCTGCCCACACCAAGGCACACTATGATTAAAATGGCAAAAGTAAAGATAGAGAGTATTAAAAGCAGCGAGCTACATACAAAGGAGCACCCGTGAGGTTACAGTACAGCTGACTCTCCAGCAGACACCCTGCAGCTCGGAAGGGACGGCACGATGCCTTCATTCAGAGTGATGAAGGGGAACCTGCAGCCGAGGGTACCCCACCTGGGAGGGTGCGTTTGGACTGATGGCGAGGTCTGAAGTTTTACAGACAAGCGAGAGGTAAAAGTTCCTTACCACCCAGCCAGCTTTACAAGAAATATTAGAAGAGCATCTCTAAGTGGGGAAAAGGCCATAACTAGAAACACGAAAATTACAAACGGGAAAAGCTGACCGGTAGAGGCGAGCACACAGTGAAAGCACTAGAGCCAGCGTGTGCAGAGCCGGTGCTGAGGTTAGAAGACGGAAGTGGTAGTCGTCTGTGTCCATAGCCAGCAGCTAAAGGATGCACAAAACAAGAGGATGTAAAATAAGAAATTATTACAAAACAGTCATCGTGAGGGAGGAGAGTAAAAGTGCGGGGCTGTTGACGTGTGCTTGAACTTGGGATCAGCAGCTTGACTGCACAGTGGATGGATAGCTGTGTGCGCTCAGCAGCTGTGATGTCTGTGTGGGGACAGATTGTGACAAGACATTGTGCTGATCGTTTTGAAATGCAGAGAAGTAGCCAGTCCCTGTGTTGTTTAACAGGAACTAACATCCTGTTGAAGGTCAGTTATACTTCACACACAGATTCCGAGAAAAAGAGATCAGATTTGCAGTCACCCGGGATGGGGGAGGGGGAATTGGATGAAGGGGGTCAAAAGGCACAAAGTTCCAGTTGTAGGACAGGTGAGTACTGGGGTATGATGAGCAGCAGGTCGGGTGTAACTATAGTGCTGCTGGGTGTCACGTGGGAGAGCTGCCCAGAGAGAGAGTCCTGGGAGCTCGCATCACAGGGAAGAGCACTTTTCCTCACTTTTCAGTGACGCACCTGGTGAGATGACGGCTCACCAGCCCTACTGTGGCTGTCATCTCATGACGTGCGCAAGTCAGACCACGATGCTGCGCGCCTTAAACTTGCATCGTGCTGTGTATCGGTCACATCTCAGTCAAACTGGAAGGAAAAACAGTAGTAAGAGTTGAGCTCATTGGAAGTTTAGAAACTGTTTTCAAGCTCACTGGTCCCTGGGGGTCGGTTCCTGGGGCGCTCAGCCCCGTTGTCCTGTTGCAGGCAAAGCAGCTCTACTCTCCTGCTCACGGAGATGCCGGGCAGGGCGAGCAGGCCCCAGAGCTGAGTCCCACTCTGCAGCCCACGGGCGGGGGCCCGCAGCTCACGTAGCAGCTGTTCTGGTGGCTGAACGTCAGTCTTTCTAAAATAGGGAAGGATGTTTAGGTGAAAACGTCTGGTATCAAATGCCTGGTGATTACAGGTTGTTTTTAATGTGTGATTTTCTTTTTAAGGAACTCAAGACGACAGCTTCCAAGTTTTCTCCCACAGTATCCTATTCCAGACAGACTGAAAAGGTGTGTGGAACAGAAAATCGACATCCTGACCTTCCAGCCACTGCTGGCTGAGGTAGGAGAGTGTCTGGTGCGGAAACTGGTGCTCCTCCAGAGGTGGTGCCCTCCTCACCCCCGGGCTCTGGGGTTGGGGCGGGGCGAAGAGGAGGAGGGAAAGAAACCCTGTGCCGCCAGCCCAGCCCGTCTCCCAGACCTGTGGCCAAGCAACTCTGAGCCGCTGAGAGGGGGCCTGCGGCTGTGCAGGCCGACGGTCAAAGAAGGAAGGAGGCCTCACGTGGCCTCCTTTGCCGGGACCATCTTGCCCACCCCCCGCCCAGCTACACTGTTGCTCCTCTCTTCTCAGGCCTGCTTGTGACGAGCTGAGGGAGCCCGCCTGCTGTTTCAGGTGGAGGCTGGAGCCAGGAGGGGGAGGGGACTGCTGGAGGGGGCACATCCACGCAGGGTCCGGGAAGGGAAAGGGTCTGTCTCTTTGGCGGTGAGGAGCTCGCTGCCCCTTCTTGAGGGTGGGGGGCATTTTCCGGAGGCTTTTGGGGTCCATGGGCTGAGGCTTGGCTGAGCAGAACGAGGGCCCTGGCCTGTGTGGCGTCAGGGTGAGAGGGAGGGAAGAGACTGGGAAGTGGCGGGAGGAGACTTGTGGAGGATGGGGGCCCCTTGAGTGTGGAGAGATGGGGCATCAGGAGGAGAGGAAGAGGGTCTGGAGGGAAGCTGGGGCGGGGGGTGTCTTGCCCTGAACCCACAGAGCATGCCTGCCTGGGAGGCGCGGGGCCCTCTGTCTGCCATGCCAGGGAGTGACGCTGCCTGGACCGCGGGGAGGCTTCTTTGTCTCTGCTTGACGTGCGTGGTCTTTCCTCAGCCTTCGCGCTGCGTGTACCACAGATGCTGTCCTCGTGTACGGCTTCCATCACAGGGTCCTCTTCGGTCCTGTTTCTGCTGGTTGCTTTCTCCCTCATTGTGGGTTGCGGTTTCTGCTTATTTCCACGCCTGGTCATCTTTGTTCAGATGCCGGACGCCCTGCATTTCGCCCTGTTGGGTGTTGCATGTTTTTCTCTTCCTGAAAATGTTTCTGAGTTTTGTTTTGGATGCAGTTAAGTTACTTGGAAACAGTCAGATACATTCAAAGCTGGCTTTAAGGCTTTGTGAGGTGAGGCCAGAGTGGCTGTTAGGTTAGGGCTGCTGCATGCTGAACGCCCCTTTACCCTAGGCCTTTCCATTCGGGCCAGCGGGCCTGCGCTGCTCTCAGGCCTGTGGGTCTGAGGGCTGTCCTCTGTGATCCAGTGGTTCTCAGCAGGTGGCACTCCCCCCGGGGGGACGTTTTCAGTTGTCACGGCTGAGGGTGCTAACAGCCTCTGGAGCAGGGAGGCCAGGAGTGCTGCTAAACACCGTGCAGTGCCTGGGACAGCGGCCCGGGGGAGTGCCCATCTAGGGGCCCTGCCCTCGCCCCTTCCCGGGATGCTCTCCCACAGCTGGCCGACAGAGTTTCTTGTGTTTGCACGTGGACCAGCGCTCAGTTGGTGGCTCAGAGGGGATGCTGGGAAGCTCTGCTGCCCCCCTTCCCGGCCCTCAGTCCCCAGCCCCACCCCCTGCGCTCTCTCTGTGTGCAGCTTGGGGGCTCTGTCGGGGGCAGCTGGGTGGCTGCGAGCTCACTTAGATGGGTCCCCATCTCAGGCTGGCTTCCCGCGCCACCTGGTGGTCAGCGTGGAAGGCCGTCGTTCCATCGGTCTGTCAGACTGACGGCTCCAGGGCCGCCGACGTCCTGACGTGCCAGTGTGTGTGAGAGAGAGAGGTGTCACCCTGCTGTCACTAGCGCACTGGGTTCTTTTTCAGCTTTTGAACATGTCCAACTACAAGGAGAAGTTTTCGGCTTTGCTGTGGCTGGAGGAGATCCACGCGGAGACGGAGCTGAAAGAGTACAACGTGACTGGGGTCACCCTGAGGAGGAACGGGGACCTCCTGGTTCTGGAGGTCCCCGGGCTGGCCGAGGGCAGGCCCTCCCTGTACGCAGGTGCGCTGCTCACGGGCCACGTGTTGCTGGGCGGCCTCACAGACGCTGGGCCAGTCGGAAGGAGCACATTTAACTGGCAGCACCAGCCCTGCCCAGCCCGGCCCCAGGCCGTGCATGGTCTCCCTGAAGGCCGGGGCGCGGCCAGCATTCCCCGCGCTGACGGGCCCCGCGCAGCGGCCCCAGCAACGCGTGTGTTGCGCTCCACTTCTTTAGACGGTGTGACTTCACAGTTCTGTTGTTTTACACGCAGTGATGTCTTTTAACTAGGTGACAAACTGATTTTAAAAACTCAAGAGTACAACGGACACATCATCGAGTACATTGGCTACGTGATGGAGGTGAGAGCCGCTCGCTTGCCTCGAGGACCTCCTGCCCCACTCTGGGGGCGGCACGGCCCTTGGGGTGGATGGCATTTTGGAAAATTCAGGGTAAAGTGAACATTTCGATAAATCTGACGCATAAAGAGAACTTTGTAAAGAAATCCTGTTGTTTTCAGTCACGTAAAACACACTCACCTTCAAAGTTACCACAAGTAGGTCATGATGTTTGCACGTCAGTGTTTGTTTAGTCAGATGTGGGCGTCTGAACACAGTCCAGGAGAGGGAGCCTCGGAAGGCAGCCTGCACGTAGGCATCGGGGAAGGTTGTGCTGGTGTAACCTGCCGCCGCCACACCTGAGTGTGGTCTGTGCTCCTCCAGCTGGTCCTGCCTGCTCTCCACTGCGCGCCACACGGGGATGGAGGCCGGTCTAGGCGGAGGAACCACCACGCCGCGCACTCCCGACGGAGAAATCAGAGCTGCCCAAGCCCTGACTCTGGAGAGGGAGGAGGGGGTGCGAGAACCAGCCTGGGACAGGGTGGAGGCGCCCTGGCCTCTGCGGCCCCGTCTGCTGTCTGCTGCAGCTCTGCTCACAGACCCACCTCCTCCTGGCAGCCAGGAGCTGAGCCGGTTGCCCCCGCGTCTGGCTGAGCGTCGCCCTCGCTGGGGCGGCTGGACAGTACCGGGGGTGTGGGTGGTTCTCCACGGAGGACAGAGGCATAAATAGTTACCAGGAGAGGAGAGGTCTGTTCACCTACCCGAGGGGAGCGGAGAGGCGTCCCACTGCCTCGAGAGACAAGCGCAGTGTAGCAGCACGGTGACGCCACCCTTTCTATTTCTCCCACGCTGAACACACCAGACTTTAGCTCAGATCTGTGGAATGAGCGTTGACTGGTGCGTTGCAGAGTATGGGTAGAAGACTTTTCCAAGAAACCGGGTATAAAGTCTGTAAAGTAAATACTTTGTTTTTTTCAGATTCATGAAGAAGATGTAACTCTTAAATTTAATCCAGAATTTGAACAAGCATATAACTTTGAGCCTATGGACGTGGAATTTACGTATAACAGGTAATGCTTTTAGAGGCTCCTCCTCCCGGGCAGGCAGGTCCTCTCTGCTTCGGCCCTCGCCATGCGAGCGGCGGTGCAGGCTGCTGCGCCACCTGGACCGCAGCTTTCCCTCCAGGCGTAAAGACACACGTTTGCATGTTATTCTTCCTGGGACCTTGAGTACACGGATCTTTGGTTCCTCACGTGCTGTCATCGTCAGTCCACTCCCTCCTTTGTCTGGTCACTCGTCCTCTGTCACATCAGGAGCGCAGGGACCCCACCACCTGGTACCTGTCCCTGTTCCTGCACTAAACTCCCTACGGGGTGTGTGATGCACACCGTGTCTCCTCTCCTGTTGGGGAACTTATGCACCGTCCTCTCCTTGGTTAGTTGCTGGCTGCTGCGGTGGACTCCTGTCTCCTTCACGCCCACACCCCGCCCCTCCTTACTTTCTCGGCTGTGCACGAGGAGTGGGCAGCGGTTTGGGGAATGGCCATGTTTCAGCTTTGCACTGGTGACAGAAGCCTGTCCCAGTGTGGGCATCGGTAATGGCCGGCCACTCCGTAGGGTGAACTTCTGGCTTTGTGCCGGCCTGCTGAGTGTGGCGCAGCTCACGGTGGGCTGGACGTATGTGTCTCACTGCTTCTGAGGTTGAGGGTCTCCCTGTTTGCTGGCTCATGCTGGGCCCCATGTCACCAAACCGAGACTCAGCTGAACTGCAATCTCGGCTGCTCCAGAAACAGAGTCTTAGACCAGCCAGGCAGGAGCCTCCTGGTTGGTACTGGGAGGTCATCTGCCTGGTGGAGCAGTGCCATCCCTACAGGAAGGTGACTGCACTGTAACCAAGCCGCTTCTTTGCCTGAATAATCTCCTTGTCCCTGCTCACCTCTGCCCTCACGTCCGAGCCGCAGCTCCGAGCCCCTCCTGTGCTTCTGCTGCCCGATCGGGGTCAGCTGTGCCCTAGCGAGCTCCTGGAGGTCCCCCAGGCCGCAGTCTTTCACCAAGCATTCTGAGTGGGTCTCTCCCGTCAGAGTTACTCCCCTGCTGACACAGCACTGGTAATGTTTCCCTGTCCCTTCACAGTTTGAATTTTCTGTTTTCCCTACTTGTCCACTTTATACGTTAAAACAGAAATATTTCCAGAAAGGAAGGTGTCCCTGCTGTCCTGACACGTGTTTAAAGTTTTGCTGTAAAACTCCTGGTGTCCTGCTGACGCCCCATGGCCTACAGTCCCCCTGGTGCTGCCTCCAGGCTGGTCTCTGGGTGAGTTTCATGAAGCTTCAAGTCTCCAGACTCCAGAGGGTGACTTGTGTCCTTTCTCCTGCAGGACCACCAGCAGACGGTGCCACTTTGCACTTGAACAAGCCATCCACTTGGGAGTAAAAGGTATTACCTTTGTGGGATGGTGGTGCGACATCTCCCGGCTGTGTTCAGAGGTGTCAGGAGAGTGCGTGTGACTCAGTCTCTTCAGGCACACGCTAGAGGAACCCTGACACCCAGCATGTGTTCCTACAGGGAGTGTCAGTGTCCTTTGACTATTGCAGCTGTGCAGAAACAGCGTGCTTACTTGACTGACAGTGAAGTCGTCGCGCTCCGCCCGTCTCCTCTTGCTATGACTCGTGTCTGTGTTCACAGTCAATAAATGATGGCTTTGTTGCACAGAGCACATGGTCCTGGCTTTGTGCTGTGGCTGAGATGGCACAGGGGCCGAGGAGGGAGGAGCAGTAGACACGGGTCACTGCAGGCCGCTGCCTCTGCGCGTCATTCTTAGACTCTACAGTAACATCTGCCTTCTCACCTTTCCTTGTTTACAAGTGTTGTTTCCGGAAGAAATCATTTTGCAGTCTCCCCAAGTTATGTGGGATTGGAACCATGCACAGGACACCCAGACCGACGGCCCACCCACCTCCAAGGTACTGCTCCGGTGTTTAACCAGATCACAGATTAGCTCTCCACTGACCGGCGGCAGACGAGTGTATTGAGCGTGGTCCCGGGAGAAACCAGGGTCACGGGTAAAGCAAAACTCACTAAAACGTGTGCAGTGCAGATGTGACATGAAGGTCACATGCAGCTGCACGCCGTGTCTCAGTGGCTGCAGTGTACTGAGTGGGGAAAAGCAAGATACTGATCTTTTGTGTGTGAGCTTACAGTTTTGTTTTTAAATTATGTGGTTTTGTGCACGCTCAGACAGGCACATTTTTATGATTACAGAAAAAGTGGGAAGGCACGCACACCCAGCAACTTGCTGATCAGGAGCTTTCGTAAACAGTGTAGCGTGTCGCCTGTGTACACAGCACAGTGCCTGCAGCGTGTACACGACGAGACACAGTCGTCGTTGTCATTGTGTTTCTGTTAACAAGAAAAACCCTCATGCTGTGGTCAAGCTTGTAACTATAATCCTGTGCTGTTGGAATTAGCTTTTTTGAGCATGTTTTGAATTTATAAGAAATACATATTTTTTACTATATCTAACATTTAGACCCCCTTTGACCATTTTATGGCCCCTCTCCCAAAAAATGAAAAAATGAGAGCTTTATAATGCGTGCACATAGAAAATTCTGTAAAGGAAACAGCAAAAGGTTTTCATTAGAATCATCTGCCATGTGATTTGTATCTGATCCTTTTGTCCTGATAATGGAAAGGGGTCTTCACTGGACACGGGTGCTGTGTCATCCACAGAGCTCTCTGAGCACTCCCCCCACCCCACCCACCGCTGGTCCGCCTGCTGCCTGTGTCTCCTGGGTGGGGTGCTGACAGCTGCCTGAGGTGAGGGAGTGCTGCTGTGTAGGGGATTGCATTCCTGAGCCAGTGCATCTCAATGCTTTTAAATGCAGAGCATCCTCTTTCCATGGATTAGCCAGGTTGCAGATAGACTCAGTCATTCTGTGCGTCAACCAAGCTGACGTTACATAGACTGGACTTAGCCTTCCACCTAAATCACTGAAAACCACACGAGATACGTAAAATAGCAGGTTCAGACGCTGAGCATCAGCTCCTGTAGGACAGTGGTTCCTGGGAGAGGAGCCGGTGCGGAGAGCCACTGACCGCCCAGCGGACCGCCTGCAGAGCTCCCAGGCCAGGAGCACAGAGCGGGCAGGCGTCTGCCGAGCCCTGGGCAGTCCAAGGGCAGGATGGAAGAGGTTTGGGGGCAGAGAGCTGGGGGAGAGCCCTGGGGCCTTTAACTGAGGCCTCGTCTGGTCACACTTGTGAGGGAAGGAGCCCCTGGGGAGCAGAGGGGGCCTTGAGCTCCCTCGGTGCTGGGGGCTTCATTCCTGGCCATCAGGTGTGCCCCTCGGGGGTGCTGCCTGGGGGTCTGGAGGCCGATCGAGGAGTGGGAGAGCAAGGCCCTGACGCTCGCCCACCTGCTCCACGTGCTGCAGCCACAGCCCATACAGCGCGCAGCCCTTGTGGGAGCGTGACAGTGTCTAGCACCCGTCAGGGCATAAAATTCATTCCATCGGGTATCTGATCCCAAAATGAAACAACCTGAAAAACTCAGCCCATAATAAGAAATTGCAGGCAACTGAAACCAACCCAGAAAACTGGCAGTGGCAGAATGAGCAGATGGGGTCGTTCAAGTCACCGTGGCTGTATTCTGTGTGCTCGAGAGGAAGAGGGACACGGGAGCCCTCTTCGCGGCACAGGAAGGACGTCAAAGTCACCTGCTCACCTTCTGGGGATGAAGACTCGAGGTCCGAGATGAAAAATGTGTCAGAATTAACAGCAGACTAGACACTACAGAAGAGATTAGTGAATTTGAAAACATAGCAGTAGAAACTGCAGGACAGAATAAAAGGAATTTCTTTTAAAAAGCTGAGAAAATAAAGTGTATTTTAAAAAAAAAAAAAGCATCAGTGATGTGTGGGATAGCTTCAGGCAGCCTCCCTACATGTGGTTGGCGTCCCAGGAGGGGAGTGGGGGGCTATGAGAACAAATAATGAGCAGAAGTTGTCCTAATTTGATGAAAATGATAAACCTTGAACCCAGGAAGCTCAGCAGACAGGAAATGCAAAGAAAACTGCACCAAGGCCTGTGACAATGAGATTCCCGAAATCAGTGGAGGAGAACAAATCCTGAATACAGAACGTCTCGTTATAAAGAGAATTAGAAGTAAGACCTATAGCAGCCTCCCCGCCGCCAGCAGTGCGAGCCCGGGGTCCCGAGGGCACGCCCGGAGCTCTGCGGGCTGCTGCATCCCTGCTGCCACGGTGCTGTTCCCCAGCTGAGGTGTGTCCAGAGGGTAGAGCGTGTGTTATGCTCTTACTGCAGTAAAAACTTTTAAATAATTTTTTAAAAGAAAATTGACTCTTTAAAACTGAAGTAACAACAATGTATTATAGCATTTGTAACATACCAAGGACAGTTGGTAAGAAATTGACAGGCTAATTACAAAATTCATGAGTGCAAAGGGCCTAGAATTTTGAAAACAACTTTAAAAAAGTACAAACTTTTAAGTCATCTAACAAAGTAATCAATGGCGTGTGGTGCTGTCACCAAAACAAGCCTGTGCAGAACAGAATTGCCTGGGAACAGACCAACACGTACTTGAACGACTGGAAGTTGGCAGAGGTCCCCTGGCAGCTGCAGGAGAAGGGGTGGTCTTCTTAACCAGCGCTGCTGGGGCATTTGGAGGTTGTGTGGGAAAGTGCGCCAAACGGCACAGCGGCTAAAACGTCCAGAGTGGTTTGTGGCCCTAAACGTGGAGCCTGATGAAAACTTCTGGAAAACACTGTGGGAGAATGTCTTCATGTCCCCCAGGTTAGGCAGAGTCTGTCGATGTGATGTGAGTGTGGTCCGTAAAGAAAAACAGATGCACTTGGACGCCAGTGAAAATGAAATATTTCACTGTTCAAAAGACACCAAGACTACGAAAGGCCAGTGACAGATTTCAGTCTGTGTGACAGCAGTAGGGAGCTCAACGGGCTCTGGGCCTCGAGAGATGCATTCGTGTCCTTGTGGTGACAGGGTCATGGGTCCGGTTGTACACGTGGAACGTGCCCACCTCAGTAAATGTCCCCTACACTCTGCAGAACCCGGACGGCGGTGGAGGGTAACTGCTGTGACCTCCGGGAATCAGATTTGATGACATGTCTAAAATTTTCCATGTGAAAACTTTCAATGTAGCAATTTTACTTCTAGAATGTATCCTGTGGAAGTAATCACGTGATTTCACAGAGATAAATGTGCAGAGTTGCCTGTTACGGCCTTGTTTATAATGGGAAATTGGAAAAACGGTTCTGTCAGTCCAGGGCAGACTCTGTTTATGTTTAAACACACATAAAACCAACTCCTGTGTGGGGCTGGAGCGCGGTGAGGAAGCCGCAGCACCGGCACTTTGCTTCACCTGCGAGGCCGAGAGGTTCTGCTTGTTCTCACACGGGCTCTCGGGGTCCTGCACACGACGGAGGAGGGTCTCCCCGCAGGCGAGCAGGGTCCATGTGGAAGGATGCGGGAGGAGACGACACCCTGGAGCCAAATGGGGTCCTTTGTTTCAATGTCATCATCACAAAATTTAGTTTATTTTTAAAGGGGTATGTAAAAAGAAATCATCTTAGCAGCTTTTTGTTACATGTTCTTCGTTTTCGTTATGTCTTAAAAGGTAGGACCTGCGACTTGTGCAGAGGGCTGTTAAGTAAATCAAACAAGCAGGATGTTGATAATTGTTTAGATTTACACTTTAAGCCTGTGTGGACACAGCTTTCTTTTCAAGCCATTTTTCTGCACGATCCTTCCTAGGGTAGGAAAGCCATGAGGGACCAAGCTCAGGTCGGAGTTGAGGAGCGGCAGGCCGGTACTGTGGAGGCAAGTGGTCTGGGTGAGTGTCGGGGCCGTGGAGCCTCTGGAGAAGCTGGCTCTTGCGTCTGGAAGTGAGGCTTGGTGGGGGGTGCTCTGACAGCCGCGCAGCCAGGCGGAGCGGAGACGTCTTGTCTCTGACGACTTTCTGATGATGGGCTGTTTTTGTCCTCCTGCTTGTGACGGTGTCTCTGCGTCCTGGGTAACGCTGCGCGGGTAAGGTGGAGAGAAGGAACAGCGTGGCCTGCGTTTTGCCCTTAGAAAGTGGACTTTCCGGACTCTGCAGGATGAGGCCGAGACGGTGTGAGGGGCCGGCCTCACGGTGGTCAGAGCTACATACACGCGCACGCACACGCACCCCTCCATCCCCGCCCCTGGGCGGTGCAGCTGCGCGTCCTGCGACTGGCCCTGACGCTGTCTGCGCTTTGATGCAGTTGGCAAGACCCCAAAAGCCAGAGAGAAGGAGTTTTTCAATTTGATGCTCAACGAAAACCAGAAGTTAGCAGTGAGGAGGATTCTGAGTGGTGACTGCCGCCCACTCCCGTACGTTCTCTTTGGGCCTCCTGGAACCGGGAAGACAGTGACGATAATAGAGGCTGTTTTACAGGTGAGATGGGAGTGAGGGAGGACGGGGGAGGGAGCCGGGAAGAGCAGGGGGTGACGGTGGGGGTGCCGCGGTGGCTGGAGCTGCGCCGTGGGCCACCATCGCCTGCGGGGTCGGAATGTGGGAAGAGCTCAAGGAGCCCCAGTTACTTCACACCTGGAGAAGTCTGTTTTGTCCTGCGGCTGCTTAGGGTTTGAGAGCTGGTGTCAAAGGTTAGAAGGGAACCCCCTTGGTGCTCAGGGTGGCGGACTGCAGTGGGGGTTCCGTGCCCCCATCTGGGCTTACGCAGAGTCTGGCGGTGGCATGTGTCCATTGTTTGCATGGTTTGGGATTCCGGTCCACACGCCTGCACTGCCACCAGCTGGCAGGTGTTGGGGGCACAAACCTGGGGCCCCACCTGGACTACTCAGGTCTGGAGAGCCAGGGCCTCTGCCTTCTCCCTGCGGTGGGCTGGGCCCTGGCCGCATGACCCTCCCGCCCGTCTCCTGCGTGTCTGCACAAAGGTGTTCTACGCTTTGCCGGACAGTCGGACCCTGGTGTGCGCACCCTCCAACAGCGCTGCCGACCTGGTGTGTCTGCGTCTGCACAAGAGCCAGGCGCTGCGGCCTGGAGCCATGGTCCGCATGAACGCCACCTGCCGGTTCGAGGAGGTAAGCGAGCAGCCCGCGCCCTCCCTGACACTGACGCTCCGCTTTCACTGGATCCCCAAACAGTATTGTTTGTTTTTGGTTCTGTTTCACTGGTTTGCTATAAAAGGTCCTGGTTTGGTTAAGAAGAGAAATTGAATCTTGAAAATGTATAAAGTTGTTCTGGGGAAGGATCTACAGGGTTTTGTGTTATATTCACAGCTCGAGGGTTGGTAACACACGGACTAAATTGATAGGGAAATGTAAACTACTTTGATTTGAGAAGACAGTCTTACGTCGTCCTTGGTGGTGACTAAGACGTGCAGCGGGACGGGCCCCCGTTTCAGGAGCCCTCCCAGCCTTGCGATCGGGTCCAGTTTAAAGAGACTTAATGACCTGCTGGTGACCTGCTCCCCAGACCATCACGGAGGCCATCAAGCCTTACTGCCGCGATGGGGAGGACGTCTGGAGGGCCTCGCGCTTCAGGGTCGTCATCACCACGTGCAGCAGCGCGGGGCTCTTCTACCAGATAGGGCTGAGGTGGGCGCTCGCCAGCGTTGGGAGGGGCCCACCAGGGGAGGGGGTGCCCTGCAGGGGGGACGGGGGCAGAGGTGGCGGGTGCTTGTCCAGGACCCTTGGACGGGAGCGACCACTAGGAAGGCGTCTGTTCTAGGGTCGGACACTTCACACATGTGTTCGTGGACGAAGCGGGGCAGGCAAGCGAGCCGGAGTGTCTGATCCCCCTGGGGCTGGTCTCGGACGTCACCGGCCAGGTGCGGCCCGCGTGCTGCGCGTCATCTTTCCTCCCTCGGCGGCGGAGCCCTGCACCCCCAACCCCATCCACTGCACAGGACACACAGGCTGACCAAGGGCCTGGGGCATGAGAAGCCTCCCGTCACACACCAGCCTCCCCACCTCCTCCACTGTGACCACAGAGCCTGCACACAGGGCAGGAGCGAGGAGCAGGCCAGCGAGCCACCAGGGTGGGCGGGGCCAGGGCAGCATCGAGAGGAGGGCGCAGCAGAGAATTCCAGAAGAAGGGAAGGGAACAGAGGCTGCCAAGTGTGGGGTCAGGGTGGGGTCTGCCCCCCGGGAGCTCAGGGCTCCAGTCCACTGATGTTTTCCACTGGGCTGTCCCTATCCCAGCTGCGTCCCTGTCCTCTGCAGCCCGAGTGACTGTGCAGCCGCACTCCCGCCTCCCAGCCGCCCTGGTTTGGGCAGTCAGGGCGGGAGGCCAGCCCATCACACTCTGTGTCCTGCTCACCCAGCCCCCTTCACCCACCTGACCGTGGTGGGGTCTCCCTGCACCAGTGTGGGCCCCGTTTCTTTGCCACAGATCGTCCTTGCCGGAGACCCCATGCAGCTTGGGCCAGTCATCAAGTCCAGACTGGCCATGGCCTACGGGCTGAGTGTCTCCATGCTGGAGAGACTAATGTCCCGACCGGCCTATATGCGAGACGAAGACGCTTTTGGGGCCTGTGGCGCCTACAACCCCTTGTTGGTGAGCTCGGCCCCCTGCTGTAAGGTCAGACTTGAGCCGAGGGGCCCACCAGGGAGCTCACACCGTGTCCACCAAGGCACACATGGGGCCAGAGGCCCAAGCAGCCCCTGGTCCCCTCTGCCACCACCCCCAGGGTGGGTCGGGCTCTTTCCCCGCTCCTCTGTCCCAGGACATGGAGGCTCAGCCTGTGGCGGAGGCAGGTGGGCAGACTAGCACTGCAGGGCCTGGCTCAGCCAAGGGAGAAGCTGTGATGCTGAATCTGGTTTGGGGTTTGATGAACATCTTAGAGACTGGATGTGTTAAAATTACTGAGTTGAAGTTTATCGCCCTGAGTCAGCAGGAGAGCCCTGGATCTCGGGCTCTAGAGGGAAACTAGAATGAGCTTCCAGGTCAGTTGGAGGCAGAAAACAAAGTTGTTCTTGCTCCGTGTCCTGGTAACTTCATCCCCAGCCCCTCTGAAGGTCCCACCCAGCCCACAGGGTCGGGGCTGGGGCCGTGCCTCTAGCCACCCTGGCTGGGGCCCGAGCCCGCACCTGCTGCCGCAGAGCCTGTGAACCAGAGCACAGCTTGCGGCCAGACACGCAGCCCCCCAGGGAGACTCCCTCCTTTTCTGTTAAAGTGAAGTTGTCGGAGGCTCCGAGTGCACGTCCTCGCCGGGTGGAGGTGACAGGCGGGAGATGGGGGCAGCAGGGGCCTCCCGGCTGTGACTGAGGGGGACGGGGCACTTTCCATGTGGCCGCAGCAGGCCGGCTTTGGCCCTGGACCTGTCCCTTCCGCCCTGCAGGTGACAAAGCTCGTGAAGAACTATCGGTCCCACTCGGTGCTGCTGGCCCTGCCGTCCAGGCTCTTCTACCACCGGGAGCTCGAAGTCTGCGCGGACCCCACAGTGGTGACGTCTTTGCTGGGCTGGGAGAAGTTACCGCGGAAGGGCTTCCCCCTTGTCTTCCACGGAGTGAGGGTGAGCAGTGGACCTGGAGGGCAGGCCAGGGGAAGTGCTCAGCCCTGAGCGGCCCCTCAGTGCTGCTCACAAGTTTACGTGTGTTCAGTGCGTGGGTTCCGTTTAATCCAGTCATTAACCAAGCATTTGCTGGGTGCCTCTGGTGCGGTGACTGTGCCCATGAGGGGTCCGGAGAGGTCCGGAGGGGTTCCTGAGGGAGCTCTCGGGGCTGGTCGGGACCTGGGAGGTGAGCAGGAGGGCCAAGGAAGCCCCTGCCATCCCACCCCGTGCACCAGTGTCCAGGGGATGGACCCGCACTGGGGCAGAGCCTGCCCTCCCGCCAGGTCTCACAGGGTGGGGTTCCCTACAGGGAGGGGTTAGATGCCCGGTAGCCAAAGAAATGACAAATATTCCCTAAAATCAGAGTTTGTGTTGGAATTTGGTTGTTAGAACCAGAAGTCAAGTTTGCAAGTTCTCATGCAGAATTGGGGCTGCATCCAGACTCCAGAACAATGGACGCTGGTGCCAGGGTGCCCTGGAGTGGGGTCTGCCCCTCTCCTCTCTGCAGCCTGCTTCCTGGGGACAGCTTCTGGACTTACCTGGGGTTGTGTGTAAGGTGCGGCCATGGGGTGCCCACCATCTGGATGGGAGAGACTTTGAGGGAAGGGATTCTGTGGTGAGACGGGACGTGGTCCACTCGGCACGAGCCCCCTGCTGGCTGGTTCTTCCTCCCTCCGGGAACCCTCTTTCAGCTTCTGCTCAGGGCTTCCGTCTATCTCAGAAAAAAGCAACCAGAAAGCATAGTGGGGGCATCAGTGATCCCCCCAGCAGCAGAAAGTCGAAGGCCTCTCCTGAGAGCAGGAGCTCAGATGCGCACGGGCACTCCTGGATGCGGGGCCAGTGTGGTGAAGAGGTCACTTCTGCCCAAATCAGTCCATGTGTTTCATGCAGACTACGCAGAAGTCTCAGTAGGCTGATTGCTGAGAAAGCGGAGTTGTAGGTGTGCAAAAGGTCTTGTAGAAGGAAACGGAGACTCAAAGCTGCGGGAGATGGAGGTGCTCAGTGTGAAAAGAATGAAGTCCAGAAATACTATTTTATTTAGAATTTCTTGAGGGCCTGACTGTACCCAACTCTGTTCTGGGCCCTGAGGACAAAGTGAGGGTTAGGCCTCTGGGGCTAGTTGCAGAGAACAGGGTCCACTCCCACATTTGAGCAAAAAGGGCTTTGTCGTGGGTTGTTAGCTGGCTCTGGGTTAACCCCCGGCCCTTGCTGGCCCTGGATCCTGTGGGTGCCCTGCCCAGGAGGCCACATCAGACAGGCAGAAACCCTCCCATCCAGGCGTTCCCTCCCCCAGAGTTCCAGAAGGACCCCTGTCTGACTCACTGCTCTGTCTCCAGCCCAGTGTGTCTGGGCAGAGGGTGCCCAGTAGAAGGAGCAGCTGAGCCCAGGATCGCCCAAGGAGGGTCCAGGCAGCTGTGGTCTTGTCCTAAGGGGAGCGTGGTCGGAGCAGAGCTGAGACACTGGCCTCCTGGCCCTTCCCAGGACAGAGGCCCCGCCTGTGGCCTAATTGGAAAGCTAGCTGTGGACTTCCGGATGTTTCCTGTTGGCTCTCTGCCTCATTAGTCTCAGCTTCATTTTTCATCCTTCTGCTCCCTGACTTGCTCGTCTTCACTGAGTTTACTGTGGTTCCCCTGAGATGGACGCCTTGCCCCCTGACATGAGCGCCTGGGGCCCACACCCTCTGGACACCTGTGACTTTATTTTCTTTTTCTGAGCCAAGGGTTCTAGAGAAGCATTTTTTCACTTTCCATGTGGCCGAGAATATTTTGGTCACCGTGTTACCAAACTCAGATTTGGCAGCTGGCCACTCACAATTCAGTACCCGAGAGGCAAATGTCAGTAGAAACAGAAAACATTGCTTTTAATCAGAAAGCCAGCAATCTGGGGAGAAGGCGGACTCATGTCCCCAAAAACCAACTGCTAGGATTCTGCTCGGCCATGAGCGTTAAAGGGAGAAGGGGAAGTGACCTCAGCGAGTCACTGAGGTGGGGGCAGACCCGCAGCCACTCCCACGGCGCCGGCACATCGGCGGCTCACGGTCTTCTCTCTGGACGCGGTCTCGGTCGCACATTCTGATCGTGGGATCACGGAAGGGGCAGCCGGGGAGATCTGGTCATCTGTTAATGACTTACTCTCCGTTTCTACTTCTTTGATCTAGGAGAGAACCGATAGGTTAGGCCAGGTGTTGTGTGAGCAAAACATTTGACCCGTTAGTGGTGTTTGGGCCGGAGGTGAGTAGAGCGTGGGACGCCTGGGTTAAGGTTAGTGACAGTGCAGCTCAAGTAACAGAACGAAGGGGCCTCCTGCTGAGATCTCTGTCCTGCCAAAAGCTGCTTACAAATCCCTGCTTGTGTGACATCATTCCATTTCTACGGGATTAGGGCGGGGTCGTCTTCTGTGACTTCCTCCTGCTGACTCCGGGTGCCGTGCTCCCAGAGAGGAGGATGTCCGCCTGGGCCTGCAGCCCCTCTCTGTGACAGTCGTAGTTGGCCGCTTACGTGTATGAACTGTACGAACGGACCAAGCTGCAGTTCCTCTGACGCCCATGCAGACGTGGACGCTTGTGAGCAGCAGCGGGGGCCCCGCTCTCTCGAGGCACTACATGGACCCGTGCTGCCGTAGAGTCGGTCCCGCTGCAGGCAGGGCAGCTGACGTCCTGGCTGGAGTCTGGTCGTTGTGCAGGCAGCTCTCCTCTCCGGTGGCAGCTGCAGTGCCTGTAAAACGACTCAGAATGTGCACTGGACCCTGTGTCTGTGACTCTTGTCCAGTCTTGACCTGCTCGAGCCTGCCCTCCTGTGGCTCAGGGAGGCCTGGGGGGCTTCAGCTTTTCCACAAACAAGAGGCAGGGGCCACAGAGGGGCCTTTATACTTGAGGCGCCCCTCTGTGAGAGGCTTCTGCTCGGTTCCAGTCTCTTTTATTTCTAATTTCATTAGGCTCTGATCAAGAATGATGGCCTGTAAATTCTGCTTTTGAACACTTGCGGCCCAGTAGGTGTCAGCTGGCTGGCCGCCGCCCAGGCCGCTCTGGTCTAGCCAGGCCTCCCACCTGCAGCGTCTCCGCAGCCTGAGTCCGTGAGAGTCGGCCTGGGAGCAGGGCTCTCCTGTCTCTGCCAGCTGCTCCTTGTCCACAGACCCTGGGCGAGCTTCTGTGGAGGGCAGCTCTCTGTGACGCGTCTCTTGTCCCCGATGCCCAGGGCAGCGAAGCTCGGGAAGGGAGGAGCCCGTCCTGGTTCAACCCCGCTGAGGCCGTGCAGGCCATGCGCTACTGCTGCCTACTGGCCCGCAGTGTCTCCAGCCAGGTGTCTGCCGGCGACATTGGGGTCATCACGCCCTACCGGAAGCAGGTGCGGCCCCCGCGGCTCCTCTCGTGTGTGCTTGTCCGTGGGGTCCAGGAAGAAGAGGGACATGGCTCTTTGAGGTGGCTCCCAGTCCCCTCCTGTTGCTCCCTCCCCTGCGTCTGCACAGCCACTCCTCCTGTGCCGGGGGCCAGGCCCGGGGCACAGAGGGTGACCTCTGCCTTTGTTCCCGGTCACTGGGCATGAGAAGGCCCGTCCCCGCGGTGGTGAGGGCAGCACCGCTGGTGCCTTCCCTCCGCGCGGCTCCCGACCCCCAGCCCATTCTCCTGGGAGAACTGAGCCTCCCTCCATGCTCAGTGTTCAGCCAAGTACATGTTCCTTTTCAGTTTCAAGGTGGTTCTTTACCGGCAACCCCTGGAGATCCTAACACGCCCTCTCCCAGCCCCAAGTCCTGCTCAGCTCGTCAGCTACCCCGCCTTCAGGACCTCTCCCCTCGTCCTCCTCCTCCCGGCTTTCCTGCTATAGTCACCACACAGCCTGACTCCCATCTTAACCGCTCAGGACCCCAGGGCGGGACCCTGGGAGGGGCTCTCTGTTCCTCACCCCAGGAGGCAGTCCGGGACCCAGCACCATCCCCAGGGGACATCCCCCCACTCACAGCACAGGGTGTCTGCACTTCTCTATAAAGCACCCCCCCCACTACTGTGCACCCATCCAGTGGAGAGGGGGGCATCTCCACGGAGGTGCTGCCCCGCCCCAGGCATTCCTTCCGAAATGGGTCTTTGCTTTGGTCCACTTAGAGCTGATGAAACATGACTTGGAATTGACAGGCCGTGCACTCAGCCTGTGCTGTGATATGTAAAGAAACGGTCAGATTTGTAAAGTTTTGTCTTCAATCTCTTTATTGCCTTCAAAGGTGGAGAAAATCAAAGTTCTTTTGCGAAATGTTGATCTGACAGATATAAAGGTTGGATCTGTGGAGGAGTTTCAGGGGCAAGAATATCTGGTTATCATCATCTCAACTGTAGGTATTTCTGCCCCGTGGGGCACTGTCTGCGCCAGGCTGCCTGGCGTGCTGGGCCCTCTGTTGCCCTCGGTGACACAGAGCAGGGGAGACCCAGGCGGCGCCTCAAGCAGCTAACTGTTGGGTGTTCTTAAAAAAAAAAAAAAAAGATCAGACAAAAAAGTAAAGAAACCCATGAGGCAGTAGTGAATGATGGGAGGAGGGAGGGGACCTTGCAGTGGGGTGTGGCTGGGAGAGGGGCAGACTCTGGAAAGTCCATTCTTTTATAAATGACTTTTATCAAAAGGTACACATCAACCGCAGACAGGTTAGGAAATTGAGATGGGAAAGAACGCAGCGTGGCTAAGACCCCACGCCCAGCTCAGCTCCCAGTGCTGGAGGCTCTGCTTGAGTGTAGTGAGGCCCACACCCTGCCCCCGCTGCTTTTCCCTCTTTTTAGCCAAAATGGGGTCACATGTCACATTTCTAAATGTTTGTATATATCGAGTTTCTTTCCATGCCAAAAAATTTAAAACACTGTTTTTATTAATCTTTGTGTGTTTCAGGTACGGTCAAATGAAGATAGCTTTGAAGATGATAGATATTTTTTGGGATTCTTGTCCAACTCAAAAAGATTTAATGTTGCAATCACCAGACCCAAAGCCTTGCTGATTGTGCTGGGAAACCCTCACGTTCTTGTCAGAGTGAGCTGCGGCCAGTGGGCCCAGGGGCGGGGGTCCCGGCGGGGCACTGCTGGGTGCAAGGCCAGGTCCTCTGTTTGCACAGGATCCCTGTTTCGGCGCCCTGCTGGAATACAGCATCACAAATGGTGTCTACACGGGGTGCAACCTGCCACCGGAGCTGCAGTCCCTGCAGAAGTGAGCCCTTCCGTCTCCCTAAAGGGTAGACTCTGGTCCTGCTCCCCAGGCCCACCGTCGGCCTTGCAGGGTGGAGCAGGGTCTGGCCTCATGGGCTGCGGCGGCCACTCTCTGTCCAGATGACATCTGGGGTCAGCGTCTCCCCTGCCCACACAGCTTCACAAGTAACTCCGGTGCCCCTCGGACCACGCTGGGGTGGGGGGCCGGCCCCAGCCCCACTGCGGTGCTCGCATGGGGAGCCCTATTCACCAGCCCCTGGCCTTCCTGCGTCTGCAGCCGTGTGAGCCCCCCCCCCAAACCAGAGCCAGTCCCTGAGGGGCCGGACAGGACAGCCTGTAAAGGAGGGCCCGTGGCTGTGCCCCTCCCCCCCAGGGACCGCCGTCTGTGCTGCGGCCCCTGCTGCGCGCCTTGTCCCACAGCCTTGGCCACGAGTGTGGGGCCTCAAGCCTGCCACTTGCTCATGCTGCTGTCAGCCCTGTGTGCCAGCCAGCGCCTGCCCCTGGGCAGCTACTCCATCACCGAAATAAACCCTCGAGTGGCTCACTGTGTGGCCTCCACCTCAGACGCGTACGTGCCAGAGGCTGATTATGGTTCCCCGTGACCTCTGGTCCCTGCTGGCACTGGAGCCAGCCTTCCGTTAACGTGCTAGCCACGCGAAGCCTGGGGCCCTGGAGGCTCTGCCCAGGGAGGGGTCAGCACCCTGCCCACCTGGCCCGGTGCAGCTGGGCAGTGCTGCAGGGACCTGCCCATGTGTCCCGCACAGGTGGAGGGCGCGGCGGGAGGGACAAGGCAGAGGGTGTCACATGGGGTCCTGAGGCCCCTTCAGGACCCCACGGCCTGTCCCTTTGTCGGTAGCCATAACACTGGAAATGCCATCTGCTGGCCCACAGGTGGGAAGCTGAGGCCCCAGTGGCCCAGCCCGGCCACACTGGCTCCCACGTGGGGTGAGGGTTGCTGCTCTCCCACCTGCAGGCCCGCCACAAATGGCTGTTGTCGGTCGGTTAGTCAGGGAGGGGCTGGACCCGGAAACAGAGCTGGTGGCTGGTCTGAACGTGTGAAGACTCTGGTCTTGGTGCTTCGGGAAATGCTCGCCCTTGGCCACAATCATGGCGGTCCCAGGATGGTGGCCAGGTTGCCCTAAGCAGCCTGTTGCCCCCGGCGGAGTCTCTGGAAGTCAGGGTGCCACCCTCCCCCTCGGTCTGAACCCCACGGCCCGCTCTGTGCATGGCCCCCCTGGTCTCCCCGTGGCTGTGGCCCAGCCCAGCCCCCTCCACCGTCCCATGCCTCCCTCTCTGAGCAGTCTCAGGGAGCAGGCCTCTGATACCAACTGGTGACCAGTGGAGCCCCAAAGAGCCCTAGGGGAGGGAACCAGTGCTGGCTGAGCACATGGCCAGGTCCCCCTCCGCCCTTGGTGGCGTGTGACAGGATTTGTCTCAACTTCCACCAGCCCTGAGACTGCAGGTCCAGTGCTGGGGGTCACAGGGCTCTGCCCGCACGTCCCTCAAGACTATGACCGCACCCACAGCCCTGTACACAGCCTGTTGGCCTGGCTCTGGCCTTGGTGACTGGATGTCCCAGCGCCCGGGAGAGAGAGGTGGCAGGTGTGGGGCACACCTTGGGGAGGTAGGCAGTGCCACATACCAGGAACAGCCGGTCCTGTGGGCAGTGGGTGCTGAGCTGGCACCCAGGCCAGAGGACACCAAAGCAATGACCCACAGGTGTGTCCAGGGCGACGAGAGGCCCGGCAGCGGGGTTCTGTGCAGAACTCGGGCTGCCCCCTGCACTGGGGCAGGAGGGTGCCATGCATCTGGGCAGGGCACAGAACAGGCAGGGGCCGCTGTGTGACCTTTGGAGGAGGGGAGAGAGAGGCCAGTGACCAAGCCAAGTGCTGCTGACCATGGGACAGAGTGCATGGGGCCTGCCCTCAGAGGTCAGAGTCTGTGGGAGTCCAAGCCGCCCAGACCGGCATGGACACCTGGGGAGCAGAGGGAAGAGGCTCCTGCAGGCAGCTGAGGCCCCACTTGGGTTGGTTCACTTCTGTGTTTGGAGATTCCCCCAAAGGAACTTGAGAACTGTATCCCATCACTTGTTTTTTTAGTTTCTAAAGTTTTTCTTAAGTTTTTAAAGCCGTCCGTCTCCGACACGTTGTAAACGCTGCATTGTAAAGCACAGCAGTGCGGCAGCCTTTCTGGTGTGTCTGGGGCGGCCAGAATGCCGCTGCGACTGGCACTCACCCTCGTCCACTTAAGAAGGACTTGAAAGGCAAGCTGTCCCCTCACAGCGGGGCACTGTGCAGACTCCTCCTGCCTGCAGAGCCTCGCCCACAGGGCTGCCCCTGGTGTAGAACGCACTGGGTTGAAGTTTGAGGGCAGCACAGTCTGTTCCCCTCCTGGGCACATGGCCCTGCCGGGCGAGAGACGCGCCCACAGGAGTGACAAAGGAGACAAGCAGACCAGCTCGCCGGCTCCAGGTCCTCCACCAGGTGCCTGGCCACCCAGAGGTGGTGGCTGCCCGTCCCCAGAGAGGACTGACTGGGACAGAGCTCCCAGCCCACCTGCCATCCAGGTGTGGGGTGAAATGATCCTGTGCTGTTTCATGCCATTGAGAAGCGGGGCTGCAGGTCCTGCAGCGCCACCTGGCCTGGCCAGTCGCCACCTCTGCCGCTTCTCCCAGATGATCACACACAGCACCTCCAGGGGGTCCTTGGCCTTAATCTGAGGGGCCCTGAACCTGGTAACAAGAACTTGGTCTGGGTGGTTCTTAGAGTCGTTAAGTACGTACTCAATCAGTGATGCACAGATTTGCAAATTTTCATGGAGAACTGAACATGGAAGTAAAATTGAAAATGCATCAGTTAATGAGCTGTCCGTCTTGGTGGGAGAATATCACTTAAGGCTGAAATGGGATAGGACTCAACATGACGGTTTTTTTTCTATTTTTCATTTTCATTGATATGAGAGCTGATAAAACTTCACGTAAGTAGAGACGAGAATAAAAGCTTTGCTAGAGCAGAGTCACTCAACCTTTTGAAATCCATGTGTCAAAAGGCACGTGTGAATGTGTTGCCACGGGAGAGGACAAGCTGCTCCCCCAATGCTGGCCTTCCCCAGAGGCGGATTTGGGAGCGTATCCCTCCAGACTGTGGCGTGGCCCCTGCGCCCCACCCCTGCCCTAGCACGCTCTGGGAGAGGGCGAGGGAAGGGGCTGGGGTCCAGGGTGGCACCGAGGACGTCGGCTCCAGCCCTCCCCATCCAGGCCCCGCTGGGTTGAGGACAGCGTCGAGGGGGCTGCTGCAGTGTGGGTGCAGGGGTGGCCTTCGATGAGAGGGCAGCTGCCGGCAGCTTCCCGGAGCGTGCTGGACTACGTGCACACACTCCACCAGCATTCACCGCGCACCCACAGTGCTCCAGTGGCCATGCTGCCACGCCACATCACACGCCAACTCTGAGATCACATCAAGACCAGCAGTGTTCCTCTGTACCAGACTGACCAACTGAAAAACAGAAAGCAGGGTTCCACTTACAGAGGAGCATCAACCATGACGTGAGCAGGAAATGACAGCAAAGCGGTGCCACCAGGCTTCGTGGAGAAGTAACTGTGATTCCACGGCAGGAGACAAAGGGGTGCAGGGGTGCAGGAGTGCAGCATATGCTGTGTTCAAGGAGGGGTGACTTAACACAGCATGGACCCTGTTTTCCCCAGTCCTCCAAGATGTCCACGGACAAGTGCAGGCCATGAACTCTTAAGTCATTATTGAAAAGGATGGTGGGGGACCCTGCAAAGCCATAGGAAGGAAGGCGTGCTGCTGTGGGGGAAAGGGCAGACCCATGACTGGAGGTGCCCGGGGGGCTAGCTGGGTTGTCTGGAGGTGTCTTGGTGGGTATCTGGGTTTTCGAGGGTGGGGGTCGGGGTTATTTGAGGTGGGAAACTGGAGGCAGCCCAGCTCCCTCAGCAAGTAGGAGACAAGTCAAATGGACTGGAAGCTAGGGATGGGCAGCATTCAGAAACATGCATGAACCTTTTAAAGAAAGATTTTTTTTTAAGTGTGAAGCTCAGGCTTGGTATGGGACATCCTCCTTTCTGAGCCCCCCCGCCCCCCCACACACACAGTGAGGGGGAATTAGCTCACAACTGCCACCAGAGGTTCTGCAGATACGGATGCTCGAGACAGACTTGTTGGATGAATTACTGAATTAAGTTGAAACTCCAACTATGCTAAATATTTCACAAAGACGGCACGCGTATGTTCTGCTACAGGGGGACAGGGACCTGCCGGGAAAATAAAAAGTGGAAAACCGCAGCGAGTCTTGCAGGCAATTGGCATGAAGGTGGCAGCTGTGCTCTTTGCTTGAGACCAAGCCCAGTCCTGCGCCGTCGTACCTGGGGGAGGGGGGATGACAGCTGGGACCGTTGGGCACTGGGGGTCGGAATGCAGGAGGTAAAGGTCAGAAAGGTGGCAGGGAGCCAGGCCAGAAGCACGGGACCCCAGAGATTGCCCCCGGAGCTGGCACGGGCCTCCGGAGAAGGCTGTTGACCGAGGCAAAGCAGTGGGGTGATGGGGAGGAGGTGCAGGGCTGGAGAGGAAGAGGGCCGCGTGGAGGTGATGCGAGGGCCCCGGCGGTGGGTCAGGGGGCTAGGCGCCAGGGCCCCATGGCCGCCCTGGAGGGGCGCTGAGGAGACGCCCCGCAGTGTCCGCCTGCCCGCTGCCCCAGGGTGGGGTGCCAGTCCGCGACACCGGGCGGGCGGGGGCCTCGGCGCCCACAGTGGCGGCCAGGCTTTGGTAGGGAGCGGAGAGCGACTGCGGGAAGCGGGCGAGGAAACCCCTCTCCCGGGGCGGCTCCGGGACCACGCGTCTGGAAGAGGGGGGCCCGGGACGCCGCGGGTCCTAGCCGGTCTCCACCGCGCGCGGCCGCCCCCGCGCCCAGGGCGAGGGTAGCCCCCGGCTCAGCCACCCCCGCCTCCCCACCCTGAGGACGTGGAGGGACCAGTCATTGTTCATTCATTTTATTTAATTTAAATATTTTTTGCAAAGTCATCGTCGGCGCCGCATCTGCGCGCGGGGAGGGGGGGGCGGAGCCACGGCGCGAGTTGCCGCAGGTAAACAGCCCCCTCCCCGCGGCGGGACAGCAGCCGCCGCCCGCCGCTCGGGGCGGGGGTCCCGCCGCCGCCGCCGCCCCCGCCGGAAGGACACGCCTGGGCCGCGCCGGGGCTGCAGCCGAGGCGGGGGCGGCGGCCCCTGCGCGCCCCCCAAGCACCCCCGGGCGGCCCGACCCCTGCCCGCGGGGCGGCGGCGGAGCGCCCCCCCACCGCCGCCGCGGGCCCCGCGCCCCCCGCGCCCCCCATGCACCACCTCCTGGAGCAGTCTGCGGACATGGCGACGGCGCTGCTGGCCGGCGAGAAGCTGCGCGAGCTGATCCTGCCGGGCGCGCAGGACGACAAGGCGGGCGCGCTGGCCGCGCTGCTGTTGCAGCTCAAGCTGGAGCTGCCGTTCGACCGCGTGGTCACCATCGGCACAGTGCTCGTCCCCATCCTGCTGGTCACCCTGGTCTTCACCAAGAACTTCGCAGGTGAGGCCGGGGGCACGGCGGGAGGGGCGCGTGCTCTCTCCGCCACCCTCACTGCTGCAGCCGGCCACGGGCCACCCCGCTGGAGCCTGCGAGTGAGGGCGGTGCCCGGGTCTCCCCGCAGACCCTCCGCACTCCACCTGCCCCCACCCCGTACCTGCATGGGTCCCCGCGGCTGCCTCCCAGACGCCTCTCCTCCGATTTACTGATTTTACCTTCCATTCGCTCACCGTGAGCAGGGGGGTGGGGGGGACTGACTTGGACCTGGTGGTCCCAGGAGAAAATGAGACTTTGGCTAGGGAAGAAGAGGGGACCAGGAGGGGGAGTGAGCAGGGTCTGAGGGAAGGAGTGGCCAGTGGGGACCAGGAGAGAACGTTACAGAGGATGAGGACACCCATGCTGCTGGGCCACGTCCTGGGGCTGGACATGGGGTGAAGACCCCTGAGGAAGAAGTGGTCAGATTCTGGTCGGCTCCTGGGGTTGCTGGGGAGCCTGGGAAGGTGGTGGGCAGATGCCCATGAGGCCAGGCAGGGCCTGGAGGAGCATCAGGCAGTGGTGGGCTGAGCAGGAGGCCCGGAGCCTGTGAGGGCTTATGCAGGTAGAAGAGGGAACTGGACAAGGGCAGTGACCAGAACAGAGTGGACGTTATGCAACGTGGAAGCCTTACGTCAACATACACGGTCCTGATTAGATTTTGTGCATCGTGGGGGCACCTGGAGGGCCTCCTAACGAGAAGTGACCCCAGGTGAGGCAGGAAGGTGGACAGAAGGTGGTGAGCCAGCCAGTGACTCCTGGGGACATGGAGGAAAGGGAGGGCACTCCCGGGTGCCACCGCACTCCCCACGGGTCGGGGCGTGGGGACAGGAAACCCCCCCACCCAGGGTCTGGCTGGCAAGGGGTCTCAGAGCCCAGGTGTCTAGGGAGGTCCCTCCACAGCTGTGCTTGAGGCCAGGGGCGGCAGCCCGGGGCAGAGAGAGCCCCTCGAGGAGGGAGAGGTGCGGACAGTCGGGCAGACGTTCTCGCATCCTGTGCTGCGTCTTTCACAAAGGACTCACCTTTTAGGGTCCCTGTGACCTGGGGATGCCAGACCTGGGGTGGACAGGCTCCTTGTCCCATTGCTGGGGCCAGGCCACGCCAGGAAGCACAGCCCACGGGGGCCCGGGGGTGAGTGCAGGTGTGCACAGATGGCGCCGTTTCCTGGGGCGAGGAAATCTTGTTCCAGGTCACAGAGCAAAGGGGGGGGAGCAGCAGCTTCAGAGTCCTTACTTGCTGATGTCCTGCGACCGCGCTCACGCCCTGCGTTTCTCACAAATGGGAGGTCTGTGACCGCCCGGCATTGAACAAGTCTACTGGTGCCATCTTTCCAACAGCGTTTGCTCAGTTCTCACAATATTCTCACAATATTTCAAACTTTTTCATTATTACTGCACTTGTTACAGTGACCTGTGATCAGTGATCTCTGACCTGACTATTGCAAAAAGATTACTACTTGCTGAAGGCTCAGAGAATGGTTGGCATCTTTTAGCAATAAAATATCTTTTAATCAATTTATGCATTGGTTTTTAAGGCTTGCACACAGTATGTAGACATGGTCTAGGGTAAGAGTAATTTCTGTTTGCACTGGGAAACCGAAAGTTTGTGTGACTCGCTTTATTGTGCTACTTGCTTCTTTGTGGCGGTCTGGACTGGCCCTGCAGTGTCTCGGAGGCCTGCCTGCAGTGGGTGCCCTGCGGTCATGAAGGGTCCCCAAGGTGTGCTCACCCCAGCTCAGGAGAGGCGGCGAGCACTTTGCCCGCTGAGGACTGGTGAGCTGCGGGTCCCTGTGCCAGTGGGTTCCTGGGGACCCAGTCTCCAGGGTGGGTCTTTGAGAAGTGAGCCCCCTCCCCACCTAGCCAGCTCAGGAAGAGCTGAGGCGGCCCCCCGACCCTGGGGCAGCCCAGGAACCCACCTCCTTTGGTGGCCTCTGAGGGTCTCCTCTCCCTTCTAACTCTAACTTCTAACTCGCTCTAACAAATGACCACAAACTTAGTGGCCCAAAGTAGCAGGAATTTATCATTTACGGCTGTGCAGCTCAGAAGTCTGAAGCGAGTCAAGGTGTGGGTGTAGCTGGCTGTGGAGGCTCCAGTGAGAAGCCAGCTCCTTGCCTGTCCCAGCTTTGAGAGCTGCCCCTTCCCCAGCCCCTCCTCCACCTCCAGGGCCACCGAGCACATCTTCTCTTCTCTCTGACCCCTGCTCCGTCCTCACGCTCACTCTCATTCTCACCTTCCTGCCTCCCTCTTATAAGAATCCCTGTGTTCACATCAGGCCCACCCAGATAATCTAGAACCATCATCTACCAGCAAGAACCCTAACCTAACCCCACTCTCTGTGGAGAGCTACCTAGTTGCAGGGTTGGGAAGCTGGCCAAAGCAGCCTTGTGGAGTCTGGGAAGGGTCTGGACCTCGCCTGGGGCGGGGGGGCTGGGAGGAGAAGAGGGGGGCCAGGAGCCAACTCTGGGGGTGCCGGAGGCAGGGTTCTGCCAGCCCAAGGAGCAGCCTCGGCTGAGCAGGGGGCCCAAGAGGCGGCTGCCCCCACCCACGTGGAACGGGGGCTGGTGTGGGCAGGACAGCACAGGCAGCTCCACGTCTGGAAGGGTCCTCAGGGTGTGCGGGTTGGGGAGCCAACTCAGAGGGGGTGGGGCCGCTGCTGTGGAGGGCCGGGCCAGGCCTGATGGGAGTAGCGCAGACTGGTCCTTCCTGAGGCTGCCCTGGCCCGGCTTTCCCTGCTTTCCCCTCGATGCCATCGTTGGCCCTGTGCGCTCAGCCGTGGGGTTTCCAGGGGCCCCAGGTCTGGAGCCCCACAGTGCCAGCCTCTCAGGAGAGGTGCCCTCGGCAAGCTGGCCAGGTCTGCATGTCCCCATCAGACATCTGTGCTGTCACCACTGTGTTGGAGCACCCTGCACTGGGGTCCCCATGGCTCAGCGATTGGCCCCACCCAGAGCCAGGCCCAGCGCCCAGGCTCCTGAAGCGTGAGCCGGGACGTGCAGCCACAGCTTCTCCTGCCGTGTGCATCCTGAGCACCTGCAGGCGAGATGGGTGCCGGCTCTGCCGGGCTGTCGGGGTGCCGTCTGCTTTGCAGGCGTAGGCAGATGGAGGAAGGACAGAGACCCCAGAGATGAGCCCATGGGGCCCCAGGGCTGGGCCTCTCCTGAGCCAGGGCTCATCCCTCCTCCCCTGCCAGCAGACACAGAGGCGGCAGACGTGAGAGGATACGGGGAGCCCGTGGGGGCCCTGCTCCTCTGTGCCTGCAGCATGGGGTACAGGCCCCCCCACGCCCCAGAGCTGGGGCCTGCACTCGTGGTCCAGTGGTCCTTCAGGGCGGGCCTCCCACCGCCCTGTCCTTTTCCCCTAGAGGAGAGCGTCTGCCCTGGGGTCGGCGGTGGGGACAAAAGTAAGTGAATAAAATGCCATCTTCTCAACCACAAGGGTTCAATCATGTCCCTCTTCCATGTTTCTCTGAGCCCAGCTCACCACTCGGTCCCAAGTCTGTGTCCTTGTCAGGAACCTTGAGCTGTGGGTACCGGCTCTTCGTGACCTGCCCATCCGTGGCCAAGCCCCCATCTCTGTGCCCATGGCAGCAGCTTCCTCATAGACCCCCTTGACCACCCCCAACTGTGTCTGAACCAAGCTACCCTGCCCGCCCACTTCTGCCCCTAAGCCCTCCATGACTCCCAGTGCCCTCCAGGTGGAGTCTGAGGGCCAGCTGCCATAGCTGTGGGACCATGCCACCTGGAATGCTCAGGTTGGTGTGGGGCTGTCGTGCTGGTGGCAGTGCTGTGGGGTCTGCATGGGTAAGAGGCCAGGTGACCTCCCAATACCAGGGCCGCAGGCACTTGTGAGGTCTCTGGCCAGATATGTAGCCAGCCACCGTCCCTAGCCCCCTCGGCCCCTGTGAGGTACAGCAGTGACCGTCTGCCTCTCCCAGCCTCAAAGGCCAGGCCCAGAGTGGAGCAGTCCTTGTGGTAGGGGTGAGGCCTGCACAGACAGACAGGCATGGGAGTCCCTGCTGCTTCCTCGTGTCAAGTCTCGGATGTGGGGGGCTTAAGCTGGGGCAGAGGGAGACTGAGCAGACCTGGGGGGCCTTCTTTGGGATGAGACAGAGAGTCCAGGCCAGGGCCACAGCATGTGGGTGGGGCGGGGGGGATGACCTCTTGTCAGTGGGACGGTGTCGTTGGGCTGGGGGCCCAGGGCTCTTGGCTGCCAGGAGGTCACGTGCCCCCTGTCCATAGTGAGAGGGGCTGGAGTCTGGCCAGACAGCAGCGTGGCCCAGCCTTGAGGGGCCGTGAACATCCTGCACTAAGGATGGCTGGAGCCTGTGAAGCTCTCCCCTCCTGGAAGTGTTCAAACATGAGACCCATCGTGGGGCCCGGCGCCTCATATGTCCTCATGTGGGAGGGAAAGCAGTTCAGTGATGACCATCTTTCCTACAGTTGGAGAGTGCATGCCCCCGGCGCTGTCTCAGTGGCAGACTCTGCAGTCCCACCGGTAAAGGCTTCCTGTTGGAGCCCAGGGCCCCCAGGCCTGCCCTTCCTAGGACAGCGCAGGTCCTGGGGAGACTCGCCTCCCCTCTCAAGGTCCGCCAGGGCCACGTTTGTTTTCCTTTGGTTATTTTCACCAGAACTGTCTCTGGCCAGGTAGGACCTGTCTAGGACACCTGCACTTCTAAGGATGGAGCCCGGGGCAGTGCCAGGCCAGGGGCTAGTCCAGCTGTGTTGATGGAGGAGGGACCCTGGATGAGTGGTGTGGCTTGTCCTGTCCGCTTTGGGACTCAGTTTCCCGGTGTGTACCTGAAGACTTTACGGTATTTGGAGAGGGGCCTGAGGCTCCAAGGGCAGGTTGGTCCCCCAGGGCTGCGGTTGGCATGACTGCACCCTCCACCCTCAACCCACCTCTGCCTTTGCCAGAGCTGATAACGGCATGTACGGGGCGAGAGGGGAGCCAGAGTGAGATCTCTCATGTCTCCTTGGCTGAGACGGTGAAGGAAAGCCACCTGGAGCTGGAGGGTTTGTTACCCGAATGGCAGACCCTGTGCAGGCAGACCCTGTGCAGGCCGCTGTGCTGGAGGGGGCTCAGGGCGGGGCAGAAGGGAGAGGTCTGATGCCCCGGCCCCAGCCCCCTCTCCTCTCTGCCCCCAGAGGAGCCCATTTACTGCTACACGCCGCACAACTTCACCCGGGACCAGGCGCTGTACGCCCGCGGCTACTGCTGGACGGAGCTGCGGGACGCGCTGCCGGGTGTGGACGCCAGCCTGTGGCCATCGCTGTTTGAGCACAAGCTGCTGCCCTACTCGCTGTTGGCCTTCGCGGCCATCATGTACGTGCCCGCGCTGGGCTGGGAGTTCCTGGCATCCACGCGCCTCACCTCCGAGCTCAACTTCCTGCTTCAGGAGATCGACAACTGCTACCATCGGGCGGCCGAGGGCCGCGCGCCCAAGATCGAGAAGCAGATCCAGTCCAAGGGGCCCGGCATCACGGAGCGCGAGCGGCGCGAGATCATCGAGAACGCAGAGAAGGAGAAGAGCCCCGAGCAGAACCTGTTCGAGAAGTACCTGGAGCGCCGCGGCCGCAGCAACTTTCTAGCCAAGCTGTACCTAGCGCGGCACCTGCTCATCCTGCTGCTCAGCGTGGCGCCCATCTCCTACCTGTGCACCTACTACGCCACCCAGAAGCAGAACGAGTTCACCTGTGCGCTGGGCGCGGCCCCGGGAGGCGGGGGCCCGGCGGTGCGCGTCAGCTGCAAGCTGCCGTCCGTGCAGCTGCAGCGCATCGTGGCGGGCGTGGACATCGTGCTGCTCTGCTCCATGAACCTCATCATCCTCGTCAACCTCATCCACCTCTTCATCTTCCGCAAGAGCAACTTCATCTTCGACAAGCTGCACAAGGTGGGCATCAAGACGCGCCGGCAGTGGCGCCGCTCGCAGTTCTGCGACATCAACATCCTGGCCATGTTCTGCAACGAGAACCGCGACCACATCAAGTCGCTCAACCGGCTGGACTTCATCACCAACGAGAGCGACCTCATGTACGACAACGTGGTGCGGCAGCTGCTGGCCGCTCTCGCCCAGTCCAACCACGACGCCACGCCCACCGTGCGCGACGCGGGCGTGCAGACCGTGGACCCCAGCGCCAACCCCGCCGAGCCCGACGGCGCCGCCGAGCCGCCGGTGGTCAAGCGGCCCCGCAAGAAGATGAAGTGGATCCCCTCCAGCAACCCGCTGCCCCAGCCCTTCAAGGAGCCGCTGGCCATCATGCGCGTGGAGAACAGCAAGGCGGAGAAGCCCAAGCCCGTGCGCCGCAAGACGGCCACGGACACGCTGATCGCGCCGCTGCTGGACGCGGGCGCGCGCGCCGCGCATCACTACAAGGGCGGCGGGGGCGACGCGGGGTCCGCCCCAGACAAGAAGCACGCCCGCCACTTCTCCCTGGACGTGCACCCTTACGTCCTGGGCACCAAGAAGGCGAAGCCCGAGGCCGTGCCCGCCGCCCTGCCCGCCTCCCGGAGCCAGGACGGAGGCTTCCTGTCCCAGGCGGAGGAGTGCGCGCTGGGCCTGACCGCAGCACCCACCGCAGGTAAGGGCGGGCCGAGGGCGGGGCGGAGCCAGGTGGGCGGGGCTGGAGCGGAGGGCGGCCCCTGGAGGCCGCAGGGAAGGGAGGACCGACCTCAACAATGCTCCCCAGATGGCTTGCACCTGGGAGCTGTTTGAAAGAGGTTAAGGACTGAGCCAGCTGGATGGAAGCAGGGACGGTCAGGCGGGACCCTGGAGGGCCCTGTGAAACAGACGGGATGAAGGCTGGGCCGCGGGCTGGCGGGGACACAGTAAGGTGGTAACGTTGAGAAGGTTCTGGAAATGGGCGCTGCTGCTCCTGGGCGAGTCCACCCAGCCAGGCCGCTGTGTGCCAGAGCTGCAGAACCCCGAGTCCCAGCCGTCCAGGTGAGGGGAGGGGACCGGAAGGCGGGGTAGAGAGGGAGGCCTGCACAGGCTCTGTGCTCTGGGCTGTTTGCAGACGCGCCCCTGCCGGAGAAGGAAATCCTGTTCCCAGCAGAGCCAGCCCTGGCCGCACTTCCCTCGGGGGGCCCTTTTCACGTCTGCTCGCCCCCTGCAGCCCCCGCCACGGCCCCGCTGTCCCCAGCCAGCCTGAGTAAGGCTGACCCTCTGGCCATTCTGAGCCGCAACGCCACTCACCCGCTGCTGCACATCAGCACCCTATACGAGGCCCGGGAGGAGGAGGACGGGGCCCCACGAGCACCCCCGGACGTGGGCGGCCTCATCACCATCCCCCCCCCACAGCAGATCCTCATCGCCACATTCGACGAGCCAAGGACAGTAGTGAGTACCGTGGAGTTCTGAGGGGACGGGGCTGCCCAGGCCTTCCATGCCCCTCTGCATGATCGCGGTGTGCCACTGACCCCAGCTGGCCCCGCACATACACGGCCTCAGCTTTGCCCAGCACTGCCCACACCCCCCGGCCTCCTGTCCGCATGCCACGGGGCTCAGCGCCTCACCCACCCGGCCCCCTAGATGGCATCGTCGGGGCGCTGGCTGGGCCAGGGGCTGGCCGTGACCCCAGTGGAGCCCCCAGCCAGAAAGGCCTGGAGCCACCCTCTCCCCTGCATCAGGCGCTCGGCTGCAAGATGAAGAATTTATTTTTTTAGTTGATTTTGTCTTGCCTGGGGTGGGCATGCTGGCCCGCGAGGGGCAGGGCAGTGGCAGGATGACTCAGGAGGGGCTGGGGCTGGCGGCACCTCTGGGGCTTGCCCTCTGCAGACACCAGGACCCCTCCATGGGAGGGGCTGGGGTCCGCCACCCAGTCAGAGATCAACATGCACTTTCTCCTTGTTCCCGACACCCCTGTACTTCACTACGATTACTGTAACTAGCGAGTGTGCTTACTATCAGGAGGCTCAGGACGCATCCCAAAGGATGGCCTGTGTGAGTGTGCGTGAGTGGGAGCATGTGGGCAGGAGGGCGAGGGCGTGGGCGTGCCAGAAGCCATGTGCGTGACCGGGTAAGCGTGCGAGTGTGTGTGCGAGTGGGCACAGGGTTGAGGCCGGGAGTGGGCGCCAGCGTGCCCATGAGGGAAGGAATCCAATGCAATAACCACGTCCCCTCCAAGCCACCAGCCCCTAGCCCGAGGGTCCACGGCGCTCTGTGGGAGCCCAGGGCAGGCGCTGGGCGGGTCTATCCCTATTACCTCAGCCACGCGACAACGTGACAGTATTAACAAGGTAGCACCGAGCATATCAATAAATACTATTCTGATACCCCTGAGTCCTGAGTGGTCCATCCTGCCGGAGCCTCCTGCATCCAGGGCCCCGCCCAAGCTGCACATCTGGGGAGGGCTGCATCCATGGCAGAACAAGGGCACACGGCTGCCACTTGCAGCTGACGTTGTGGCCTCCTGGGCCCCAGGGGAATGGACACAGCCTCAGTGGAGAGGAGTGCATCCCCCCGGAAGCCGACATCTCCATCAGATGTGGTGGGACGGGGCTGCCAGGTGCCCTTGGGGGAACAGCAAGAGCTAGCAGGACTCAGGTAGTCTCCCCGAAGAGACGCCCTGAATGTGGTCTGATGGTGCTCACATCACCAGGGTCGAGAGTAGGGGGGGCCTTCCTTACCAGATCAGGATGCAGGTGGAGATGAGGGTGGTCCCGTGGATGCACCAAGGAGTCACACACCCCACAGGCCATGGAAGGAGACCCCAAGGGTCTGAAGAGAGGCTCCTGGGGGCAGGGACCTGGGGCAGCTAGGCCAGAAACCCTTGGGGGCTAGAGCAGGTGGGGTGCAGGCCCAGATCAGTGCGGGACCACCTGCTGCACCACGTGGAGGCCTGACTGGCTTGGCCTCCTTGAGGCCCCTCTGCAGGCCCCGCCTGGGGCAGCTGCAAGCTGGGCAGGTAGGGCTTCCCAGCAAGGGGGACGGCCTGCACCCTAACTTGTGCTTTAAAAGTTGGTCTTTTGTCATCACTCAAGTACGATGAGGCCAAGAGATAAGGAGATGACAGCCATTATAAAGATAGTTTATCAACGGCTCCTGAGAGGCGAGGCCGCCACACCACGGGGGCCATGCAGGGAGGCACCAGGGTGGTCGGGAGGAAGGGAGAAGGGACACGTGGGCAGGAGCCTTTTCTGTGGTTTCTCAGGAAGAAATGCAAGGCTGGGTGTGCAGGCTTGGGCCCGGCTAGCCAGAATAATCTCGGTGGGCTGTGCCTAGTTGTGGGGTGCCTGGCCTGGGTGATTAGGGCCTGTGGAGGGTAGCCCCAACGACATACAGTACCCTGTGGAGAGGGGCAGGCTGGGGTCTGGATGGCTGGTTGGCATGTGAAGTTACTTGTAATCTCTAGGAATTGGCTGGCTTTGGGAGGGGCGGTCTTTCCAGGGTCAGCACAGACCCAGACGGCAAAATGGGACGATTAGTACACCTGGTCCCCAGGAAGAACCCACCCTCACCAGAGTCAGGACGCTCTCCTGGGCCCAGCATCTCAGGTCACGTGGCCACTGCCCCTTGGGCTGGCGCTCCCCATTTCCACGTGCACGGGGAAGGGATCCCACAGGCCCCAAGGGGGCTGACCAGGGCTTGCAGCGCCCCTCTCGTTCCCTCGCAACCAGCCCCGCTGTGATGGTGAGCCAGGCACGGGGCCAAGGGGACCCCGTGGGCAGGGTGGCTGTGCCCACCTGGGGACCCCAAGTTGTGCTGACCTCAGGCGTTTCCACGGCCCCTCTGCCACTCCAAGCGGGGCTGGAGTCCAGCCCGGCCTTCCCTCCCCTGCTCATGCTGGCACGGTGGCTCTGCTCAGAGTGGAGACAGTCCCAGAGCCCTGCAGAGGGGTGTGCGCTGCCCGGCACTGTGGTGACTCCCGAGTGCTGCTGGCCACAGAACTTCCAAACTTCCAAACGCACAGAGGTCCAGGTGGGGCTGGGCCGCACCAGCCCCTGAACCCCGGGCTGTGTCTTTGGCAGGATGGCTCTGCCCAGGCCTGTCCCCTGAGCCAAGGTCTGGCAGGACATTTCAGACCCGGTCTCATGCAGAGGCCTGTTCCTTTCAGTAAGCATCTGGCCCTTGGTTTGTAAACTGACCCCTCGCCCTTGTTTGCTGGAGAACAGAAGGCCGCAGGTCCGGGTTCCACATAAGCAGGCTTCTTTCTGCAGGCGCCAGGGGACGCCGCCTGCCCAGTGAGTGCAGGGGCCGCACCATGTGCTCAGTGTTCTTTTGACACACCGTCCAGCCCTGGACAGGGCCAGGGGGTTGCTGCTCCTCTCCCACAAGGAGGGGCTCTGGGAGAACCTGGCACCCTACCCCAGACAACCAGGACGGGCACCCAGGCCTCTCTCCGTGCCCACACCAGCTCAGCGCGGGCATCTAAACCAGACTGGCTCTAGCCCAGGGCAAGAGCATAGAGTGGACGACAGCTCTCCTGTGTGAACGGCCAAGAGGTCAGGAGGGCAGAAGTGATCTGCGCTGGCACTAAGGAAATGAACAACGGGAACTGGACAGAGAGGGCTAGACGCGGCCGTGGACCAGAAGCGACGCACATAAGCGTCAGCCTTGAGCCCAGCCTGCTGGCCAGGTGCCTTCCCCGCGCGAGAGCCGCAGGAGGGCCACTCCCGGACTCAGAACTTGGGGAAGTCTGCGACCTGCACGGATCACCAGGGCTGGGCCAGGCACCCCCTTCCTGGAACCCGAGGGGAGGCCCGGCACCGAGATCTGACCGCTAGTGGGCTGGCCCCTCAGGCCCAGACAAGGCAAGGGCTGGACAGGGCTGCCCCTCACGCCGGACATCCCCCAGGGCTCCGGCCCGGCTCCGTGCCCCGTCCCCGGCCGCCCCATCGCCCCCGCGAACCCCAGCCGCTAGACCAACGGGTGGTCGGAGCGCCCACACCGGTGCAATCCGCGACCCAAATTCTGCTCCCCGCATTGCACTATCGCTGTCCCTTTCGGGCAGGATTGACAGTTTTGTATCATAGCACGTAAAGCCATCCCGCAGATGCTGTATGAACGGCAACCCCCTTTTACCGACTGAGAGCTGCGGCCAGAGAATTTTAGTGCGCTTCGCAACCACGCTCCACTTGGTTGGCAGGCCTGGGACTCGAACCCGCGTCCCATAGCTACCGCCTGAGTCCTCGGATCGAGGCGCTGGATACGAGGCGGGGCGGGGCTTCTCACGCGCGGCCTCCTGGGAAGTGGAGTCCGCGGCCGCTCGCGCGCATCCCCCTGGGAACTGTAGTCCTTGGGCGCGTACTGGGCGGGCTTCAAGAGGAGGCAGACGGCGCGCTGAACTACGCTTCCCGGCATGCAGCGCGCCGCCCGCCCTCCCGGCCCTGGCCCGTCCGGCCGCCCCGCCCCGCGGCCCCGGTCCGCCCCGTCCGGTGGGGCGACGAGCCGCATGGAGGCCGGCTGAGGAACGCCGCCCAGCCTCGGTACGCCGCGCGGCACGGGCTTGGGGCGGGGGGCGGCGGGCGGGGTTTCCAGCGGGTCAGGGTCAGATCGAGGTCGGGGGCCGCCGCTCTTCTGTCCGGGCCCAGCCAGCCCCCAGCGTGGGGTCTCGGGCCGGAAGGGGAAGCCCCGGCCTCCGAGGAGCGCGCGCTGGGTCGGGGTCGACGGCGAGGGTCGCAAGGGCTGGAGCTCTCGGTGGTGCAGCCCGGGGGCGGGGCCTTGGAGGCGGGGACTAGGGGCCGAAGTCGGGGGCCGGGGGCCAGGAGTTGGGGTCGGGGGTGAGGCGCGGGGTCCCCACCTCCCCAGGCGGCGGCAGCAGGAGACCCTGGGCTCTTCCGCGTGCTGGAGGCCTCTGCCCTTCAGGCCGAGCGAGCGAGGCTGCCATATGGGCAGAGTAGACGGAACTTCGAAGCTCTGTTGGCCCCTTGTTTGTGCGAACAGCTTTATTGAGACATACCTTGCATGCCACAAAGTACCACAAAGTTCACGTATGTGTCTTGGTGAAAACTGTCCCGGGAGGGGAAGCCAAGGCACATGGGAGACAACAGGAACTCCTCAGAAGTCCTGGGCTGGCTTGGGACATCAGGACACCTTTATCAGGAAATTGGGGGTTTCCAGGTGGACTTCTGCCTTTCCGGGAGCCCCTGGGGAAGGATATATACAGGCCACCCAGCTCACTGTGCTCCGGTCTAGGCTCCGCTCTCCTTGGGCCTCTGTCCCTTTTGCTGCTGCTGCCCCCCTTGTTGTGTGACTGGGAGGGAGCCCTGACCTTGGGGCCCCGGTCAGCCTTGCAGGATGGCGGTGTTGCTGTGGTGTCTGACGCTGCCAGGCAAAGCTGCCAGGAGACAGCCCAGCATGGTGGGCAGGCAGGCCCCTCCACTGTGCCCTGCAGTGGTGGTCAGTGTGGGGACCTGGCACCAGGCAGTGCCCAGGTTCCAGGAGGGTCGGCCAGGTGTGCTGGACCAGGAGCCATGTGGACCTCCAGCTCAGATGTGAGTTGGCATGTGCCCTCTACCCCTGTTCTGACCTTTGCCCCACCTCCATAGAACAGCGCCCATCAGACCCAGGAGGTTCTCCTGTTTCAGGCTCAGGCCGGAGCCGGGAGCGCTCAGACCCCAGGCTTCAGAAGTGGGGGTGGGGTGGGAGTCAGGGCTTTGGGCTACACTCTGCTGCCTCTCAGTTAGTCATTTCCTTCTGCAGCCTGTGGTCCAGTTTAGGACCCTTGGATTTCTGAGCAGACCTAGTGGGTTAGTTGGGAAATGGGGGTTTTCTGGAAACTCCATCTGGTGCTGGTCAGCTCTTGGCCAGCAGTGGAGAGCCACGGTGGGGTCTCGAAGGCAGTTTCTGGCTTCCTAATTTTTAAGAGGGGTGAGGGGAAGAGAACGGCTGTCTCAGTCTGCTCTGGGGCCGTGACAAAATACCACCGACGGGCGCTTAAACATTAACAGACTGCTTTCTCACAGTCTGGAGGTGGGGAGTTCGAGATCACGGTGCTGGCTGCTGTGGTTGCTGGGAAGGGGTCTTTCTTCCTGGCTTGCAGACAGCTGGCTCCTTGCTGTGTCCTCACATAGCCACTTCTCCTGTGTCTCTTCCCACTGGGGCTCCAGTCCCACTGTGGGGCCCTCTCAGGACCTCATCTACCCTTAATCAAATCCCAGGGACCCCACCTCTTAAGTTCATTGCGCTGGGGCCAGAACTCCAGAAAGTGAATTGAGTGGGGTCACAATTCAGACCACAGCAGTGGGACCAGGAGAGGGGACGGCTGCCTGGGCTGGGCGGGCGGGAGCCTCTGGCCACTCGCACTGTGACTGTCTGGTGTGCTCGGGTCTGCCCTGTGCCGGGCCCCCAGCAAATCGTGTTCTGTGCTAATTCCTCACCCAGTGAGGAATGTGTTCCTGGGGGATCCCTATCGCCAGTGGGGCTCCCCCTGCCCCGTGAGCAGGTGCATTCTCTGCTGAACCTGCTAAGGTGGGTCCTCTCGGGGATGTCGGGGAGTCCCTCAGATTTGGTGTCTGTTTTCCTGGGAGCATGTGGCACCACTTCTGTCGTCTGCGGGGCCACATCATGGCAGCGTCCCTCCACACAGAGTCCTGGGACCAGGCTGCCGGTTCTTCCCATGCCCTGTGGGCCCACCACCCTGGAAATGGGAGGCCCAAAGAGGTCTAGAGGCCTTGGGCTGGAGTGACCCCGGAGTGTGGTGTGCTGTGCTGTGGGCCAGCTGGGCAGCTGCTCTCACCCCTCGGCCCTGGAGGCAGGAGCTGAGAGCCCCAGCAGGTTACAGCAGCCTGCCCAGGGCCACGCAGCACTCAGTGGTGGCCTGAGATCTGGCCAAGCCTGTGGCCATCCCCGCAGCACGGTTGGTGGCGGCTGGCCAACCAGCCGGCCTGTTGGCCAGAAGGACTGGGCTCCGGCGGCCACACTCAGGAGGCAGCTCCCACCGGTGTGCCCAGTGCTCCTAAGGTCATGCTCCGGGGACAGTTTGGCTCAGTGGTGACAGCTGGTTGAGGAGAGGGAGGGGGCCCCTGGGCCTGGCAGGACCGTCGTCCTGTTTTGTGCTGAGCTCCATAGGGTCTGAGCGTCGGTGGCCGCAGCATGGCCTGGCGCCTGGCTCCCTGGAGCTGTGCTGCTGGTGGGGCTGGATGTAGGAGGGGGCGTTGCTGCAGGGTGTTAGCCCGGGGTCTGTGCTCCCTGCAGCATGTGGCAGTGTGGTGAGCTGCTGGGACCATCGTCCAGAGATTTTGTGGCCAGAAAGCGGACCTGCGGGCACCGGGTCCCGGGTGCTGTTGGGGTGGGGCCTTTGCTCCCTTCAGGCAGCTGAGAGAGGCTCGGATCCCCGCTGTAAATATTTGCGTCATGGTGAGCAGGGTGCAGGGAGGAGGGATTGAGAACCCACTGAAATTACATCCTGCAAGGGTATGGCGGGGCCAGGCTGAGGTTGAGGGGACCAGAACACGGGGTGTGCACGGCTGTGACAGCGTCAGAAGGAGACGCTGCTCAGAATCATGGATTCTTGGCATGGAAGGGGCCTCGGTGGCCTTCCTGCCTGCACCCTCCCAGGCCATGTGCCCGCACTGGGGGTCCTAGGGGACCTGGGTCCTTGTGCCACAGTTGGTGGCCCAGCCATCTCGGGGCTCAAGGCTTGTCTGCCCCCTCTCCGTGGGCACAGGCTTCCTCCTGGCTGGTAGCAGGTCGTCTAGCCAGGCAGTGCCCGGAGGGTGGGGGACTGGCCCAGAACTGGGGACACCACACTAGTGGGAGGGAGACGGAGGCCACGGTGGCCTCACTCTTGCTGACTGTCACACAAGGCTCCCAAGACAGCATGGATGTTTCCTGGGGCAGTTTTCTAGCACCTGGGCAGCCTTGTGCGAGGCGGCTGAGGTGGACGGTCTGGGCCAGTGCGGGGCCTGAGGCGGGAGGCCCAGCCCGCCTGCAGACACGGCTTCCTGTTTCTGTGTCGGGTGTGCCCTGCGTCACTGCATGCTTCCATTTGTGCAGAGGGAAGGAAGAGGCCCTGGCGAGGCCAGGTGAGCTGCCACCCACTGGGTCAGCCAGAGGCCTGTTTCAGGTTCGGGCCGGGAGCCAGGAGTGCTGAGACCCCAGGGCCGCTCCCCTGCTCCCTGCAGAGGCCCATGGGCTCTGAGTGCCACCCTTCTGGGCCAGCTGGAACCCCCCGCCTCCCATGGGGCCCAGTTACTTCCTTTGGCCTTAAGCCAGTTCCTCTTCCTGACCCTTCCCTGACCTCCTTTCTTCCAGAGGCCCAGCCATCCTTGGGATGGGCTGCCCCTTTCTAGGTCAGCTCCTGGGCGCGTTGGTGTGTCTGGGCATTTGGTTATGCGGCAGGGAGCTGCCCCTGCTCTGAACCACCTGCCCGACGGGTCCTCCCGGCTGTAGACAGGAAACGGGGGCTCAGAGAGGAGCAGTGGGTACTGGGCATCAGTTGGGAACAGAGCCCAGATTGGGATAAGGCTTAGGGTCACAGGGTACAAAGCAGGGAGGAACCTGACGTAGCCTTTTGTTTATTTTATTATTTGCTTTTCCTCTTTGTAACGGAAGTTGCGAAAGCGTGCAGCCCAGCGAGACTGATGCGAGCCCTGGGCGTGCTCTGTGGCCTGTGTGGGGCCGGCAGGGCCGGCGGGGCTCTCGGGGCCCCAGCTGCTGCCCACGAAGCACAGACACTGAAGCAAAACCACAATGCCCCGCCGCAACTCAAAACAAACTAGAATCGCTCCCTGACGCAATGTCCGAGTGAGCTCGTCGTTTTAAGCAGCTCCTTGGCCGCCGTGGCTGAGCCTCTCTCTCCTGGTGCCCACGTGTGCCAGGCACCCTGTCCTTTGGCGGCAGGACCCCGGCTCGACACTCGTAGGTGGCCCCAGAGGTGGAAGCAGAGGCCCTGTCAGACTCTGGCTTGAACTTCCCATGGCATCTGGGGGTCTAGTGACGTCCAGAGCCCCGTGTCCTGACATGGCCCCAGCCGAACCCCAGACCCCAGTAGCTCTGGAGGTCTCGATGGCCCATCTTGGGCGGTTTTCTCTCTCTGACGAGGACAGCCTGGGGGCTCCAGGCCCCAGCCCACACCCTGCCCCCGCCCCTGCTCCGCTCCGGGCTTTTCTCCAAGGTGGCGCCTGCCCAGACAGTCTCAGTTTCTAACTCAGCTTCTTCCAGTTGGCATCTTTTTTCTCAAACCAGGAATCTCAGCCCCCAAGGTGCCGCCCCCTAGCCCCTCTGTTCCCCGAGTCTGTGCTGACACGTGTCGTCACGGCACGTGACTCCGGAACGCGGGGCAGCGGCCCCGGCCCGGGACAACGGCCGCCGGGGACTTCCACGCCGGCCCAGCGTGCAGATTCCCTTTTCCCACTCGGCTAGCTCTCTTGAGGGAATTCTGTAAATTGTATTTTGCTCCAAATTCAAAAAGGAGACATCCAGGTCTGGCTAGCGGCCTGAGGGCTTCTCCGCTGGGCAAGCTGGAGGTCGGGCAGCACACCCCGCCCTTGGGTGTCTCCCTGTCTGCAGTCAGCCCCCGCTCTGCGGGGCTCGAAGGGCTCGTGGCCGGGGTCTCCCGCCTGCTGTGCCCGGGCCTGGGGAGCCTGCGCTTCAGCGGCCCCAGACTGACCAGGGGCCTGATGGGCCGAAGCCCTGCCCAGGGTTCATTCAGGGCGTCCAGCACCCCATGGCACACTGACCCCTGTTGAGACCCTGGGCTCCTGTGTCTCCTCAGGCTTCACTCACTGGTGTCAGGAGCTGCCACCCAGCTATGGACGAGCAGGAGGACCAGCCACCCCGCGAGGTCAGGGGCCTGGGCCGGGGCACTGGGTCTGGGGTGGCTGTGGGCTCAGGGCTGGGCCAGCTGCCCGCAAGCATGGGGCTCCCCCCCACCATGGCCTTCCTGGGGTCACTGGCTTCTGTGCATAGAAGAGCTCCACATTCTTGCCTGCGGTGCTCCTGGGCCAGCCCGGGGGACCAGGGCGGGCACCTTGAGGGTGGGCCGCATGTCAGGCGGTCGTCATGGGGAGGCCTTTAGTCCCGGGGCACGTGGCAGGTGGGTCCCAGGAGTTCCGGGCATTGGAAGAGCCACCAGACAAATCCCAGGCTGGCCCCGGAGAGGGCGGTTGTCCCAGCTACAGTGTTCCCCTTCCTTCTGCAGGCTGACCCAGAACCCGTCGTGACATCAGGGGGTTCGGAGGTGGTGCCCAGGGTGCTTCCTGGAGAGCCCCAGAACCTGTGTGCGTGCTCCCTGAGGTCACTGTGCTGGGCGGGAGGGGCGGCAGCTTCCCAGCCAGCAGGGGCTCAGACTGGGTGGCCTCCCGAGTTTGTGGCGAGCGAGGGGCCCCTGGCCTGCCCTGGGGTGTAGGGGAGGGGGCTCTTGAGCACAGGTGGTCCTGAGGCTCGGTCCTTCAGAGCCCCCCAGGGCCCCCAGCAGCCTGGGTGCCTCCTCGGGGGCAGAGCTTGCCAAGGCCCAGGCCCCTTTCCTCAGGGAGGGGCCAGGAGGGACCCCCTGCGTGTCCAGGTTCCACAGGGCAGCACGGCCCCACCCAGTGCCCAGGGAGCCCCGGCTGCCCGGCAGCGGACGTCCCCGAGCTGGCCCTCACTGTCCCTGCAGCCGACGTGGATGCCTTCAAGCTGCTCCTGGAGATGAAGCTGAAGAGGAGGCGCGCGCGGCCCAGCCTGCCACGTACGGTGACCGAGCTGGTGGCCGAGGATGGGAGCAGGGTGTACGTGGTGGGCACGGCCCACTTCAGCGATGACAGCAAGAAGGACGTGGTGAAGGTGAGGCCGCCACGCCCATCTGACCTCAGGCCAGGCCCTGACAGCCTTGGGTGTTCTCCTCCCTGGGGACGAGCAAACCTGCTTGGTCATTTCCGCTGATAGTTGCCTGAAGCCCTGAGTTGTCGCAGCATCAGCTGAGTTGGTGGCAGGGCCGCCCAGGGGGTGGGGGCCTCTGGGTGCGGCATGGGCCCTGCCCACAGGGCCGTGGGGAGCCGGCATGTCCCTCGCAGACTATCCGGGAGGTGCAGCCTGACGTGGTGGTGGTGGAGCTCTGCCAGTACCGTGTGTCCATGCTGAAGATGGACGAGCGCACGCTGCTGCGGGAGGCCAAGGAGCTCAGCCTGGAGAAGCTGCAGCAGGCCGTGAGGCAGGTGCGGCCCTCCCAGCTGGCTACGCCAGGCTGGGCCTGCGGGGGCCTGGGGCGTGCCGGGCTCTGCCCGCCTGGCAGCCACACAGCCCCCTGGGCACAGGGCCTGGGGCAGGCCTGGCCTTCCCAGTGGTGCAGAGGCACCCCGCTCCCCGGGCTCTGTCTGGTCAAGGGCCGTTCCCCCTGGCTTGTGGGACAGGGGCAGTTTTCAGACCCGGGAGAGAGGATGGATGACCCCCCTACCCCAAGGCAGGAGCTGACCAGGGGCCCCGAGGACCCCGGGTATGCTGAACAGGTCACTAGGGGTGGGGGTGGGGGTCTCGGGATCATGTGGCAAGGCCTCCTGCCCAGAGCTGTCACCCCCACGGCATCTCCCTGGGTACAGGACCCGAGTCCACTCATACTGACAGGCGCCCTGAGGAGGATGTGAGCAGGTGGGGTGGGAGTCTGGGCTGGAGGGGTGAGAGGGGAAGGGGCATCCATGGGGCAGAGGCCAGGCAGCTGGTCCAAGATGGTGTGGCCCCAAGGTGGCCCAGCTCTGGGAAGTTTGTTCAAAGGGCCTCTGCGTATCCACAGTGTGTGGGCGCCCATTGCAAGGCCCTGCTGGACGTCAGCGCGGCCCTCACCGGCCCCTGGCTGTGGGCACTGGGCACCGTGCAGCTGGCTGACTCAGGCCCGCTCTCCCTGCAGAACGGGGTCATGTCTGGACTCATGCAGATGCTTCTGCTGAAGGTGTCAGCCCACATCACTGAGCAGCTGGGCATGGCCCCTGGCGGCGAGTTCAGGGAGGCTTTCAAGGAGGTGGGCCTGGGCCCGGCCGGGGAGGGGGCTCCGCCCTCGGGAGCTGCCCCTGGGGCTCAAGGCTCCCCAACCGACACCAGCCTCTGCCCAGGCCAGCAAGGTGCCTTTCTGCAAGTTCCATCTGGGCGATCGGCCCATCCCTGTCACCTTCAAGAGGGCCATTGCCGCGCTCTCCTTCTGGCAGAAGGTCAAGCTGGCCTGGGGCCTGTGTTTCCTGTCGGACCCGATCAGGTAGGACCACTCAGCCTCCTGACAGGCGTCCCTCTTTTTCCTGGGCTGAACCTCCCCGCCCCTTCCTTCTGCCCTGATCCCAGATAGAAGGTGCCCAGGCCCCTGCCCGGGGCCAACAGCACCAGCGTCCTGCTGGCCACTGCGTCCCCACGGGCTGGCAGTGCCCCTCTGCCCCCAGCAAGGATGATGTGGAGCGGTGTAAGCAGAAGGACCTGCTGGAGCAGATGATGGCGGAGATGATCGGCGAGTTTCCGGACCTGCACCGCACCATCGTCTCCGAGCGTGACGTCTACCTGACCTACATGCTGAGGCAGGCCGCCCGCCGCCTGGAGCTGCCGCGCGCCTCCGATGGTGAGGCCCGGCTGCCGGGCGGGCCTCTGGGGATTGGGTGGGATGGGCGGGCACTGAAGGGTTGCTCCCCCTACAGCCGAGCCCAGGAAGTGCGTCCCCTCCGTGGTGGTGGGTGTTGTGGGCATGGGCCACGTCCCCGGCATCGAGAAAAACTGGACCACTGACCTCAACATCCAGGAGATCATGACGTGAGTGCCACCCACCCACTCCTCGCGCCCCCACACGCAGAGCTGGCAGCCGTGCCCGGACTGGGGGCTGGGGATCACGCATCCCCGAACCAGGCCCAGCCCACCCTCCCTCCCCCAGCGTGCCCCCGCCGTCCGTCTCCGGCAGAGTGTCCCGCCTGGCCCTGAAGGCTGCCTTCTTGGGCCTCCTGGGCTACGGCCTGTATTGGATGGGGCGCCGCGCCACCAGCCTGGTCCTGTCTCTGCCCGCCGCCCAGTACTGCCTGCAGAAGGCGTCCGAGGTCTGGCCGCACAAGTAGGAAGGACAGAGGGAGCCACCACACCCGAGAGGACCGCCACAGTTGCTCCGGTGTTACAGCCAAGGGGCTCCTGGGTGCCACCCGCCGTGGGGGTCCAGTCCCAGCCTCGCCTGCCCTCCCTCAACCCACCCGAATAAAGAATTATTTAACCGTCTGAGCGCAGGCTTCCCAGAGCCCCCACCGCCCCCTCTGCTCAGGGCCCTCAGGAAGGTCACGGCGGCAGGATGACCTGGCGGGAGAGGGGCTGAGGCTCCCCCACACCCTCTGGCCCCAGGTAGAGCGTGTGGGCCACAGCCGGCCATCGCTCACCTCACTGTGCCTTCTCTCCGCCAGTAGGGGCTTCTCATGGTGGGTTCTGGGCCAGCATGTTGGGAAGGGCAGGGTGGCCCCACGAAGCCCTTGGGTGCAGCTCCTTGGGGTACCCCCCGCAGAGGGTGGCTTGGCCAAGCTTGGCGGCCCTGGATGTGCGCCAGCAAAGCTCTGTCTGCAGAGATTGTGTTTTTGGCTTTTAAAAATGTCTGAAACTTTTTTACTCAGGTAATTTTAACTTAAAACAAACTGAAGCAAATGTCAGGAAATACAAGCCTTAACTCCACTTGGGACAAAGAGAGCATCTTTTTCTTGGAGTCTCAGCTCCAAGAGGACGAGCATGTGGGGAGGATCGGCTTGGGCCGCAGGGAGCCAGGCCGGCCACCTGGCAGCGGGGCCGGGGTTGCGGCCCTCTGGGGCGTGCGCCTGGCTGGGCCGCGGCGGGTCGAACCTGCTCCCGGTGCGTCTGGTGGAGGCACCTGGGGTCACCCCGCCCTCAGTGGATAGGCGGCATGTCCTCCGGGGCCCTCCACCTTGCATGTGAGCCCACCTTGGGCTGGGACTGGTTGGCCCAGGACCAAGCTGGCCCCACACAGCACTTCCACCCATTCGTCACCTGTGTGCACAGTCTCCTGGTCACCTGTTTACGACGCAGCCTCTGCACCCTGTCTGGGGCCCAGGGTTCACATTTGATTGTGTTTGTGTTGATTCGGTGTCTGCCTGAATCCAGTGAAGCCCACAGCATGCGCTGGGGGGCCTCGGGCTGGACCGTAACTGTCGTTCGCACGCGCGTGTGTGCGCCTCTAAGAAGCTGAAATAAAGCCTACTTTTGGAAGCCTGTTTGGTGACGTGTGTAGATGGGACTCAGTGGCAAGGGCAGTGCTCCCTGGGCCGTGGGGCCCGGGCTGGGTGCACCCGCGTCCCTAGTGTGCACCCCTGCCCTCACCCTCGGTCCCCGCCCTGCTCAGCCCCTCACCCTGGCATGTGGGAGGGGAGGAGGTGGGCGAGTCCAGCGATCTAAACAAAACTGTGGGGACCAGTGGCTAAGATTTGCCCAGAAGGACAACAGCGAGCCTGGAGGGGAGCGTGGGCCATTCCAGGGACGCAGCAGGAGGCTGGCGGGGCTGGGGTTCCCTTCGCCGTCTCTGCCCCAGGAGGCCCAGCTCTCCCTTCGTGCTGGGTCTTCCGCACTCTCCTGCCTCCTCTGCCCTGGGCCAGCATTGATGGCTCACAATGGGCAGGGGGCTCCTGAGCCTCCCCAGACTGAGGTCCTCTCCACAGGTCCAGGCAGCACTGCTGGAACCCTGAGGTCTGGCTACATGTGGGGGAGAGGGAGGGCCGGCAGGCACCCACAGGTCTGCACCCTGCAGGCCTCTCCTGGTGAGGACCCGCCTGGGTCCCTGCCCCCAATGGTCTAGGGAGGGGGGCAGAGGACAAGTCCCTTCCAGTCCCATGTTAGGAGAGGCCAGCTGGGCTGGGGAAGAAGGCGGGACAGCCCAGGTAGACCCTCCAAGGGCAGCAGGTGAGATCCACGTTGGACCCATGGGGGAGAGGGGGTGCCTGGGGGCAGCAGGAGGAGCCAAGGAATCAAAGGCCTGGCAGAGGGCTGGGGGCTGGCACATGCTTGGAGCCCAAGGGACAGCCACTTCTGGAACAGAAGATGCCTGAGGTGGGTGTGGCCGGGGTGAGGCAACAGTGGCTGGCCGACAGTTTATTAATCATCTGCTGGACTGTCCACTGGCCCTTCTTGGGCTCTGGTCCCGGTCACCTGGAGAGCACTGACCTCCTGGGGCGTCTCTTACAGGGAGGGGCTGCTCTCAGATCTGGGTGGAGAACCAGAGGGGCCCCAGGGGTGTGTCCACCGTCCAGCCAAGGGAGCCAGCACCCCTTCCAGGTGAGCAGCCTGCAGCGTGGGGGCTGCAGAGACAGCTGGCGTGCTGCTGTGGCAGAAACAAGACACTACTGTTCGAGGCTGGCAGGGGAAGGGCCGGGCCTGGCACTTGCCTCCCAGAGGCCATCCTCAGCCCATTCACACCTGGTAGGGGCACGTTCTCTGAGGTTGTCTACAGTCAGGAAGAGCGAGGGGAAACTCAAATGTCCACCTCTAAGGGAACGAACAAAGACGCCCAGGATACAAGTTTGGTACAAAATGATATGCATTGAATTGTGGGCCACTGGCCTGAGGCCTGGGGAATTACTTTGAATCTCCACCCTATTTCTGAGAATTGGAATTTATTACAATGCAAGTTTGTATTATAGTGACAAGCAGAAAAACAAAAAGGTTTCATTTTCCAAATACATAAAGTGCTTAGGGGAGAGTGGACACCTTTCTCCTTTCAGACAGGAGTGGAGGCCTGCATGATGTGCCCAGGCACCGCCAGCACAGATGACGGTGATGTGCCGCCCCAGCCCCCAAGTTTCCTGTGACATGTGTATGACAGTGGTTGGACAGTGATTCAGAGTCGCAGGCAGGGAGAGGCTGCTGGATTTTGAGAGGTGCTGGCAGGAGTACAAACAGCTTCAGAGACTTGGGAGGGAGGAGGGCTGTACTGCCTGAGGAGAACAGAGAACTAGTAGCCAGGTATCCCAGGCCTTGTCCTAGGGGACAGAGCTTGAGCCCCACCAAGAACACAGGGCAGGGCAGGGCAGGGGTGGCAGGAGGCGGCAAGGGACTGCCAGCAGGCGCAGACCTCAGCCTGGGTGCCTCTCTCCTACAGGTGACCACTGGTTAGGGCTGGAGCACATCTCGGGCCTGACCTCCCAGCCTGGCCTGCACACCAAGCTGATGGTGGACCTGCGGGACACGGACAACTCTGTGGGCCCATTATGACAAATTCTGCGTGGACAAGGGAGACCAGTTGTACCGGCTCAATCTCAGCCTGCGCTTGGCACCGCAGGTGAGTGCCTGGGAGGCCTGGGGGCTCTCGGGCCATCTCCCCGCCCCGCCCCCAGGCACCCTGCTTTGCTGACATGTTTTCCAGGCAAGGGGCTAGAGGGAAGGAGGGGACCCAGAGACTCCGACTTCCCAGCCCACACCTGCCAGCCTTCATTCTCTGGGCAAGGATACTGCACCTCCCTTGGGGGTCCCTCATGGCTGGGAAATATCATGAGGGCGCAGCGCCCGAGGAGCCTCCGCCCAAGCTACCCCGCGCGCAGGGGACGCGGTCCCGGATTTGGGCCGCAGCGACAAGCAGGAGGGCAGCGGCTTCAGCACGCTGGACCGCGACCTCAACGGCGGCGCCCCTGCGTGGACGGCGCGCACACCTTCGCCAGCTGCAGCCGCGATCGCTCGGGCGCCGGCGGGTGGTACAGCGACCTCGGCCAGGGCGACCTCAACGCGCAGGGGCCGACTCAGGCGTGCGCTGCGCCTCAGGCGACCACCCACCGGCCCTGCGCTCCAGCGTGCTGCGCAGCCGCGCCGCCTCCAGCAGGGCCTGCGCCCCGCCCCAGGGGCGGCGGCCTCATTAAATGTTAAGCCCGGCTGCCCGCTGGGTCGTCTTTGCGGGGAGGGGCCAGGGAAGGGCGGAGCTCAGCTGCAGAGGCACCTGCCCAAGTGGGATGGGCCAAGGGAAGTCTGGGAGGCCCGGTAGCTCAGCAGCGAGGCCACAGGCAAGGCTGCCAGGGCTGGGAGGGTCATCCCCGCAGTGCTGACCTGCTGGAACCCTTGGAGCCCACTAGGCGTCCCCTCTGGCTGTGAGCTCAGTGAGGGCCCTCAAAAACCTAGTCCCACCAGATTCAAAGTGTGGGTAGGACAGCAGAGTCAGGGGGCAAGGTCAGGAGGGCCTGGGCCTGAGGAAGAGGGAGGGGTGACACCAGGCTCAGGCCTGGTCTCCTAGGCAGTGAGGAAGGAGGCTGCGAACAGGGTACTCCGCCAGCAGGCCAGGTGGGGAAGACACCGGGTGGGCCCAGGTGGAAGGGAATCCATCAGGCTGCAGGGGGCATTCCAGGGTGCTGAGTACCTACCAGGACCTCACCACGTTTTCCCCGTTGTCTGTGTCACCCCCACCCCACGCAGAAGGTAGTCATCGTTTTTTGTTTTGGGTTTTTTTTTTTTTTTTTTTTTTTTTTGACTGATAGGATGTCCAGGTGGTCCTCAAAAACCTTTACTGGATGGTTCTTTCCAGAGAGGGAGATGCAAACCGACGGATGGGGCTGAGGGCAGGCATGGCTTCCAGATCTCCACACCAGGGGGGACGAACAGTGGGCAGGATGCTGTCTGCTGTGTCCATGTCACCTCTCCAGGGGCACGCATTGAGCAGCTTCTCGATCAGGCCCATGTGGGCCAGCAGCATGTGGCAGCAGCAGTAGGGCTTCAGGCTCAGCGCTTCCAGGGCATTCCCCTCGGTGTGCTCGGCCTGCAGCAGCCCCAGGTAGGCCTCCCACTTGTTGCCACAATCTTGCTACACGTGAAACGGCACACAGGGATGATCAAGGCAGCAGCCGAGCAATCAGCTGACCAGCTTGGTAGAGTCATTGTTTATCTCAGCAATGAGGACCCCAAGCTGGACGGGGCTGAGGGGTTCCCCGAGGTCACATGGTGACAGGGTCAAAGATGGTTCTCACGTGGTCTGGGAAGCCTCGTTGTGGCCCCAGGAGAAAGTTCAGAGGCGGCCCCTTGAAGGTAGGTGTGGAATCGGGGCTCCTGGAAGAAAGAGCAGCCCCAGCCAGGAGGGAGCTGGAGAGTTTGTCAAGGGTCTCGGGTTTCAGTCTGAGCCCAGGTGGGCAGGAGATTGGGAGCCCCTCCAAGAACCACACTTTCCATGCAGGCATCGGCGGGGTCACCTAGTGGGGATGAGTCTCCACAAGGCTCCTCTGAACTGAATTCGAGTCATTTTGCAACACTGACTTGCCCCACCTCCTCACCTGGGGGCCCCTTCAAGGCCAAGCTTGACCATCCCCACCCTGCGCCCACCTCAGCCTCCTGAGCATCTCCAAGGAGTTTCTCTGGGCCAGGAGCTGCTCTGGGGGAACTGGTGCCCAGATCATCAGAGCTCCTGCTCTCGCAAAGTGAGGGTGAGGAAAGACATACAAGAAACAGGAAAATAAGGGAATGAGCTAATTTCAGAGAGAAGTGCAAGGAAAAACACAGGGTGACAGGAGGCACGGCGGGCAAGGCAGGCAGCAGGGTGGTACGGGATCTAGCATGCATGTGCGGAATCGCGCTCCAGGCGGGGACAGCGCAGGCGCAAAGGCCCCGCACTAGGGAGGCGCCCGGCCGGGGGCTGGCAGGCTCCAGGCTTTGGCTTCCTCCTCAGGCTCTGCCTGGCCCACAGCTGTTCCCATGAATTCTCCCAGATCCAGACAAATGTTGTCCTCTTTCCCTCCTGTCCTGTGCGCGGCTAGCAAAAACACAATCCAGGTCCAGACCCTCAGCACAGCGTAGCGGTGGGGCTGCCCTTGGCTTCCCCCCGGAGTTGGGGGCATCCTGGAGGTCCACTGGGGACGTCATTCGGCACAGTCACCGGCTTGGAGCGCTCAGCCTAGTCTGGCAGATGCCTCCCAGGGCGGACTTCCAGGGACCTGACGGCTGTGGCGCAGGGCAGTCATTCCGGACTGCCCTGTCTCAACTGCCCACTCCAGCCCTCAGCCGCAGCTCCGCGGAACCTGCCCTCGCAGTCCCCCGAGGCGGGACCTGGCGCAGAAGCGGACAGACGGTGCGACCAATCAGAGCTAGGCTTCCGGGGCGCGGCCCACGACAACTGGGCGCCGGGGAGCAGGGCGGGGCTTCCTGTCGGGGCAAAGAGGCTTCCGCCGCAGCGGCGCCTCGGATGGCCGCACTCAGGGCTGCGCTCGGGTCGTCGCTCGCGGCCGCCCGCGCCCGGCCGCCGTCCCTCGGCTGCCGCCCATTGCCCGCGCCTTGCTCCGCCTCGGCCGGCGCCATGGAGCTCGCGCCCCGCTGGCTGGCGGGGCTGCGCTTTGACAACCGTGCTCTGCGCGCGCTGCCCGTGGAGACGCCGCCGCCCGGCCCCGAGGGCGCCCCGTCCGCGCCGCGTCCCGTGCCCGGCGCCTGCTTCAGCCGCGTGCGGCCCGCGCCCCTGCGCCAACCACGCCTCGTGGCGCTGTCCGAGCCCGCGCTGGCGCTGCTGGGCCTGGGCCCGCCGCCCGCCGACGCCGCCGCCCGCGAGGCGCGCGAGGCCGAGGCCGCGCTCTTCTTCAGCGGCAACGCGCTGCTGCCGGGCTCCGAGCCCGCCGCGCACTGCTACTGCGGCCACCAGTTCGGCCAGTTCGCGGGGCAGCTGGGCGACGGCGCCGCCATGTACCTGGGCGAGGTGTGTACGGCGGCCGGCGAGCGCTGGGAGCTGCAGCTCAAGGGCGCCGGCCCCACGCCCTTCTCCAGGTGGGCCAGGCCGGGGCTCCGGGCCGGGGGGCTGACCCCGGGAGGCGGGCTGACCCCTCAGGGCGCCCCACGCTCTTGTCCAGGTGTGTTTGGGGGGGGGTGTGCCCACGCCCACGGAGCTGTCCTTCCCGTTGGGGTGGTTGGGGGTGAGATGTCACTACAGAGAAGTTCTACCTAGGGATGTAGAACAGGATGGGTAGCAGTGTCCTAGCCGAAGGAGCAGCTTGTGCGCAGGCCTTGAGTCCAGGACAAGACAGGAGGGAGGTGCTCTGGCTCCCTGGCTTCCTCCTCGTGCCCCTGCCCCCTCTGACCCGTTCGGTGGAGGGACCCTGCTGCCTCTCCTGTCAGGCTGAGCATCTGACCCCACAGCACTGGCAGCTGCCCAAGCTGTTCTCAGAAACCGTCCCAGGACTTTGGAGTCAGTCCTCCGGGTAACACTCATGTTTACCGCGTGCCCAGCCAGCTGCCAGTGCTCAGGCGGTCTCTTTCCCTCCAACACACTTAGCGTCGGTGTGCCTTCCCTGCTGTCTGCCGTGCGGCCAGTGCTCTGGACAAGGACAGGTCTGCCGTCCCAGTGGACATTCTCCCAGTCATGGGCTTCCACGCACTTGGGGGCCAGCCCTGTTCTGACTCTGCAGCAAAGTGGGCAGTGTCAGATGCCCGTCCAGGGCCTGGGTCCAGATCCCTACAGCATGACCCAGCAGGACACCCTGCCCACAGCTGTCCTGCCTCCTGAACACACCGTGCCGACAGGCTGTTTTGGTCTTTTCATATATTTGGCCCGTATTTGTTAGATGCTTGTTGAATAGCTAAAAGAATTACACCTAAGTTAGCATTTTGTGTTCAACGAAGTCTCGAGGGCATGTGTCCTCTCTGGCCCCTTCCACGTGCTCTCACCTACCCTCTCTCCAGGGGCTGAACCTGTTCCCCCCCCCCCCCAGCATCTCCACCTCCAATCCTCAGGGTAACTGGTTCTTCTTCATTCACCAGTCTTCAAACCTTTGTGTCTCTGAGATTTCCTGAGTTCAGCCTGGCACCCCCTGCATCAGTGGTTGGACCTTCCACCCCTTGAGATGATTTGTAAATGCTTCTCACCCTGGGGCTTATCTATTGTATGAGCATCTTTAAACTTTGTGTGTTCATTTTGATAATTTGTTTTTGCCCGTTATGAAAAACATCTGTGAGAGTAATGTGCTGTTGGAAGTTGCTTTTTATATTTGAAGAGTTGAGTTTTAAGTCAGTGTTTCCAGACCTGAGGTCCTTTAAAAGAAAGGGGCTGTTTGGCCTTTATCAGGTTTGCGCCCACCCACCACCCCCAGCGTTTCCTGACTTGAGGCTTACACCCGAAGTGGCTGTGAGTGGCTTAAGGCCAACTGCTGCTGGAGTCCCCAGGTGTAGGTTTTGGGAGTCGGGCAGGGGGCGTCTTGCCTCTGCCTGCCATGGGGGTTGGGATTTTAGGATGGCCTCTCCTGGCAGATGCAGAAGAGCTTGTCCTTAGCTGAGTCCATCCCAGCAGTTTGGCTGGGAACAGACCTGAGCGCCCAGGAGAAGGGACCACAGTCGTGTGTCCTTTGGGCTCTGTGGGGGCAGGGCCGCCCCACGCCCTTGACCCTTGCTGTGTAATCATTATTCAGTTCTGGTTTCTGCTTTGGGCACCTTGCCCTGGGCAAGATAGGCTGCTTGTTTTCAGGATCATTTTTTTACCAGATTCAAGATTAGCTTGGGCTGTGCTGGCTTCCTACTGGAAAACATGAAACCTAGCTGGGCTGAGAGGTAATTCCCAGGTCATGGTGGGGCTGGAGTGACACTTGAGGAAGGGTTACAGACCAGAAGGCGGTGAGTGGAATGCAGCTGTGACCTGAGGCAGCCATAGGTGGGTGCTGTCGCCCAGCAGGGATCCCTGGGGTGAGGGCGAGGTCAGGCTCTCCTGGCTGAGGGCAAGGCAAGAGGCCAAGGTGTGCCCCTGCAGAGGTCTCTACTGACTCCTGGCCTCCCTAGCCACAGCACCCCAAGCTCACACTGGGCCCAGTATTGACAGAGGATGTAGGCAGCAGATGTACCCCAGGTGCCTTCACTAGGCCTCAGTGTCCTTCTGCAGGTGAGATGGCAGTGTGCCCATTGTTTTCCCACATGTTTTGTTCTTTCCTGGAGAACTTTCTGAATTTTTTCAAGTGCCTTCCTGCCTGGGAGAGTGCTGAGACACTGCTGTGCCCTGGGCCAGGCCCGACTTCCACTGCATAGATCCAGGCTCATTTTGTTGTTGTGTTTGTCTGCTAGGTGGGACCAGAATCTCTTGTGAATATGGGTAAAGAAATCCTCAACAAAATATTACCATATCAAATCCAACAATGTATTAAAAGAATTATACATCACAACCAAATGGGATGTATTCCAGGGATGCAAGGCTGGTTCAACACTCAAAGGTCAATTACTGTAATCCCTCAGATTAGCAGGCTAAAGAAGAAAAATCACATGATCGTATCAGTTGATCTGGAAAAAACATCCGATACCTAATCATGATGAAAACCCAGTAAATTGGGTATAGAGAGGAACTTCCTCATTGATAAAGAGTATCTATGGAAAACGTGTACCTGACATCTACTTAATCATGAGAACTTCAAAGCTCTCCCACTAAGATCAGAAATAAGGCAAAGATGTCCCCTGTCATTGCTTTTCAGCATCCCTGGAGGTCCTAGCTAATGCAACAAGACAAGAAAACTGAAGGTATCCAGATTGAGATGGAAGAAGTTAAATCTGTCTTTGTTTACAGATGAACATCTGTGTAGAAACTCTCAAAGAACTAGCCAAAAAATGAGCTCATAAGCAGTTATAGCAAGGTTGCAGGATATAGTTACTGTACAAGTCAGTCACTTTGCTATATCCCAGCAATTAACAAGTGTACTTTGAAATTAAAAACAATACTATTTATGTTAGCAGTCCTAAAAACGAAATAATAAGGTTTAAATCTAACAAAATATCTATAAGACCTCTATGAAAAAAAACTACAGAATTCTGATAAAAGATATCAAAGAAGAACTACATCTGTATAAAGAGGATATTCCATGTTCATGGATAGGAAGAATCAATATGGTCAAGATGTCAGTTTTTCCAACTCAATTATAGAGTCAGTGCGATCCCAGTCAAAGGCTCAGCAAGTTATTTTGTAGGTATTGACAAACTAATTCTAAAATTCATATCAAAAGGCAAAAGACCCAGAAGAGCCCACACACTATTGAAGGAGAAGAACAAAGTCTGAGGACTGATCCCTCCCAACTTTAAGACTTACTATAAGACAACAGTAGACAAGACGGTGCAGCCAAAGAACAGACGATCAATGGAACAGAACAGAAAGCCCAGAAATAGACCCACATGAATATATAGATCTTTGTCAGTGGATCTTTGACAAAGAAGCAAAGGTGATACAATGGAGCAGGGATAATTTTTCAACAGATTGTACTGGAACAGCTGGACATCAACATGCAAAAAGAATGAATCTAGACACAGACCCTACATCTTTCACAAAAATGAACCTAAAATGGATCACAGACCTAAACAAAATGCAAAACTATAAAACTCCTAGAAGATAAAATAGAAAATCTGGATGACCTTGGGTACAGAGATGACTTTTTAAACACAACACCAAAGACAGGATCCATGAAAGAAATAACAGATGGGCTGGACTTTATTAAAGTTAAAACTTCTGTGCAGGACAGTCAGGAGAGTGAGGAGACAAGCCACAGACTGGGAGAAAATCTTTACAAAAGACACATCTGGTAAAGGACTGGTATCTAAAATATACAAAGAAGTCTTAAAACTCAACAATAAGAAAATAAACTGATTTTAAAATGGGGCAAAGACCTTGTTAGATGCCTCACCAAAGAAGATACACGGATGGCATATAAGCATAGGAAAAGATGTTTTATATCATATGTAATCAGGAAAATGCAAATTAAAACAACAAGGAGACTCCACTACACACCTAATAGAAGGGCCAAGATCCAGAACACTGATACCACCAAACGCTGGCGAGGATGTGGAGCTACGGGAACTCTCACCACTGCTGCTGGGGATACACAGCGGTGCAGCCGCTTTGGAAGACAGTATGGTAGCTTCTTACAGAACTAAACATGGTCTCACCATGTGATTTAGCAGTCATGCTCCTCGGTATTTACCCAGAGGAGCTGAGAATATGTCCACTCAGAAACCTGCATCCAAATGTTCACAGCAGCTTTATTCATAATTACCAAAACTTGGAAGCCACTAAGATATGCTTTAAGGTGAATAGATAGGTAAACTCCTGTCCATGCAGATAATGGGATGTTATTCAGCATTAAAAAGAAATGAGCTATCAAGCCATGAAAAGACGTGGAGGAAACTTAGATGCATGTTAGTAAATGAAGGATGAAAATCTGAAAAGGTCACACACGGTATGATTACAACTGTGACCTTCTGGAAAAGGCAAAACTATGGAGACAGTAGAAAGATCAAGGGTTGCGGGGGAGATGAGTGGGCAGAGCACGGAGGCTCTGGGGGCAGTGAGTCTACTCTGTGATGCTGTCATGGTGGATACATGTCATTGCACGGGTGTCCTTCTGTGGGTTTGCCAATCGAAGGTACAGCACCAAGCGTGAACCGGGTGTAAACGGCAGAGTCTGGGTGATGCTGACGTGTGGGTGTAGGTTCATTGATTGTTAACAAGTGTCCCACCTGGCAGCAGTGTTGATGTTGGGGGGGCTGTGTTTGTGTGGTGGGGGGGATATGAGACATCCCTATGCCTTCTGATTACTTTTGCTGTGAACCTAAAACTGCTCAGAAAAATAGAGCCTATTAAAAAAAATGATGGAGGTTTAGCAGGAAAAGAAAAAATTCAAGTCATTCAGAGCTGCCTGAGGTAGTCTGAGGTCCTCCTCCCACTGCAGATAATGCTCTCTGTTGTTTTAAGAGCGTTTTCATAAAGTAAATCCACAAAAACAGAACTGCAGATTTCTGAGTGTGTGTGTGTGTAACCCTGGGAGTGGGCCAGGCCCTCTCGGGAGGCCTGTGTAGCCCTCCCTATCCTTGGTGCCAACTTGGTCCCCAGCCGCAGGCCAGACACCGGTGCTGTGGCTCCAGACCTGGACGACTTAGGGGCTCAATGTCTGCTATTGTCCAAAACTCTCCAGTGCAAATGAAAACTGCAGTGAGGTACCACCTCACACCAGCCAGAATGGCCAGCATTCAAAAGTCCACAAGTGACAAATGCTGGAGAGGCTGTGGAGAAAAGGGAACCCTCCTGCACTGCTGGTGGGAATGCAGTTTGGTGCAGCCACTGTGGAAAACAGGATGGAGATTCCTCAAAAGACTAGGAATAGACTTACCATATGACCCAGCAATCCCACTCCTGGGCTTATATCCAGGGGGAACTCTAATTCGAAAAACCACATGCGCCCCAGTGTTCACAGCAGCACTGTTTACAAGAGCCAAGGCGTGGAAGCACCTAAATGTCCATCAACAGATAAAGAAGCTGGATAACTAAGCCATAAAAAATGGTAAAATAATGCCATTTGCACCAACATGAATGGGCCTAGAGATTTTCATACGAAGTGAAGTAAGCCAGAAAAAGAAAAATAGCATATGGTATCATTCATGTGGGATCTAAAAAAATGACGCAAATGAACTTATTTACAGGACTCACAGACATGGGAAACAGACTTATGGTTACGGGGCAGGGGAAGAGGGGTGTGGAGGGATAAATCAGGAGTTTGGGGTTAGCAGATAGGAACTACTATATGTAAAATAAACAAGGCCTCACTGTAGAGCACAGGGAACTATATTCAATGTCACATAATAACCTATAATGAAAGTATGAAAAGGAGTCTGTGTGTGTGTAACTGAATCGCTCTGCTGTCCACTGGCAGTTAGCACAACATTGTAAACTGACTGTCCTTCAATTTTAGAAAAACAGGCTCTCTCCAGCGGTGTTAGAACTGCTCATGGGTGGTTTTTAACAAGCTTGGGTGCTTCCCTTCTCCTGGCCCCTCCCTGGGTGAGGTGCTGAGCAGCAGTGACCTCTGTGTTTGACCCCAGACAGGCTGACGGCCGCAAAGTGCTGCGCTCCAGCATCCGGGAGTTCCTGTGTAGCGAGGCCATGTTCCACCTGGGAGTGCCGACCACGCGGGCCGGGGCCTGTGTCACCTCCCAGTCCACCGTCCTGCGGGATGTGTTCTACGATGGCAACCCGCGTGCCGAGCCATGTGCCGTGGTGCTGCGCGTGGCCCCCACCTTCCTCAGGTACCGCAGGAGGGTCCTCCGGGGCGTGGGGGCGGGGAGGCCTGGGCCTGGAGCCCAGGGTGGGTTCTGGGGGTTCACTCGGGTGCCTAACAAGGAGCTGTGTGAACGGCACTGAGAGAACAGCCTCGTTCTGGGTCCCCAGTTGTGACAAGCAGATGCCTCTGAACCTTGCCCGTCCCTGGGGGTGGATTACCCAGCGGAGGACCACTGCTGACCACTCACAGGCAGTGTCTGGAGTCCTGCCAACCCGCCGGTCATCTCACAGGACATGGTGACCGGCGTGTCCCGTGGTGTGGAGGGGACAGACAGGAGCCCCTCCTTTCTTGCAAGGTGGCCGTGGGGGGCCGAGGAAGTGCCCCGTGTATCTGTCACTGAGAAACTGGCCACGTCATGTGGTTTGTTTTAATCGGGTATCCATCCTACTCTGGCCACAGGGCTGCACGTGGCCCTCTTCCTTTGCGTGGGGGGAGGCAGCACGTTTAAGCAGTGAGGACACGTGTCTTCCCTCCAGGTTTGGGTCCTTTGAGATCTTCAAGCCTGCGGATGAGCGCACGGGGCGGGCGGGCCCCAGCGTAGGCAGGAACGACATCCGAGCGCAGATGCTGGACTACGTCATCGGCACTTTCTACCCCGAGATCCAGGCTGCTCACGCCGGCGACCGTGTGCAGAGGCATGTGGCCTTCTTCCGGGAGGTGGGTGCAGACCAGGGCCAGCCTCTCACAAACACCACTGAGGGTCAGGGGTCCTGGGACACACTCATAGGTCACTGAGTGGCGTCCATGGGGCCTGTGTGCCACACAGAGAGCCCTGGGGGGAACTTGGCTCAGGTGGGAGTGGGTGCTGGTGGGTGCCAGGCCCCTCCCGAGGGAGGCCTGTGCACACAGTGCCCCCAACCACACAACCTGGCCAGGCCAGCCCAGCCTCTCCATTCAGGGGAGACACGGGACTTTCCTAGCCCGAGGCGGAGTCCATCCCCAGAACTCTCAGGCAGGGCCCCCCACCTGTCGGTCGGAATGTAGGCGGTACAAGAGGCCAGGCCTTGTGGAGGGAGAGGAGAGGGCAGGGTGAGGGGTCAGCACCAAAGTGGTTGCCAAGCAGGTGGCTATGGGGTCCCATCCTGCACCAGTCACTCCCAAGCCCACTTCAGCCGCACTGTTTCTTCCCGTCATGATGCCAGGGGAGTCCTGGGGCTCAGCTCACACCCAGGGTGGGCAGTCCGGGACCCCACTCTGAACTTGGGTCTCTTCGTCATTGAAGCCGAGAGTGGTGCTGCCCAACCCCGGGGATGAGGCACGTGCGTGCAGCCCTGCGTCCTGCTCCCCTGCGTGGGCACCTGCCCGAGGCTGTAGGGGGCACTGTGCCCGGCAGGGGCTGGGTGGCGGCAGCTGGACCCTGGCCTAGGCAGGTGGGTCAGTCGAGCCTCCTTTCTGCGGTCCAGCCCAGGGCGAGGCGGGCCCGTGGGCACCATGGCCTGTACCTGGGGCAGGTCTGCCTGACAATGTGGTAACTGCCCTCCTTGTTTCCACATGGTCATCCACTGGTCCTGCTTCATGAGGGTGTCAAGGTTCCCTGGTGTTTCTGGTCTGAGTAAAAAGCCAAAATAGCAAGTACGCAAAAGAGAAGTGTGGTGGCAGGGGTGGAGGGGTTGGAGCCACAAATTCCAACTCATCCAAAATAACTTTTTCCTTCTGAAATATTCTTGGGTGTCCTCCCCTGGCTGAGCATTGGCTGAGCTGACAGGACACTGGGTGGGGCCCCTGGGGCATCTCGTGGAGCCAGACGGGCGTGGGGGCACCGCCGGTTCAGGAAGGGGTGGGCTGGGGCACAGCGGGGCAGCAGTGCCTCCTGTTGCAGGTGACACGGCGCACGGCCCGGCTGGTGGCCGAGTGGCAGTGCGTGGGCTTCTGCCACGGCGTACTCAACACGGACAACATGAGCGTGGTGGGGCTCACCATTGACTACGGGCCCTTCGGCTTCCTCGACAGGTGAGGTCCCCGCCCGGGCCTCAGGAACGACCTGCAGGCGTGTGTGGCTGCTTCTGCGAACAATCTGTTCCTGTTTAATTCTTAGCCAGCCAGCAGGGATGCCCTGGAGGATTTTGAGCAGAGAGTATTTTAGAAAGCGCCCCTCTCCCAGGCTGATAGTGCACTGAAAGGCAGGGGAGGAGCCAGGAGGTGAGGGGGACAGGCTGCCTGAAGTGTGGCTTCCCTGCTCTGTAGGTGGAAATTGATCACATGTGTGGGAGGGGACAGACAGCTGCAGGGTCCTTGAGTTGGGCCAGCGCAGCCAGGCTCCCCGCGGGAGTGGGCAGCTAAGTGGTGGCCACCCAGGCCCTGCCTTTGGGCACCCAGGTCCGCACAGCCCCTCGGTGGGGCCCTCGAGCGCACCCGGCTCTCACCCATGTGGCAGGTACGACCCCGACCACGTGTGCAACGCCTCCGACACCGCTGGGCGCTATTCATACAGCAAGCAGCCCGAGGTGTGCAAGTGGAACCTGCAGAAGCTGGCTGAGGCCCTGGACCCTGAGCTGCCCCTGGAGCTGGGCAAGGCCATCCTGGCGGAGGAGTTCGACATTGAGTTCCGCACACACTACCTGCAGAAAATGCGCAGGAAGCTGGGCCTCGTGAGGATGGAGCTGGCGGAGGACGGTGCTTTGGTAGCTAAGCTCCTGGAGACCATGCACCTGACAGGTGAGCGTGGGCGGGCATAGGAGACACGAGACTGGGCCTTCACCACCCCCGTGCACACACTGTCGTGCCCCCATCGACGCTGTACCCGTGAAGCACTGAATACCCCCCGCAGCCCGATGACCTCGAGTCTCCATCCTGTGAACCTGGCTGTGAGGCGAGCCGTGGGCCTGGTGATACAAGGCTCTTACCAAGCTGGGGAGGCTTCCTTCTCTCCCCAGTTGAGTGTTCTCACCGCTTTGCCTCATTGAGATGATTACACAGTTCTGTTCCTTCATTCGCACTCTGTCTTAGTTGATTGAAAGTCCATCTCACAACCTGGAGGCTGGACATCCAGGGTCAGGGCACTGGCAAGGTGGGGCCACTGGTGGAGACTGTCTCGGGCTCTGTCTTCACATGGCAGAGTGCGGGGCGGGGGAAGCTCTCTCTGCCCCCTGTTAGAAGGGCACAAAGTCCATCGTGGAGGCTCCACCCTCCTGACCTACCTCCCACAGGCCCCATCTCCAGAAACCATCCCACTGGGGGTTTGGGTTTTAAGGTGTCAGTTTGGGCGGGGGGGACACAGAAACATTCAGCTCATAAACTGGCATTCTGGGGATAAAGCCCACTTGGTCCTTTAAATATTTTGTTGAGGTTTTTCATTTCTGTTTATAAGGGAAGTTTTTCGTTGTTGATTCAATCTCATTATTTGTTATAGGACACTAGATTTTGTTTCTTGAGTCAATTTTGGTAACTTATGTTTTGAGGAATCTGTCCCGTAAATGATCTAACTCTTCGTTACCTAGGTGGTTGTTCACAGTGTTTTCTTGGTCTTATTTCTGTATGGTCAGTTGTGATGCCCCCGCTTTTGTTCCTTCTAGTTATTTGTGTCTTTCAACTTCTTTAAGTCTAAAGTGAGTATCTTACTGTAGCTGGATAATGTTTTTTATCCATCCTGCCAGTCTCTGCTCTTTGAATGGAGACACTAATCCGATTCCTTTTGAGGTAATTACCGACAAGGAGGGACTCCTGCCGGGCTCTGCTTTCTGTGTCTTGCCCTTGTCTTCTGTACTGCTCTCCTGCTTAGGTGATTCTTCTGTACACCACCGGATTCCCTTCTGCTGTTGGGTCTGTTTTGGGGTGTTTTCCTGGGGCCCGTGGTGACGGCGCTTTGACAGGTCAGGCTGAGGACCTCACACGCCTGCCGAGCATTGCACCCAGTGCCGGGCGCTTCTCTGCCCTGCAGCTGTGACGCCAACCTCGGGGTCCCCTCGCTGTTTACCCATTTTACAGATGAAGACACGGGGGCTTGGAGGCCTCGAGAGACTGAGTGACTTGCCTGGTTCAGAGTGGTGGCCACCCTGGGTGGGGATGGAGAGGCTGGAGGGGAGTGAGGAGTCCTGGCCCACACGTGTGTGTTGGATGGATGGGTGTGGTCACCTGTTGACGGGACGGTGCCCTGAGCAGCTGCCTGTTCCAGGTGCTGACTTCACAAACTCCTTCTACTTGCTGAGCTCCTTCCCGGCTGGGCCAGAGTCTCCGGACCCAGACGAGTTCCTGGCTGCACTGACCGCACAGTGTGCCTCCCTAGAGGAGCTGAGGCTCGCCTTCCGACCCCAGATGGATCCCCGGTGGGTACTCAGGGCTCGCTTCCTTGGAGTTCGTTTTCGGAAAGGGAGGAATATTTAGAAGGAAGCCCGTGGGAGACATGCGTGCTGGAGAACGTTGGGGACAGCAGGACACCGGGAGCCAGTCAGTCCTGGTCTTTGTGGTGCTGAGGCTGCCTGGTCAGAGGAAAGCACGGTGATGTGGCCCCTGGAATGGCGAGGCTGGGCAGCATAGGCTAGGGCACAGTGGTCCCTGATCTGGGGAGGTCCCCAGGGAGACCCTGGGTGTGGGCCCTTCAGAGTCCAGCCAGACCATGCCTTAGTGCCCTCTCCCACTGGGATGAGCACACATGTCCACCAGGGGTGCAGCCCGGGTGCTAGAAGCGATGGTGATGGGTTTTGATAAACCAGCCACCAGCCAGATGTCTGACAGGAGTGCAGTGCAGCAGCGTGGGTAGTGGGCTGAAGGCTGGCAGCCCTGCTGGACATGAGGGCAGCATAACAGGAAGTGGGTGTCGGGGGCCGCCCTGCCCCCTGGAGGTGGAGGAGGGTCCACTCAGTGGTCAGCAGACAAGGGAGCCAGTGCAGGGTCGGGATGTAGGCCAGTGCCCAACAGCAGGGAGAAGCAGCCCGCCCTGGGCAGCCTGCAGACCCTGTGCCCCACGAGGTGGGGGGGCTGCCCCGAAAGCCGGCTGGGCAGCAGGTAGTCGTCCTGTGTCTGCCTGTCCATTGGGCTGGGGTGGGGGTGGTTGCAGGGCAGGCCCCTGGAGCTCTCTGTGCCACGCTCTACACAGGCAGCTCTCCACGATGCTCGTGCTGGCGCAGTCAAACCCACAGCTCCTGGCGCTCATCGGCACGCAGGCAAGCCTCACACGGGAGCTGGAGCGCATGGAGCAGCAGTCTCAGCTGGAGCAGCTGAGCCCCACCGAGCTGCAGGCCAGGAACAGGAGCCGCTGGGCCGGCTGGCTGCAGGAGTACAGGTGAGGCCGGGGGCGCCAACCACCCGCAGGCTGGGCACCATGTCGGGGTGGGGGTGGGGGGCGCTGCATGTGCTGGACACGGGCCGGGTATGGTTCCAGAGCCCGGCTGGAGCAGGACAGGAAGTGTGCTGGTGACACTGCTGCCTGGCAGGCTGACCACGTGCGTGTCATGCACGCCAACAACCCTAAGTACATCCTGAGGAACTACATCGCGCAGAACGCCATTGAGGCTGCAGAGAATGGGGACTTCTCGGAGGCAAGCATCACCCCCTGCCCATCCCTCTCCCACGGCAGGTGAGGGCCACCCCAACACCCTGCCCCCTGGCTCTTCTCCAGGTGCAGCGGGTACTGAAGCTGCTGGAGACCCCGTACCACACAGAGGGGGAGGCTGCTGAGGCACACAAGGCCGTAGAGCCAGAGGAGGCTGGCAGGGAGGCCAGCAGGCGACGCTCCTACAGCAGCAAGCCCCCTCTCTGGGCGGCGGAGCTGTGTGTGACATGATCCTCGTAACCACCAGGGGCCCCAAGGCCCCAGGTCCTGCTGAGCCTGCGAGGGAGCGCTCAGCCCGCAGATAGATGCCCATCTCTCCATGACGGCAGAGATGTCCAGTCAGGACCTGACCCGTCTCTGTCCGACGCAGACTCAGCAGCCCAGCCCAGCCCAGCCCAGCCCAGGCCAGCCCAGGCCAGCCCTGCCCTGCCACTCCTGTGACCTGTCGCTTTGCCCAAGGACAGCTCAGCAGAGGGGACCAGCCGGGTTGGCACACGGCCCCCCACCCATCCAGCCTAGGCAGGGAGGCATGGTCCCCAAATAAACCAGCAGCTTCCTCAGTCCCCTGTGTGGTCATCATGCCCCGGCCGGGCCCAGGCCCTCCCCGGAGAGAGAGGCGCGGGGTCAGGGGGCAGCACCTTTATTCAGCCTCAGGCGTCCTGGTAGTAGTTGTTGAAGTTGATGCGCAGCAGGAAGTCCTCCAGGTGGGGCTGGTAGCCACGGTTCACCAGCTTGCTCACCACTGGGTGGAGGGTGGTCAGTGAGCAGCGCAGCCAGGCCCCTGGGCGCCCCCAGCCCGCCCAGCCCGGGGGACAGGCACCTTTGAAGAGGAAGCGGGAGTAGTACTTGAAGGTGCTGTAGGACTGCTGCATGAGGGCGAAGTTAGGGTGCTCGGCGCCCCGGGGGCCGCTGGCTGGGCCCCAGGGCTGGGAGATGAGCTGACTGCGGAACTTCAGGACCAGGCTGAAGATGCTGTGGATGACGTTCATGACGGGTGCCGCCTTCTCTGTCAGCAGGCCCCTGGGGAGTGAGGTGGGTGCTGCGGCAGACACGCTGGGCCCCAGGATGCAGCACCGGCACCTGTGCCTCACCCTCGCCTCACCTGAAGACAGCCTTGTGCAGGTACTCAGCGTGGGCGCGCTGGATCTCCTCCAGGTCACCCACCAAGGCCAGCCTTGCCTGGAACTCACGCCAGGTGACATGCAAGATCTGGTTGGCAATGTAGCCCTGGGTGACCTTCACGAAGTGCTGCATCTCGTGCTTGAACAGCTGCAGCTGCCGGAACTGCACCGAGCCGGCTGCCTGGCTCACCCGGGCTGCGCAGAGGTTGGGGGTGAGCCGGGGCCGCGCGCTCAGGGGCCACTCGGGCTCCCGCCATGCTCACCTGTGCGCTTGAGGTGGCAGCAGATGTCCTTGAGGGTCCACATCATGAGCTTCAGCTGCAGCAGGAAGGAGAAGATGCCGCTGTACCGGCTCAGGCAGCTCTCGGTGACCACGATGTTGAGGGGCCAGTCGACCTACCAGGGAGGCTGGCTCAGCTCACCCGTGTCCGGGACAGCCCCTCGCACCCACTAGGGGGTCCTGCTCACCTTGTACCTGAGCTCCAGGCAGCTCAGCACGTCTGGGGCATTGGGGGCAAAGGCCTCAGGCAGGAACTTGAGGGCAAAGGAGAGGTTGGCGGCGTGCGGGGTGTGGCCGTGCAGGCTGTACTGCAGGGCCTTGCTCAGCACCGCGTTGAGCGCCAGTGGGCTGAGGAGCTCCCCGGGCGTCTGCCCCGCCCCGAGCTGCCGAGACAGAGGGCATCGACGTCCTGAGGTGTCTGGACCCCGCCTGCAGCCCCGGCGCCTGCTGGCTCCCCACCTGGCTACCTTCTCAAAGAGCAGGTCGCTGAGGGATTGGGCAAACTCCCCGTCCTCCATCAGAAGGAAGTGCCGCAGCGCCTCGAAGTGCGCCCCCAGGCGCAGCTCCCCGAAGAAGTAGTCAGCGGCCGCTCTGTTGACCAGGGAGACGCTGGCGGGCAGGGGGCCCGGAGTCAGGGCCCGCCAGGCAGCCCGGGCCTGGCAGGGGCGGGGGCGGGCGGGCGGGCACTCACTGGGCAGCCAGAGGGGCAGTGATGGAGTGCTTCATGAGCACAGGCAGGGGCAGCAGCTCGCTCAGCTGCACTGCGGTCTCATCCGTGTCCGACTGGACCCGGGCTTCCTCGGGGAGGGTAAAGGCTCTCGGAAGCCCGTGATGCAGGAGGCGGGCGACGGGAGGCTCTGCTGCAGGGGTGACACAGACCGCTGTCACATGCCAGGGATAGGCCTGCCAGGCTCCCACCCGCCATGGCCAGCCCACTCACACATGGCCTCAAAGCTGTCCGGGTACCGCTCCAGGCAGTACTGCCCCGCCAGGCCTGCCAAGTAGGCCTGCTCCTGGCCCCAGCGCTGGGCTGCCTCCTCGCCAAGGTCTGGGCTGCTCTGGGCGGCCATGCCTTCCTAAAATGACCCAGCCTCAAGGAATCAGCCCCTTCCCCTCATGTGAAGGGGAAGGGGATCTCACCGCCCCCTAAGTGTTGTGGGTCTCAGGACAGAGCCCCCACTGCCCACAAAAGGCTGGGGTAGGGGGAACCAGCAGAACATGCTCCCCCAAGCTCTGACCACGTCTGCCCTGACCTGTGAGCCTGGAGGGCAACTTGGAGAGAGGTCTTCAGTGTCCCCACTCCTCCCTGGGCCTGAGTGGAGCAAGCAGGGCAGGAGGGGACATCAGGGCCAAGTGCCCTGGGGCTCCAGGGCAGCAGACTTCTCACCCCCCTCCCCCCTCACGGCCCCAGACACCCTCAGTAGCTGAACAGCTCTGGGGACCCCACAGACCTGGTTCCTCAGGCGTGCCACCTCCCAGGGCAGCGGGCGCAGCCCCCTCAGACAGCGAGGACTGGAGGCCACTCTCCTCCAGGCCAGAGCTGGAGCCGGCCATGTGCATGCAGGACCTGCCTGAGGCTGTTTCTGTGGGCGGCTGGGGCTCACGTTCCTGGGCAGGGCTCTGGGCCCCCAAGTTAAGATCTGACTGGGACCTATGATCAGGGGGCGTCCAGTGGGGCCTGGGCACATTGGACTCAGCTTCCCCTGGGAGCATCCCTAGTGTTACATGGGACTGAGACACGTGTCCGTGGACATTCCAACGTGGCCGGGAGGGGGCCACGTCCCACACATTCTCCCCGACCCGGATGCTGGCATCAGACACATGTCCGTGGACATTCCAACGTGGCCGGGAAGGGGCCACGTCCCATACGTTCTCCCCCACCCTGATGCTGGCATCAGACACGTGTCTGTGGACATTCCATTGTGGCCGGGAGGGAGTCATTCCAGAAGCGTAACCCCCTGTGGGAACACCACCCTCTGACACCTGCCCAAGGAGCTGCCCTGTGGCCTGGCTGCTCCCCTCCTGGGGGGAGGTGTGCCTGGGGACCTGCCCATCCGGGACACACATGTCCAGCTGCATGTGAGTGTCCTCCCACAGCTGCTGCCCCTCACTGCCCAAGCCACCTCCTACTGTCTGGAGGGACCCTGGGGAAGCTGCGGCGGCCATAGCCGGCCTCAGGATGGTTCTGAAATCGTACTCCTGTGGCCCAGAGGGCCCTAAGCCCACCGGTGCAGATGGAGCCACCAGAGGCAGGTCTGAGCCAATGGTCTGCAGTGCGTCCTCCAGGACGGGGGCTGAGCAGGGGAACGCAGGCTGCTCAGCCCCCGGGGCCATAGGCAGGAAGTCCTGGATGCTGAGGCCCACAGAGAATGGCCCTGGCCCCTCTGCCTGCCCCAACGGCGGGCCCGCTCCAGGCTGTGAGCCGCAGGCCCCCGCTGCTGGAGACTGGAGGGGCTTCGGTGTCAGCACACTCTGGCTATTGGAGCAATCCCAGACAGCCACATGCTGCTCTGCACGCCCAGAATCACTGCTGCTGCCTCTGGCTGGGTGCTGGGGGCCCAGGAAGGAGGCCTGAAACACAAGTGCACATTAACCCCTCCAGTCATCTGACTCTAACCCCCAGTTCAGTTCTGCAACTGGCACCAAAACCCATGGCAGGATGGACACAGGCCAGGCTGGCACCCACCATGCTCCCAGGGCAGTGCTGGCCTGGGGCACCCAGCTGAGATCCCCTCCCTGCCCCCAGCTGCGCACCCTGGATCCTGCCCCAGGACCTCACCTGGGAGTGGGCACCTGAGAGGGCAGCCAGCAGCTCCAAGGGCTTCTCCTCAGACATGTCTTTCAGCATCTCCTGAGGTTCAACCAGCAGGATGTGAGGCAGCAGCTGAGCGGAGAGCAGTCACAGCCCCCTCCCACAACTGCCAGCCTAGGACAGGTAAGGCTGTGTGGCGCTGTGCTCGCGGGGCAGCCCCGTCCGCGCTGTCCGAGGGCAGCACAGCCTCTTCCAGTCACCTCACCTCCGAGCCACCGATGGGAGCATTACCCACCCTCCTAGGCGGGAACACAAGTAGCTCTGCATGCTGCTTCAGGAGGCCATGAGACCCCGAGAGGCCATGGAAGAACCCCCATCTAAAACCACAAGATACCTGAATCTGTTTCTGATCGTCCAAGAGAAAGCGAAGCCGAGCGCTGGCCAGTCTTCGCCTCTGGACCTTCCACAGTGCCCTCTGCTCCCGGCGAGCGGCCTCCGCAGACAGCTGGCTGTAATGGTCCACCAGCGCCTGCCTGCAGCCACAGAGGACTGGTCACCATGGTCAGCGCACTGTCCCACCAGTGCCCGTGGGCTGGATGGCTCTCCGTGGCACAGGCCCCTAATGGGCAGTTTGACGGCGGGCAGCTGGCCCCCTGGGCCCCCACCACACCTGCTGGGGCCTTGCTGGGCAGGCCCCCATGGTGGAGCAGGCATCGGCTGAGTGAACACCCAGATGTGCTCCCACACAGCCGAAAGTGAAGGGACTGGCAGGGCCAGGGCTGCCTGGGCCTCGGGGGTAAGGCCTCGTTCCCTGAGCTGCATGAGAGGCATCTTTCCATTCTGCTGGTGCAAAGCCCACAGAACCGAAGATCAACATGAAAAGGTAGACAGCGCACATCAACATTTCATCAGCTTAATTCAGAGCTGGTCTGGTGAGTTACATCCAGTGATTCTGACCTTCTCACCAGCAGGAAACTTGTTTCAAACCTGGACTCGCTGTTTTTAATTCAGCTGCCACAGGCCAGGGGCACAGCCTTGACACCTAGTTTTCTGCACGTGTAAACAGGCCAGTAACATCCCCCACATGCACACACACACACACACACACGTGCACACTCCCAACAGCATGGATGCACACGCACAGGCACACAGGGCCTCTTCACTCGCTGAGCCCATCACAGCTCCACAAAGTCCCATGGGTCAGAACAACTGGGACCCCGAGATGATAAGCAGGAAGTGACAGCCCCTCCCACCAGGGTCCCCCTGGAGACACCAGCTCTGCCACCTCTTTGGGGCAGGACAAGCTGAAGACACAGCAGGAGAGACTCCAGGTCACTGTGCTGGGTGAATTCCCGTCTCTCAGGCTAACAGGTTCAGGAATAAACAAACAACTTAAAAGAGACCAAGAGACAGAGAGGGGACAGGAGCAGAGCGTGCAGACCAAGCCCAGATCCCAGGCCACACAAACTGGCTGCAAGGAGACACCCTGACACAGCCGAGGACGCTTGGATGTGGCAAGTCTGCTGGTTCTGAGCTGAGACCTCCTCCCACTGGAACATACACGTGAAAGGTTTCAAGATAAAAGTCAACGACCGTCACAAAGCTCAAACAGCTGTGATGCCCACGGCACCCGCCGCTCACCTCGCCTTCCTCTCCAGCTGCTCCTCCAGGGCTTTCAGCCTCTTCTCCCGGTCCCGGAGCTCGCGAGTGTAGCTGAAGTCATCATCCAGCTCCTCTTGCCTGGCCACCCGGCGTCGCTGCACAACACCCCCACCGGCAGCCTGGCTGCTGAAGCCGACTCCCCGGCCTGCTCCCCGGCCTCCCCCAGGCCAACCCCACCCACCTCCTGGTCCTTCTCGAACTGCTCCTTCAGCCTCTGAAACTGCTCTCGCTTCCGGGCATCCAAGGCCATCCGCACAGACATCTGCCGATCTGCAGTGACAGTGGGGTTGCTGCTGTGAGAGGCCCAGCAGGCAGCCCCCAGACACGGGGCCGGGGGTTGGGGGAACACAAGCCACACGCACCACTGAGCTCACTCAGGACCCTGGACGCCGCTTCCCGGGCATGGATGATTAATTCTTGTTTTGCAATTTCCATTCGTAATTCCTGAAAAAGACCACCAGTGATCAATGCATTTAATCCTCTGTCCCCTTCCCTGGAATGACCTGGGAAATGGGGCTGCTCAGACCCCGGGTAGGCTCTCCAGGGACAGTGCCCAGGCTCTGGGGGCGAGGCACCTGTCCTGCACAGTGACAAGGTTGGCTCCCAGGGCAGCAGACACTCTCACAGAGCGACCTGGAGCCACGACCCCAGGCCTGTGTGTGCCCACCCTAGAGGGGATGGGCTTCCCTGCAGGGATGGAGGGTCAGGCCCAGGCTGCCCAAACAGGCCAGCCCCTCTCCACCTCCAGCCCCCGCCTCTCCACCCCTCCCACTCCCTTCTGTGGGGTCTGCTGCCCTCCTGGTGCCAGGCCAGGAAGGACCCTCATCAACCCCTCTCCAGTACACAGGATGCTCAGAGCTCAGGCTCTGGTACACCTGCCCCTTCCGAGCAGGAGAGGAGCTCAGAGGCCACTGAGTGCAGGAACCTCAGGTCCTGCTGCCCCGGGGCCACTGCTCAGGCAGGACCTGGCTGTCCGCCATCCAGCCAGCCCCATAGGAGAGAAGGGAGGGAAGGGCAAGGAAAGGCCCCAGAGCCCGAGGTGCCCCCACACCTTCTCCTCCTTGCTGATGGAGCTGTGGCGTGCCACCCTCTCCATCCGTCCCACGTAGATGGCACAGTCCTTCTCTATGTCCTTCAGCTCCTCCAGGGAGAAAATCACCGAGATGCGAGGGACAGGAACATCAGAGCAGCAGAGGTAATGCTGCCGAACAGGAGAACCTGCAGTTAGCCCAGAGAAACTTGGACCCACATCCTGCTCTGCCTCCCTGTTTCTGGTGACCTGTGTGTACACCGGCTTTCTTAGAAAGTGCATTCCTCACTGCCATCCTCCACAGCTCTGAGGACACCACAGACAGGCTGTGCAAGGTCTCTGCCCAGGCCAAGGCTGCCCTGTGGCAGAGGTCACATCTGCCTCCAAGTGACTCTTCAGAACGTGGGACACGCCCACACCCACTCACTGAGGCCCACCCAGATTGGACAGGCCCACCACCGGCCTTTCCCCATAGCTGAGCCCCACTATGTAGCCCCGCCCCGCCCTGGAGCCCCACTTCCCGACAGCCAACCTCCCAGAGGCTCCTGAGAGCCCACCAGCATCAGGCCCCTCCCTGCACCTGCTGCTCCCACCTGGCCCTGAGCCTGTCCTGGCTGCTCCAGTCTGTTCTCAGCCCCACACTCGGCCAGCTGCTGCCCCAGATCTGGCCTGTACCTGGCTATTCCGCTGCCTAGAACCCGTGTCCACATGGGCCCACCTCCTTCTGCTGGGGCATCAGACAGCACCTCCTCAAAGGGCCAGCCTGTCCACACCCCATCACAGTCACCTGGCCTTCCTCCACCAGATCTCGGCCGCATGGACACCAGTGCAGGCCTCTGTTCCAGAGCACAGCCAAACCCTGTGACCCCTTCACACGTGCCCCCCAGACCAGGGGGACATGATTCCCTAAACAGCCACATCCATCTTCCCGCTGACACAGCCCACCCTTGTCGCACTGGGGCGTCTCCAGGGTGGAGGAGGTGGGGAGAAGCCCACTGCCCCCTTGGTCTCTGAAATGCTTTCAGCTTCTCTTCTGGTCTTGGAAAGAGCACTCAGAAACTAAACAGAACTACTAGTGAAACTCCAGGGGAAACTGAGGTCACCACAACCTGGTCCAGCCCAGCTGACCCAGAGCTAAGGACACCCGGCCAGGCCGCAGGGGGTGGGGGGAGGGCACAGGCAGAGGGACAAGAGGGGCGGGGGGGGCGATGAGACGGCACACTGGGTGGTGCAGGGCAGCGCCCCCTCACCCGGGGGCAGCAGAGCTTCAGCAGGTTGATGGTCTTTCCGCAGACATACACGTCATGAGCAACGTGTTTCAAGAACACGGGCACGCAGTCCTCCACCTCTTTGGAAATGAGCACGTAGCCATGGGTCCAGTAAAACTTGTCTACACGTGGGACCGGAAACATAAGATCTGTGTCCAGCGACAGCCCTGACCCACCCAAAGGCGTGGAGGCCCAGCCTGAACGCCGGCCACCACCTACCTCTGAAGCCCAAGTACTCCTGGTTCACCTGGATCATGAACTCGCCATAAATGTCTCTGAAGACCCCACTGTACACCCAGTCGTGAATGAACCTGCGGGGTGGGCGGGCCAGCAGTGAGGTGCTTGGTAGGCAACCCGGGTAGGAGCGTAGGAGCGGCAGCCACGAGGACAGAGCTCAGCCCCGCCCCTCGCCCCGGCCCCACCCCAGGCCCCACCGCGTGTAGGGCTCGCAGCTGGTCTTCAGTAGAGACAGCAGCACCGGGTAGTGTTCGTTGCTGCAGTTGTCCAGGGCCTCCTGGTAGAGGTAGGAGAGCAGCTTCACCCCCTGGAGACAGCAAGGAGAGGGGATCAGCACACACAACACTGCAGGATCCAGCCCCCCACCTGTCCTCCAAGCTCAGCCACTGCCCCGCCCCCCAACAGGGGCTGCCTACTCAGGAATCCCTAACTCGAACTCACGGTGGGGAAGGCAGCCGCAGCCCTGGGCTCCCCTCCACCAGCGCCCGGGAGTGCAGTGCCAGTGCCGACACCACAGAGCTCAGCCAGGTACCTAGACACAAAGGCCAGTGAGATCAGGCGAGCAGGACGTGTCCCAGGTCCTCCTCTGCCTGTCTACGTGGTCCAGCTTTAAAACCACCTGCACCTCAAGGACCTCAGACTGGAGCCTCCTGACAGACTCCTCCCAGGGCACCCGCGCATCGCCACCGCCTTCCCAAGTTTGGCCAAGACTCTGCGTCCCAGAGTCCACAGCCCTGCCCCAACCCTACAGCTCTGCCCTGAGACCTCTCCAGCACTCACCACCTCGCCCAGGTCGCCACCTCCTCTGTCCTGGATGGCCCCTCGCCCCCTGCACCCCGCTGCGGCACAGCCCCAGACAGCACCCTCCAGACCCTCCCAGGCTCCCACCTCCCTCACTGCACCTGTCTCCAGCCCTGGGGCCTCCACACTCCAGCCTGCCTACAAGAACTCCTCTTGAACTGAACCCGCCTCCGCTCAACCCTAGCCCATCATTTTCTGGCTCCAGATGGCACCTGCCAGCGACACACTGCCTGGTGCTCACTGACCAGCTTGTGGGTGCCAGGGGCCAGGCCTGTCTATACGGAGGAGCCCTGTGTGCCCTTCAGGCAGGAGCCGCTGACCCAAGGCAGGGCCCGCATGGTGGGCTGCCAACAGACAGCACCCAGCCCCTCGTGAACTCATCTGGGTCAAAGGCTATCCAGACGCCCAGCAAGCCCCATGCCTGCCCCTGTCCAGCCATCACACCGCCATGCTGAGGCTCACCTGAGCTGCCGGCCCAGCTTCTTGAAGAGGAAGCCAATGGTGAGGAGGCTCAGGGTGGGTGGCGTGGAGAGGACGCAGGCCCGGTAGTACTGCAGGTACCTCCTCAGGCCACTGGTGAAGGCCTGTGGGGCAGGGGCTGGGAGGATCGCGGCCAAGCACATGGACCCAGCCACTGAGCTCAGACCAGAGAGGAGAAGCCAGTGCCAGGGAGAAGGCTGGGCTTCCACCCCCAACCCTGGGGCTTCCTTTTCCAAGGAGTGGGCATCTGGGTGTGACACCCAGACACCCCAGCCCAGCTGCAAGTCCAAGGCCCACTGCAATCCTGTCCCTGCAGCCAGGACCAGCTACACCAGGAAAGCAGACCCTGCAGACCCTGGGTAGCTGGGCTCTGTGCACAGACGCCAACTCTCAGAGGGTCTGGCCGCTCAGACCACTGGAGAACACTCCAGAACCAATACCAGGCACCCACCAGCAAGGAGACAGCTATCCCAGCTCACGTCCCAGACACCCGGCACGACAACCTGGTCTTGGTTTCCTTCTGCCCTCCCGGCCCCCCTTGGCCCCCTTCCAGAACCTGAACCTCATCATGTCACCCCAGCGACCCCACTGAAGTGCCAAAACTTGGGGAACTGACCCGAACCCTGCCACCCTTCTCTCTGTCTGGATGCCTGTCCCTCCCAAGCAGCTGCCCCCACTGTCCCATGGGCTGTGCCCCATGTATGTACCAATTATAAGGCTTTCAAGAGAGACCTGGTTCAGCCCCGCCTGCACTGGGGACCCAGGGGGAACAGGCAGCATGTATCCACCCCACCCCACACCACTGGCCCTTCCCCTGGGGCCCCCAACATTGGCCACACCTGCCTCCTACTATCTCATGGCCCAAATGCTTCTGCCCCAAGTTTCCAGGGAAGTGATGCGTGAGGTAAGACACAATCGCTGGCCACCTGTTCTGAACGGTAATTGTTAGACTCTGGGTGTCACCTGGGGCAGGGCCTCTGAGGCTCTTCTCCAGAGCATGTGGACCATGCTCGGGTCCGCAACAGGCGAGGCGGGGCATACCTGGAACACGAGGCCCCTGCTGCATGAGGAGTCCAGCACAGGCTGCAGGGAGAAGTGGCTCAGGCGCGCATAGTGGGTCCCGCACTCGGCCACCTCTGAGAGGAGGCTGCTCATGCTCTCGGGGGACGCTCCTGACACGTGGACGCCCTGCTTCACCGTGAAGGCCTGAGCCGGCTGGACAGGACAGACGAGAGATCACTGGTGCTGGGCATCCAGAGCCCAGTGTGGGGCTGCATCCTGTCCAACCCACGCCCCCAACCATGGCACTGCCCAGAGCACCCCCAAGACCGGGTGCCCCAAACCAAGACACACAAACAAGAAGTTCCAAAAGCAAAAGCAGATAGCCACAAACACACCCCAGCACCCACCCAGGAATAAAAACACACGGAGACAACAAGGTGTCACTTTTCACTAACCACGTGAAAGAGAATACGTGTCTAGAAGATCAAGCCTAACTTGGTGGGAAGGGGGAGGAGACAGATGCCTCCAAGCCACCAGAGTGGCGCGCACAGACACCTGCTTGGGGCAAGAGCACAAGGAATTGCTTGCCCTTCGATCTGATGATTCAGCTCCCGGCCACCTGTCTCAAGGAAGTACCAGAGGCGGCCCACGAACACCTGGCATGGCACGTCCCCGCGACACTGTTCTCAGCCCCGGGGCGTGGGGCGCAGTGAGGCAGTGTGAAGAGGGAAGGGTATGGCCGCGACTGCTGGCACCGAAAGAGGAAGGGTCTCAAATCAGTAGCCACGCTGACAGGTTAAGGAAGTAGAACAAGAGCAGCTGGAGCACAGAGCTGACGGAAGGAAAGGAAGGTCGCGGACCAGGAGCTGGTTCTTTGAGAAGCTCAGCAAGCCTTTAGGAAAATAAAAGACTCAAATTACTAAAGTCAGAAATGAAAGTGGGGACACTGCTCCTGATTTTGCAGAAACAGAAAGGATTGTAAGAGAACACGATGAATAATACACACCAGCAAATTAGATAACCTAGCTAGGACAGACAAAGCCAACTCAAGAAATAGAAAGTCTACACAAACCAAAAACAAGCTTCCATTAGTCACCAAAGCCCCCCGTAGTGTGATTTCTGACGCTGCCAAGGCGTCCATCTAAGGGACCACACAGCCCCCAGCAAAACAACAGAGAAGAAGGAAGGCCACCCAACCCGAGCCTCCTTTCCAGAACGCCCTGAGTGACCTGGACACCCGACCCCTTGAGTGACCCCACTTTTCCCTTCCCGTGCCTTAATTCCCACCCTTAAGTTTTAAATTCACTAATAAAGAGTGAGCCTGTGAAACCCGAGGCCCCTGCCCTCGACCCCAATAACATCGGAGCCCTGGTCTGTGTGTGCCCCATCCACGGCCTTGTCTGTGGCCCTGAGCGTGCCGTGTCTAACCCCCCAGGACCCGTGCGCAGTACCCTTGTTCTTCAAAGGGCCTCATGGACGCTGGCTGAGGTGTCTCCTGCAACCCTAAGAACCACGAGGGCCAATCCAAACGCAACAGGGCCTGGGGGTCTGTGGGGCCGCCCCAATACCGCAGGTCCAGGGAGCGCCCGGGCCGTCTGGAGCCTCCAGCCCCGTGCCGCCAGGCTGGGACCAGCACAGCGCTGCCAGCAGGCTAAGGTGGCAAACGTTGATGTGCTGTGAATTTCACAATCTACAGAAAATAAAAGCAACAATAACCCAACAAAGAGAAGTCCAAGACCCAGTGGCCTCACCGGTAAATTCTACCAAACAATTCAAGAACTGACACCAAATATTCTTAAACTCTTCCAAAAATTAAAGAGGAGGGTACACTCCCTAACTTTAAGAGGCCAATACTGCACCAGTGGCAAAGCAAGACAAAGACATTACAAGGAAAAACCTGCAGGCCAATATTCCTTATGAACACAGATGCAAAAAACCTCGATGCTAACAAAAAATACTAACAAACCAAATGCAGCAGCATGTGAAAGAATTGTATACAATGACCAAGTGGGTTTTATCTCAGGAATGCAAGGATAGTTCAACATATAAAAACCAATGTAATACATCACATTAATAGAATGGGGGGAACCATGATTATCTCAACTGATGCAAAAAAAAAAAAAATCTGACAAAACTCAACAGCCTTTCATGATAAAAACACTCAATCAACTTGGAAAAGAAGGGAACTTCCTAAACAGGATAAAAGCCATGTATGAAAAACCCACAGCACACATCACACTCAGTGGTGAGAGACTGAAAGCTTTCCCCTTAGGATCAGGAACAAGGCAAGGATGCCTGCTCTCACCACTTCTGTTCAAAATAACACTGGAAGTCCTCGTCGGAGCAGTTAGGCAAGAAAAAGAAAATTTAAATGTATACAAATTGGAATACCCAAATTGGAAAGGAAGAAGTAAAATTATCAATTTTCAGGTGACAATATTATATGCAGAAAATGCTAAAGAATCCACAAAAAAACCTGTCAGTTAATAAACAAATTCAGCAAAGTTCTAGGATACAAAATCAACACACAAAAATCAGTTGTATTTCCATACTTGCAATGAACAATCCAAAAAAGTAAATTAAGAAAATAATTCCATTTACAACAGCAATCTAAGAATAAAATACTTAGAAATAAATTTAACCAAGGAGGCAAAAGACTTGTTACAGTGAAAACTAGAAGATATTGCTGAAAGAAATTAAAGAACTAAGTAAATGGGAAGATATCCCATGTTCATGGACTGGAATATCTAATACTGTTAGGATAATACACCAAAAATGATCTGTGGATTTACCAAATTCATCCATCCTAAAATTCATATGGAATTGCAAAGGGCCCTGAATAATCTAAAAAAAAAAAAAAAAAAAAAGCCGGAGAACTCACACTTCCCGAGCAAAATTTCTTACAAAGTTAAAGTTACAGTAATCAAAACAATGCTGCATTCACATAAAGATAGACATGAAGACCAATGGAACAGAGTCCAGAAGTAAACTCACATATGGTCAGTTTCTTTTCAAGAAGGATACCAAGACCATTCAGTGGGGAAAGAACAGTCTTTTCAACAAATGGTGATCAGTAAACAGAATAGCCACATGAAAAAGATTTAAGTTGGACCTTTCCTTTACACTCCATATACAAAAATTAACTGTAAATAGATCAAACACCTAAACTTAAAAGCTAAAACTGTGAAACTCTTAGAAGAAACAGAGGCAAACCTTCAAGACCTTGGATTTGGCAATTTCATTAATATGACATCAAAAGCATAGGCAACAAAAGGAAAAAGATAAACTGGACTTCATCAAAATTTAAAATGTCTGTACATTAAAGGAAACTATCAAGTGAGGGGAAAGAACCTACAGAAAGGGAAAAAACACTTGCAAATATCTCACAAAGGATTAACATCTGGAATGTATAAAGAACTCCTGCAACTCAACAACCCAACTCAAAAATGGGGAAAGGACTAGAACAGACATTTCTTTAAAAAAGATACACAAATAGAAAAATGATCAGCATCATTTATGTCATGATGGAAATGCAAATCTACACTGCAATGAGATACCACTTCACATCCATTGGGACAGCTATTATTTACCAAAAAGGGGTCAGGGTGTAGACAAGTACTGGTGAGGACACAAAGAGACTGGGACCCTGGGACACTGCCGGAGGGAATGTAAAAGGGTGCAGACACTGTGGAAAAGAGTTTGTCCGTTCCTCAAAAAGTTACACATAGAATTATCACATGACCCAGCAATTCCACTCCTAGGAATATACCCAAAGGAACTAAAAGCAGGGACTCAAACAGATTCTTGTGCACCAGTGTTCACCACAGCACTATTCACAACAGCCAGGAGTGTCCATCAACTGATGAATGGGTAACAAAATGTGGTCTCTACATACAATATTATTCACCCTAAAAAAGGAAGGAAATTTTGACATGTGCTACATCTTGCATGAAACTTGAGAACATTATGCTGAATGAAATAAGCCAGTCACTAAAGAATAAACTGTATAGTTCTGTTTGTATGAGGAAAGTCGGAGACAAAAAGTGGGTGCTGGGTGCCATGGACTAGGGGAGGGGAAATGAGGCATTACTGTTTAATGAGGAGAGTTTCAGTCTGGGGTGATGAAAAATTTTGGAAGTAGACAGTGGGATGTTTACACCACATTGTGAATTCATGCCACTAAATAGTACACTTAGAAGTGGTTAAGATGATAAATTTTAAGTTATGTTTATTTTACCACAATTTTAGGGGTGGGGGGTAGTTGATTCCACTTCATAGAGTCAAGCCATTCACACTGCAGAACACTATGAGGCCCTGAAAAGTGCCCAGAACAGCGTCCCAGAGGGCAGCCCAGCCCAGCCCAGCCCAGCACCAGCAAGGCCTCAGAAGTTTGCTAGATGTGCTTCTAGGGCACACCAAGTCTGAGAACAGCCACCAGGAAAGAGCAGGAAGACACGAGAGACTGGACACTCAGGTGATGGCAGGCTGCAGAACAGCACATATAAAAGGTGTCACTTTGCACACGTCTTCTTTTATTCAGTAAATGCCCAGCAAGAGGCCAAAGGCTGGATACAGTACAGCAACTGCCCAGACGAGCCAGCCCTACCATGGCCAGGAGAGAGGCCCATAGAAGTGGGGAACATAGTGATGGTCACCACACCTGCGCTCTGTCCCAGGATGGGCGTGGAAACGGGGACACTTCTCTTGTTCCATTGATGGCAATAAACATTTTACTTTTGTTCAGTTTTTAAAAGGATGTTAATGAATTAACACTTTTTAAAAGTGAAAGGAGAAAATCACCAGGACTCAGAGCCACCCTACCCCTCAGGGGCTCTCGTCCAAGGCCACCCACTCACTGCCCTGGGCCCCAGTCTCCCCTGTAAAGCGCTTGAACAGCGCCAGGCAGAGGGCGGCCGTCAGCCCAGCACAGGGGCTGCCTCCACGTGAGCGCGTCCTTACCTGGCACAGGGAAAACGTGGTGGACACAACCCCAATCAGGACGTTCAGGGCATCCTTCACCAGCTCGCACTCCCTCACCAGGATGGGCTGCGGGGCCTGCAGGAGGCCCCCGCCCACCACCTGCAGCTCCCCATGGCGGAGCCTGCAGGACCTGTCGAAGGCGTCCCTGCCCGCCTCTGTGAGGTAGGGCTCCTCTCTGTGGCCGGGGGTGCTGAGGGAGACAAAGGGGGCAGTGAGTAGACAGAGCAACACACACCTTAGCTGTAGGAACTAAAGACAGGACAAAGAGGGGCTCAACACAACAAAACACCTAAGAATACAGAGCAGGTGCCAACCCCAACCAACTGCCCTGCCTCTCCATCAGCGTCTGGCAGGCTCTGGCAGACAACTGTGCAGAAATGTGTCCAGAAGCAGCAGCAAACGTCCCCACCCGCCTGGTACCCATGGGGCACGTGGTGGTCCTCAAGCTGACAAGTCACTCACTGAAAACAAGCACAAGGTTTGCACACCCAGGCTCACAGCGGCACAGTCACAACAGCCAAAGCAGCCCAGGGTCCAGACCCAGATGATGGACAAAGATGTGGTCCACCGCTACAAGGGAACAATTATCTAGCCTTAAAGAAGAAGCAAACTCTGACACGTGTCAGGTGTCACAGAGGAACCTTGAGGACATAACACAGCCCAGTCACCAGAGGACAACCACCACATGGTCCCACTCCTGTGGAGTCGCCAAAGGAGTCAGAATCAAAGACACAAAGTACAACGGTGGGTGCTGGGGCTGGGGAAGAGGGATGGAGAGTTAGTGTTTAATGGGGACAGAGTTTCAGTTTGAGAAGATGAGAAAGTTCTGGAGACTGACCGATGGTGGTGGTGGTCACACAGCATGAATGTCCTTACTGCCACGGAACTGTAACTTAAAAATGGTGAAGATGTTAAGCTTTACATTATGTGTATCTTAGCACCCTCCCCCTAAAAAGGAGGCACACAGCAAAGATTCATGAATTCCTAAGAGAAACAGGCCCACTGGGTCTTGCGGAGGGTGGCTCTAGGCACACATTCGCCCCTGGGTCTTCGCCTCCGGAGGGTCCTGTGCGAAGTTCAGGAAGTGTCTACCTAGCTCAGTCACACTGTTCAAAAGAGGGCAAAAACACAGTATCACTTTTCAAACAGTCCTTTGAAAACCAGCAACACCTACTAAAAGTAAGAAAGAACTCGGTTTTTTTTTTAATCCACTGGAAAAAGTAATTTCTTAATAAAAGGAGCCCAGGAAAAACTCAGAACTTGTTAAAAACAAAAATGCTTTTTAACTGACAACGCACCATAATGGGGCTCCTTCCCTCACTCACAAGGATCTGAGCGCAGGGCTGAGCAGCTGAGAGGACAGGCCCAGCCCTCACTGGGGTGGCAGGGGGAGGGTGCTGCAGACAGAAGCTCCAAGGAAGCACGGGGCTCCTAGAGGGACCGGCGATGCTGGTCAGGAAGGACCCGGGAGCATGGCCTAGCTGGCGGAACAGCACTCCTGGCAGGGGGAGCAGCCTGTGTGAAAGCCCAGAGACCGGAAGAGAAAGGGGCCGGGTGCATGCGGCTCAGCAGGCATGTGGGGTGAGGTCAGGGGCGCTGGGCCTACAGTCCAGGCAGGGGTGGCCATGAAGCGGGGTCAGCAGAGCAGTGAGTGCCCTGATTTCCATCCCTGGAAAGTGGCACCGGCCATGTGGAGGATGGGCCGGAGTGGGCAGGAGGAAGGGGAAGGCCAGTCCTGAGGTCCAGAGTCAGGAGGAGGGCACAGCCCGCACTCCCGGGGCAAGAAGGGTGTGAGGAAAGGGAAACCCCCGCATTGGGGCCCTTCTGAACGGCGCTCCAGGGAGGAGCAGGTGAGCACACAGCTCCTGCCCACTCCTCCAGGGCGGGCCCCTGACTAGTGTGGCAGTGCAACCCCTCAGGCGACTCAGGGCTGAGGGAGGAGAGCCCGTGGAGGAAAACGCCGAACTCGCACTCATCACAACTTGGCCCTTCCCCCGACGGAACCGCCTCCCCCAGGGTGAGGATTGGGGGCAGACAGGTGCACAGAAAGAGCAGAGGACACCTGGCAGCAGGGGAGGCGGCCTTCAGACCAGTGCTGGCCCGCAGGGGGCAGCACCATGGAGCGTCCCCCAGGGCTCTCACGGCAAGGGCAGAGTTCACAGTCTGGGGCTGTGGGGGGATGGGGGGCGGTGCTCAGAGCTCCTGGCAGGAAACCAGCAGGCAGCTAGGATTCCAACTGCGACAAGTGCAAAAGATTCTCCAAATGAACTCGAGTGACAGGCCTCAGGGGCCAGGGGCCAGGGGCATCAGGTTATGACCAGACAGGCAGGAGGTGGAGGCAGCGAGCTTGGGGCGCGCCCAGCCACAGGGGCCCAAGGTATCTCCTGCAGAGGTGGCAGCAGGGCACGGACACAGGCCGACGCACCAGCTGTGGTCCTCCTACAGGAAGTGCCGCAGGGCAGTCCTCACGGCTGGGGTTCTGTGTCGGTTCTGCTCTCAGGGGACACTGAGGAGATTAAGTATATTCAGAACAGGGGACTAGGATGTTGACTGACTGGGCAATCACGTCTCCTCCCTGGTGACCTGGAAAACCACGCCTGGAAAAGAGGGAGTTGGTAAATAAAACACCACTAGTAAATACTTACAAAAGGAAGTTCTAACCGCCTGTTACCCAGTGCTTAGACTCCAGAGGGTTAGCAGAGAACAGGGTGATAGATCTGCCCTGCACACAAGGCAGGATGAAGACCCGAAGGGAAGCTACAGGGCAGAGAAGCCCCAAAGACAAGACAATCGCCCACACTGGCGGTGCTCAGGGAAGCAGCGAGCTGGCGGTGCCTGAAGGAATCCACGTGGGGGAAGGTGATCACGCCAGGAAGGCGACCCCATCAGGAGCGGGGCCCACACAACAGGTGCTGAACAGCTGTCCGCCCCAAGCATGTGCCGCTCATCCTTAGGAGACCCTGCAGGAGCCGCAGCTGCATCAGAGTTACTCAGCTCCCTGCGAGCCCCAATTCTTTCACTGTGCTCCCCAAACTGTTGTCCCACAGAAATGCCGGTAGATGAGACATGACAAGAGGATCCCTTGACCAAACGTGTGTCCTCACTCCCCACTCTAGGAGGTTTTGAGACACCAGAATGACAGGTCCTGAGAGCAGAAGCCCTGGACCAGAAGAGCACCAATCAGGGAAGCACTGCGATGACCAGAACTTCTCATCACATCTCTTCTAAACGTGAAGAACAGAGACAGGAAGAAATTTCCTCATCAGAACCCCGTGCCGGGCACTGACCACACTGCTGCCAGGCTGCCCTCAGACACCTCTGACTGGGAGCCCTCCTGGCAAGGATGTAACTCAGTTGCCAACTGACTGCTCTGACTGGAAAGTGTGATCTGCAGAAGTTACTGGCTCCATGGGGAACCTGTGCAGCCTAGAATCCTTTCCCATCTGCATTTCTATCAACTCTCAGTGCACAATTTGGGACACTAGCTTGACTGGAACTTCCAAGTTCCTAATCCCAATCATCTGGGCCCTGAGTAAAGGTCACGGTTACTGGGGTAGGGGGTGGGGGGTGGGCACTGTATTTTAAGGCAAAGGCTCACGAACCATCCAACTTGCTCCCAGCACCTCCGCTTGCTGGCCTCGTAGGTGAGCACAGCGTCCCACAGGTCAATGTCTGGGGTCATGCTCGGCTCGGACTGGGAATCAGGAGTCAGATTGGATGCTGACTGGAACCCTTCATCTTCCGACGGATCCAAACTCGGAGGGACCTGGAGACCGCAAGAAGCAGGAAACTTTACCTGTGACGTGGTGTCTGGATTTCACCCCAGCATGATGACAATTCCAGGGAACTCTTCCACGCTTCCACTTACTCTATAAGAAAGGCCTAGCGGAAGGTTTCTTCTATTTCTCTCAAGTAGGTAAGTACTACACGGTGTTTTCGCCCCTAGTGAATCATTTAAGGAACTAAACCCATTAATCTATTAAGGTTACCAATTCCCATTTCACACAACAGAGGCCTATTGACGTTTATGAGCCTCAACGTAACTTACAATGAAATTTTCTCCCAATCCAGAAGTTTCATTTTGGGGAACCCAGCACCAAAAAGTTACACAGACAGAAAAATTCACATAAGCCAGGATGTTTGCTACAGCACTGTCTGTTTGGAAACAACTTCAAGACCTCACAGTAAGGCAATGACTGAGTGATGACGGTACCTTCTTTCAGCAAAGCCTCAGAATGCAAAGGCACATGACAATTTACTCAACATCGGAAAAACCCCACATGACTGGTGAAAGCAAGCATAGACAGACAACTGCATGTACAGTACGAACAAATGTCTGTTGCCACATATGGCTACTGAGCACTTGAAACTTGGCTTATGCAATGATGAACTGGACTTGCTGCATTTTAATTAACGTAAATGTAAACATCTACTCACTAGGGGGCAGAAGTGAGTGAACTGCACGTCCTGTCGGATATGAGATGAACGCGGTACCCGGAGCGGGACCGGCGGGAAGGGACCGAGCCTGGCCCGGAGCCACCTAGTGGGCGGGACCCGCGCTGTCCTCCTCCCACCATGATCAAAGGAGCATCTGCAAAGCCTCGGAGCCACAGGCGGGAGGACAACACTCTACCTTGATGGCCAGTCCCGCGAGGTCGGCGCTGTCCGGTACCGGGGGCAGGTCCAGCCGGACGTCCATGTCGTTTGTGCGGCTGTGCACAAGGGCTCCGAAGAGAGAGAAGCGGGTGTCCCTCTCAAACCTGTCACCGCTCGGGTCGCCGTACGAGAAGGGTAGCCCGGTGCCCGGCGCCGCCTCCATCACCTGAAGCGTCCTCCGGATCAGGTCTTGACACAGACTCTCCTCCCCGGAGATGAGAGCGCCCACGTCCGCCTCAAACGCGCGCAGATCGCCGCAGTCGTAGCCGCCGTAGGGAACTCTCCTCCCGACCGGCCCGCGGGGAAGGAAGTAGTCCCGCCCGCGCCGTGGAGCTCGCGGGGGGCCGCTGCCCGACAGCTGCACCAGGAGGTCCAGAACCGAGCCCATCTCCGCCAGGGGCCGGCCGGGCGCCGCCTCCAGTCCCTCCACCAGCTCCTCCAGACGGTCGGCCTCGGCGCCCAGGCCGCCCACTCGCAAGTCAAAGGACAGCATGAGGATCTTGTTTTTCACAGGGAGTCTTGAGAAGTCAGGCTGCAGCCTGCGAGTCTCATCTTGAAAGAGGCTGGTGAACAGCGCGTTGTAGGCCACCCTCTTGAGGCTCTGCTTTGCCCTCTTCCGGCTCCCGCGGCGCTGGCCCAGGTGCACCTTCGCGGCCGGCAGCAGGGCCTCGCACAGGTCGTCCAACAGCTGCGGGACGCTGGCCATGCCCCCTCCTCACGCCGGGCCCTCGCCCCCGGCACTGCACTCCTTCTCGGGGCCCCGGCAAGGGGATGGCCTGGAGAGGCGCCGCCCAGGACGGAATGCGAGGCCGGGCCCGCGAGTCCGCCCGCAGACCAGAACCCCTCACCCCGGGGAGAGCGCGACGCCCGACTCCCGCCGCCGCCGCCGCCGCCGCCGCCGTCGCGTCATCTACACGCGACGGGCCCAAAGGCAGAGCCGGCGCCAAGGAATTGCGTCACGCGGGAGGCCGGCGGCCAAGGCGGAGGGGCGGAGCCTGAGGCCGCGGTCCAAGGGCGCTTCCGGCCCGGAGCCCCGTTCGGGCAGGTGGGAAACTGAGGCGGGCGGCGGGCTCAATAAAGGAGGCGAAGTCAGATTTTCGCTGAGCTGACGTTTACTTATTGGGCTTGGAGGGAGCGAGGCAGGGGCTGTTCGGGAGAGGCGGGTGCCGGAGAGGGATTCCAGGCCGTTGCAGGGGGCATGGAGCCCCTGAGTCGGTGTCCTTGGCAGCCGGGTAGCCTGGCCCTCGGGACAGAAGCCTCAGGCAGAGGTGTGCTGGTGAACAGTTAACAACCGGCTCTTGGGGACCGGTTTGTAGTGACTTTTCCAGCATGGCAGTACGCCTATCCTGGCGGATTTCAAGCTACCAGGTCACAGCACTCAAGGAGACGCTGAGAAGAGGTGCACAATCAGCTTCACAAGGCTATAAGCTCGTTCAGGGCAGCACCTCACTCACCAGGACAAGAGCCCCTCTCCCCACAGCTCTAAGGCAGGACTGTCACCCAAGGCCCTAAGCACTCACCCTGAGCCTCACCACCCCCACCCCAGCCTCACCGGCCACCTGCAGCATCTTCCACTGTGGCTCCAGTGGCCCTCTCAGGCGCATCAGGGCCTGCATGTCCTCTGGGGAGGCCATGGAGAAGGGGCCCAGGCTAGGGGGTGCCTCTCCATGCAGCACCCGGGCCAGGACCCCCACAAGCTGGGGTGTGGATTCCTGGGCCAGGGGCAGAGATGGAAGCAGTGATCACTGGTTTCTCCCATATCCCACCCCATAGCATGTCCACCTGGCACAACTCACCTCATCTATAAGGGCCAAGACTCGGCCCCCTGCTGGGCCCCGCAGCAGTGCAGTCAGGAGTGCAGCTTGGGGATCCCGCAAGCCATGGGCGGGCCCCAGTGCCACCAGCACCAAGTCAGGCTGGAAGCTGTAGGCCAGGGGCAGCACCAAGGCCAGGACACAGTTCAGGAAACCACCAGTCGTCTATGGGAGTGACAGTAGAATACCCCAGCCCCTCATCCACCGGACACACCTCCTGCCCGCCTAGGTCACCCCACCTCCCAATCTCAGATGGGCAGATGCACCCACAGTTGCCCCAGGAGGGGCAGTTGAGGGCCAGGGGCCTAGCCCTCATGACACCACCACTCACCCCTGGCAGGGGCACACACACGTGGAATGTGGACGGGGCAGCTGCCTCCTTGCCCCCGATGTTCAGCCACAGATTCCTCCTTCCAAGGGACAGCGAGCATGTGTGTGAGACGCTGCCCACCCTCCAGAGCCCAGACAGCAGCAGGAGTGAGGCTCAGGGGCAGGACTGCTAAGACTGCTGCCCCTTATGCTGGAGACCCCACTGGCATTGCTCCCAGAGGCCCCTCTGCCAAACTCCAACCGTACAAGGCCCTGCCCACCTGTCACCCCTGGGGATCCAGGGTGATATGTCCGCCCACCCATATGCAGAACGGGACATACATATGACCCAAGAGTCATACCCATCATCAGTGAGATCTGGGGGCCGATCCAGCTGTCCCACAGCCACACAAAGCAGCCTGGAGGAAGAGTTGGCCCCTGGATAGTCTGCACTTACCCTGCCTTGAGTCCATCCCCAGAGCCCTCCCAATGTGGCCCTGCTCTTGGAGTCTCAGGCCAGCCAGATGAGGCTTACCTCTGGGCTCCATGGGACAGGCCACACCGAATGGCCACGTCCAGGGTGGCCGCTGTGGCAGGGGCTGGGGTGGCTGCAATCCCACTGCTCACCTGTGGGATAAATAACAGCTGTGGAGGGGAACTCCCCAGTCAGGTAAATAGACCTATCTACTCCTTCTTTTGGTCCCTGTCTACATGGCTGTCACCTGTGCAATCTGACAGCAAATTGCTCCACTTCTGCAAATAAGATACTTAAAATTGTACTTTAAGTCATCTCCTTTACCTCTTGGCCAAAGAACATTTAATTGAGGGAACTGAGGGGGGTTGTTCCTGAACCCTGTGCATGGGGGCTGTTCTGGGGAAGGTCCCAGGCACAAGGCAACACTCATGTCCACATGGTTCTGTACCACCCAGCCCTCCCCTGGACAAGCCACCTGTCATGGGCAGGTCTTGGGCTCTGCCCCTGGCTCCACAGCCTCCCCCAACCCCTCCCAGGTGTCCCCACCTGTCCATCCAGGAGCCTGTCCAAGAGATACAGGACCCTCCCCAGTGCAGTGAGGGCCTTGTCCTGGGCCAGGGCCTTGTGTGGCCTGTGGTGGACAAACCAGAGGGACACAGGACCCAGAATGAGTCACAGACAGGCACACGTGCAGACAGGGCCCAGCCTTCTCCCCAGGCCCACCCTGCCCACCTGGCCCAGGCCTGCATCTCCTCCGGCAGGGCTGACCTCTCCTGACAGAGGACACCTGGGGGCAGGACCAGCGCAGCGTCTGGTGCAGTCAAGGCAACAGCCGTGCGGACAGGGGGCGTGGGGTTGAGGCACAGCTTGTCCAGGAGGGAGCTCAGGGCAGCCATGGTCTGGGTAGCTGCTGCCTTGAATTCGGGCCCCCAGGGCAGCAGAGGCGAGGGCTTCCCCTCGGGGGAGCAGGTGCTAGGACTCAGTACAGGGGCTGCACCTAAGGGGCAATTCAGAGTCAAAGCCACTGCGTGGGAGCCTGAGGCGCAATCCCGCCAGCCCGACCCAGGCCGTGCTGACCTTGCTGCTGGAGGCTCATCCAGTAAGGGGCCTGGGCTGCTCGGACACTCTGGATAGACTCCAGGGCACTGCGGGGAGAGGCAAAATCAGTGAGGCCTGGTCCCCCGGCCCTAGCCCACCCCACCCTCTGCCTCTCGCACCTGCCGTGTGGCACCATGGGCCCTGACAGGGGTGGGGCAGGGTCGCCCAGCAGCGCTTGCACCATCATGCACACAGACTGGGAGAGTGACTCCAGGTGGTAGCCACCCTGGGAGAAGGGGGAGGGCAGACACATGACAGGACAGGGATGTCACTGTCCCAGGCAGGACACCATGCCCCAAGTGGCAGGACCCCTCTGACTGCATCGCAGCCTCTGGCCCACGCACCCTCCCTGCTCGCCCCAGTCACCTCCAGCACAGCACAGACCCTGCCGTCAGCCAGCACCTGCAGCAGCTGAGTGAGGTGGGCAAAGCACTCTGGCGTGGCCTGCATCTGCCCCTGGAAACCAGAGCACGGTATGATGAGGGCCTGGCCCCAGGACCCCAGAAGCCCTCCTCAGCCAGGCCCAGCCCTCACCTCAGGATCTCCGATTGCTGAGTCAAATCCTGCGGAGACTAGGACCAGCTCAGGGTCGAACTGCAGGCAGGGCCAGGTGGGGCGGGGCAGAAGTGGAGCTGGAGCAGCGGCGAAGGGGAGGGGGTCCTCCAGAGAGACCCTCCTCACCCCCAAGGGCTCTGTTCCTCTCTGGTGGAATGAAGGGGGCCCCAAATCCCCTCCCACCCTCCTGCCATCAAGATCACTGCTACCCCACATGCAGTCACCTCAAAGGCCAGGGGCAGCAGCACGTGCAGGAAGGCAGCCATGTAGTCAGCATTTCCCATCCCGACCTGCAGCCACGGGGCGTCAGTGTTGGCCCTGCCAGGGAGGACTGCGGGGTCTCCACCCCTGGGGCTCGGACTCCAGGGGTGATCCTGGCACGGTGCCCTGGGCTACGCTCAGGGAGGGGAATGTGGGCTGGGTGAGGGGCTCTGGGTGGGGGCCTGGGGTGAGGGGCAAGCACCTGGTTCCAGGGGAGGTTGACAGTAAAGCCAAGGCCCTGCCCCTGCCCGACAGCATCTGCATCTGACTCTCGCAGATAAGGCCAGAAGCGCCTGTGCTCATAGCGGTGCCAGGAGAAGTAAAGGACGCTGCAACAGCCAGCCGGGATCAGAGGTTAGAGGTCAGGACCCTCAGCTCCCTGGGCTCTTCACAGAACCCTGACCCCCTGAGCACACAGCCATGTCTCCCTGCCTTAGACTTTCCCAGGCCAGGCTATGTGTCCTGGAAAGCAAGGACGCAGGGAAGAGTCTGGTCCCCACCTCCAGCTTACCTGGGGTCATCCTCAAAGATATACTGGGTGCCCTGGCCATGGTGAACATCCCAGTCAACGATGAGGACCCTGCAGACAGACAGCTCTGGGACCACCGAGGGGCAGGGCCTCCCCCCTCCAGGCCAGGAGCAGGCCCAGGATGGGAGGGGTGGGGCAGGGTCTCCCAGAGGCCCAGTCTGTCCCCTTCCTGTCTGGTCTGGACACCCTCTGCAGCCAAACTGGCACAAACCTGTGCAGTCCGTGTTTCTGCTTGGCATGTCTGGCCGCTATGGCCACACTGTTGAACACACAGAATCCATTGGCGGCAGCCCGCTGGCTGTGGTGCCCAGGAGGCCTGGGGGTGACAGTGGTCATCCTGTGCCCTCACAGGGCCACCCACAGGCAGGGCAGCTGGGGAGGGGCAGCTCTCACCTCACCAGAGCAAGCCCATTGCGCACAGCTCCCGTCATCACTGCGTCCACCAGCTGCAGCGCAGCACCCACTGCCAGGCGGGCACAGTGGAAGGTCCTCTGTGGGGACGGAGGTGCAGATAAGCCCCTGCCCACTTTCCCTCACAGGCTCTACCAAGACCTGTGCCAGGCTGCAGGTCACCAAGCACTGAGCACAACAGGCCAGGCCAGTCCCGGGTGCCGGAAGCCAGCAGGTCTCTGGCACCCAGAACATTGGCCGAGAACAGTTTCAAGTACTGGGATGTGAGACTGGGTGGGTGGGTGTGTCCCCAGAGCACCCACCGGATGGAAGTAGACGGCATCGTACTGTCCAGACAGGGCCTGGAGCTCCTGGGTGCCCAAGGCCTGGGTCCCCCGCAACAGGGCCACATACTCTGGGCTGCAGAGGGGCAGGCAGGCGGAGCAGCGTCACCAGGAAGAGCAAGTAGAAGAGAACGAGGGCCTGGACCCCCAGCGGGACTGCCCACCTCAATGCTCCCTCACCCACCCATCCAACCGTGAAACTGAGGCACGTGGGGGAGGCTCTGGCAGGTGCTGGCCAGCTGGGGCCTGACGCCCACCCAGGGTCTGACCTGTGCACCAGGCCCAGCTCTGCCTCTGAGGCTTCCCGGGCTACCAGCCGCAGACACCTCTGCTCCAGGCCACGCTGCTGCAGGCCCTCCAGAGCTGCAGTCAGGCGCTGGGGACACTCGATCTCGCATTCGGGGCTGGAGGGACAGAGAGCTCAGAGTCCAGAGCCCCTCCTTATCCCCCACCCCTGCCAGATCACACTTACTCCTCCCAGAGCAGCCGGGCGGCTGTCATGTCCTCATGGTACACAAGTGCGGTCCCCATGGCCTGACCGTGGTCACTGTGGGCCACCCAGGGTGGGCAGGTCACAAACGCTCCCACTACAGGCTAATGAGTGCACTGCCCGCCCCACTATGCAGCCCCGTGAAGCAGCTCAAGGCCTGGGGCACAGCAGGGAGCGTCGGCTCGGTTCCTGGGCGGGAACACGCAGAGCCCGGGCAGGAAGGAGGCCCCAGGCCCAGCACGCGCCAGAGCGAGGCGGGAGTCGACAGGGTGGCTCCCGAGGCCTGGCTTCCGTCTTCCTCCTTGTCAGACCTGCCACCGACCCGCCTCCGGATGCCCCAAACCCCGCCCCGACACAGCGGGGCGGGAAGACGACTGGGCCCCTCGGGGCTGTGCCCGCGCCGCCCGTCCCTCCAGCTCCGCTCCACCTCCCAGCCCCCCCGCCCCTGGCCGGGAGCAGGACGCGGGTCACCGACCTCGGCGCCCGTCTGGAGGTGAGGGGACGGGCGTGAGGACCGAGGACCAGTGTGCCCAGGCTCCTGCGGACTATCACGGCGGCCCTACATACGCGCTGAGCCGAGCCACGCGCGTCCGTGTCCCTCCGCCCCAAGGCCCACCCTACCGCGCAGACCACCGGTCAGACGTCAGCAGCCCATCGCACCCAGCGCTGCCCCAGACCCGCCCCCCAGCAGCCAGAGTCAGGAAGGAGCTGCGCGGCAAGGAGGGCGAGACCGAGGTTCTGCAGGGTCAAGGCCACGAGGGGGAGAGAGCCCCACCCAGGGACTGTGGTCGTGGTTTAGCTTGGCCTGGGCGCTGCCCCCAAGCCTCATGAAGGGAGTGACAGTGTCCGATTTGAAGCTCTAGGAGCTGAAGGAGCAAATGAGTCGGAGGGTCAGGGCTGTAGCAGAGAAGCTGGACCTGAGCGGAGCAGCGTTGGGGAAAGCAGGGCAGGAGGCTGAACTGAGGGAAAGGCCAAAGGAGGAAGGGTGTGGAAGAGGGATGAATGAGTTAGTGAATGAATAGGGCCAGCAAAGGAGGAGACACGGGCACAGCCAATAACAAGGTGGCCAGAGAGTGGAGGAAACATGGGCCGCCGGCCTGAAACCGAGCGGCGCTGGGGACTGAGCCCTGGGGGCGGGCCTTTGGGGGCGGGTCCGTGGGCAGGGCCCAGGGGTTTGTAGGCGGGGAACTGGGTGGGTCTTTTACAGACAGGGCTTGGGCAGGGGTTCTGGATTCACGGAGGCCGGGCATCTTGGAGACACAGCCCTGGAGGTGGGTCTCTTGGAACTGGGGCGTGGGCAGGGGTCCCGGGGTCTTGGAGGCTGGGCCCTGGGGCGAGGGTGCCCCTGACAGGGCCCTGCTGCCCGCCGCCTCGCGTGGACCACCAACGTTCTGGTTAGGGTACCGGCGGCACGGGTGGCTGGCGGCCCGCCAGGCTCGGGGAAATGTGCTCGCCGCACAGCCAGTCACGGAGGCTAGGGAACGGCGTGCTCTGATTGGTCAATCTGAGCGCGTGGTCACGAAGGCGGGGCTTGCTGCAGACAGTCCCGCTTGGATCGCTGGGAGCGGGGAGGGTCTGGGCCGGGCTCTGTCAAAGAAGCGCGGGACGGGCCCCTGGACAGAGAAGGCCGGTATCCACTGTAGCAACTCGTCTGACCAGCTGTACGTCTACCCGACCGCCAGGTCGGGAGAAGGGAGACAGCCTGGCCCCAACTTCGGCGCACCTACCAGGGGGGCAGGTGGGAGGAGCCAGGGTGGCCGCAAGAACCCAAGGTTGGCCCCTGACTCAGATGCCGGCCCTCGGAGACGTCGAATGGCCTGCCGAGGGCTGCGCAGGCTCATGGCCCAGGAAGGGGCAGGAAAAGCGCACAGAACCCATCCTTCCGCTGTGGGACAGCCATCTGGAGGCGCCTAGCTTGATTGACCTTGCCTCCCCAGGACCCAGGCCTTGAAGAGTGCGGGGAGGCCAAACATCGGAGACTGAGCCCCATGTTGGACCCTAACCTCCTACCCCCATCAGTCCCTGCCCTAGGCCTGGTGCCAGTGTCTAAGCCACTAGAGGTAGGCCGCCCCACAAGAGGGGCCGGGCCAAGCCCTAATGCAGGGTCACCAGGCTTGGGGCTTACTGGCACAGGATGGAAGAGAGGTGGGCACCAGCTTTGTGACCTGGGAGGGAAGGCCCAGTGGGCCAGGACAGGCCTGAGGCTCCCAGGCCGGCCTCCTTACTCTATACAGAGCTGCAGTTCAGAAGCCTAAATTGAGATCCAGCCCAAAAATCAGGAAGTGAGGCCAGAATGGGAGCTCTACAAAAAGGTTTAGTTCCTTCAAGCCAGGTGGCCATATCACGTGGCCAATTTACATTCCAGGCTGGGGTGCAGGAGCGTCCACACCAATGCCCCCAGGAGACACATGCCTGAGTCAGCACCCCACACCCTCCCTGCCCAAGCTGGGCCTCAGCACAGTCCAGCACAGGCAGGGTCAGGGGCCTCGCCTTGACCCCAAAACCCATCCTGCCCCACAGGCTCTAGGCTTCTCGCTGCACCCTGGGGGAGGAACCACGACTCAGGGGTCAGAGCAGGCATCCTGTCCAGAAAACCCAGACACTCCTCCGCAGCAAGTGGAGATGGGACCTGAGAGAGGTGGCAGGCTTGCAGGAGGGGTTCCATGGAACCAGGAGGCTCCTGGGATGTAAGTTCCAACATGGTCATGGTCACGGTCATGGTGGCAAACAGGATCTCCGTTCCAGGCGGAAGCCCCAGCCAGGGCCCAGGGGTCTTCAAAGGGCTGTCTCCTTGGAGACCTTGGCCCCCAGCTGCCGAGGAGGCTTGAAGCTGAGCACCTCTTTATACGTGTCACCTGGGGCCAGGAGAGAGCAGCAGAGACAGTCATGGGAGAGGGGTCCTTCCCTGTCACCCAGCTCCCACAGTGTACACCGGGCATGGATGCAGTGACCAAGGCGAAGCACTGGGCCCAGCTCACCGGGTGCCACCCAGACCAGTGGTAAGTCCTGTGACACCCCACTCAGGTAGGGGTGGGAAGAGCTCCCAGGCCCAGAGCATAGGCTGTTAGTCACTGACCTAGGGGCCCACCCCCCCAAAACAAGAGTCAGAGATCACTGCTGGGGCATAGGCACCAGATTGGCTCCTTTGTCCCACACGTGCAAGTCCATCCCGGGCCACGGCCGCTCTCAACCCACCCGTGTCCATCCACAGGGACTGTCCACCTTGATGGGGCTCCTGTAACCCAAACCCACCACCCCTAGCATGCCCTTGGCCCTACCGCCCACCGCAGTGAACCAAGAACATCCTAGGAATGAAAACTAATGTGCTCACTCAAGTGGAGCTGCTCAGGGTCCCACCAGGGCACACCCCAGCTTCCAGATCCAGAATTTCTACGAAGGCTCAAATGAGCGAGGAATTCCCACCAACTACCTGCAACATCCACCTTCCTTGCCTGCGGTCATGTTCCCTGAACTGTGTTCCCAGAGTGAGCCGCCCCACAGGAAGGGTGGGGAGCCTGCTCTGTCTCCCCTCTGAGCGGTCTGCAAAGGGACAGTTCCACTCAGCCTACCCCAGTGCTCCCACACTCACCTGACCAGGGGAGCACCTGTTCTGGGGACCACTGGTCCCCACAGGCCCAATGCAGGAAGGACTCTGCCTTCCGAGCCGGTGGTCTGTGTGGTTTGCCCAGCATGTGACACAGGTCATTCCCACCCCATGGGGTGCCCCCCAGGCCCGTCATCTAATCCTCACACGGGGGCCAGTCTACACGGAAGGTTTGTGTGAGGAGGCCACTGCTGTAAAGCTGGCTTTTCCCAGGGAAATGAGGTAATGGGTTTGCATTTCTGATCAGGGCCTCAGCCACAAGGAGGTCATGTTTCCTTTTTTGGTCCTACATGGTCTGTAGTAAAAGCAAAAGCTCTTACTACGGTCTGTGGTGGGAACCGCAGAGAAGATCCTGTGGCCTGTGGTTTTCAGGTTATCTTTTTTAGCAATGGAAAACATAAACACAAAACACAGCACAGATAAGGGCGGAGGCCCTGCTGGAGGCACCAAGAATCCAATGACCCTGAGGAACGTGGTTTGAGAACCAGTCTTTCCAGCCCCATCCCTACCCCCATATGCAGGACCATGACCCTGGGTCTGAGGCAGAGCAAGGATGAGACTAGGATAATGGCAGCCACGTGCTATAGCTTCAACGGTGCTAAGCGCTGCCCTTAGGCATCCCTGCACTCCCAGGCGGGTCCTGCAGCCACTGAGGGGAGACACCTGCTGTCCTGGAGTAGACATGGGTGAGGCCCATTCCAGCATGGTGCGTCAGGACCCCAGTAGAAGGAGGCCTGGGGACTGGCCAGGTGTCCCTGAGCCCAGCCAGAGGTTGAGCAGATGCTGGCAGCCCTCAGACAGGAGGAGAAGGGTCCGGGTCTAAGGGGATGGCCAGTGCGAAGCCGGGAGGTGCAGAGCACAAATGGAAGGGGGTCTGAACACCCAGTGGGGCTGGAGGGGTTAGGGATGAGTAGCAAGAAAGCGTGAGGTGCTATGGGCTGCCCGGGGCAGACCTCATCCCGCTGGCAGGATGGGGGGTGTGCAGCTGTCCACGTCGGGGGGCAACCTGAAAGGGGCAAAGAGAGGCACGAAGATTCCAGAGGTATGAGGAGCGGCCCGGGGGAGTGGGTGCTGAGGGGCTCCACGGTAGCCCAGTCTCTGGCCTAGTCGGGGCGGGGAATGCCAGCAGGCCTGGAGGCCCGGGGAGGCTAAGTGCTCACAGCTGCCCTGAGCTTACAGCTGCCTCCCCAGTTTCCAGAATTCATCTCCTGTTTGTGCCAAGTCCTGGCCACGAATGCCCTCCTTTCCATCCTTCAGCTCTAGCCAGAGGTCACCTTGACCAAGAGACTCAGCTGCCCTCTGACCCCCTACTCTGTTCCTGGGGTTGAGGGACCCAGGATCCTGAGCCCTGCCAGAGCCCCTGACTCACGCTTCCACTCATCCAGTGTGCGGTCCACGTCATCAAAGGACTCATCGTACTTCTGGGCCTTGGGCTCGTCCTCCGTGTCCTGCAGGGCCTCAAAGTAGGGGTGGGCCAGCGCCTCGGCTGCCGTCACCCGCCGCTCTGCATCTAGCACCAGCATTTTCTCCAGGAGGTTCACGGCTGGGGGGTTGGGCAGATCAGGCTGGGCCAAAGGGAGGCTCCTAGGCCCCAGGCCCCTGTCACTGACTGCATGCCCACCCCAGGCCCACCTACCCAGAGGGCTCGCATTGGTCAGGATGGAGGCAAAATCCTTCTTCTCCAGCTCAGGGAGGCCCTTCATATAATTCTTAGCCTGTGTGGGAACAAAGGGTGAGGGGCCAGCCCCCAGCTCTCCGGCCCACGCCCAGCTCCCGACTGACCTCATCGCTCTGCAGCCTCTGCACAAACTCGGCAGGGGGCGTCCCCGTCACCTTCATGATCTCCTTCAGCTGGTCCAGGTCTTTGCCAAGGTCAGGAGTACAAGGTGGGGCCAGAGAGCAGGGCTCACCTACCCCAGAGCTGGACAGTGGGCCCGGCCTGCCCCCCACAGGTGCAGGGCAAACCCCGCCCCTGCCCCAGGTGTAGGATACGGTCGTTGCCTTTGAAGAGTGTCTTCCCTGTGATCATCTCTGCCATGATGCAGCCCACTGACCAGATGTCCACTGAGACAGAAGCCCCTGCATCAGGGCTCTGGGGACTGGGGAGTGGGGCACACATGGACTGGGGTGGGGGAGATAGGCACAGGAGTGGGGGCAGTGGAGGGGGCATGGACACAGAAGCCATCTAGCCTGCCATGCCCTGCCCAGCTCCCAGCCCAGCTCAGCAGCCTCCCCACAGAGTAGCCACCATGGGCTTCCCAGGAAGAAAGAGGGAGGCCGGTGGGCGCAGCCCAGGAGGCTGGTGCCAGTGTAGGCTGGGGCTCTGGGCAGCTTCTCACCCGTCTGTGTGTAGTGCATCCAATTCAAGATGACCTCGGGCGCCCTGTACCACCGGGTCACCACATATCCAGTCATCTCGCTGTCTGCCTGCCTGGCCAAGCCGAAGTCCAGGATCTACAGTCAGAATCAGAAAAGTGGGCCAGAGGGGCCCCCGGGGAGTGGGTGGGCCAGCTTGTGGTCCAGGGACCCCCAAAGAGGCTGGGCACATCAGGGCCTCCTGCAAACCCTCCCGGAGGACAGTGCACACAGCCCAACCAAACTTGCCTGCCCACAACCCTTAGGAACAAGCACCCTGGAGGCTCTCCTCCACCTTCTCCTCTACCCCCTCACCCCAGGAAATGGCCAGCACCTGTGGGGAGGCCACCTCAGCCCTGCCAGGCTCAGGCCTGGGGAACCAGGCACACTTCTCGCCCTTCACTTCAAGCAGGTCTGGGAGTGTGGCCCATGCCATGCCCATCAGGTGCCTCCCCAGAGCCCAGAGGCTGCTCAGCCACTGCCCAGATGGCTGGGGTCTGGTCCCTCTGCCTGGGCCTGGGCCTGGGCCAGCCGCCTTCCAGGCCTGAGCGCCAAGGGCGAGGCAGGCAGATGGCCAGGTGTGAGATGAACCGAATCCCCAACCCCATACACACCTTCAGTTCACAGTCCTCATTCACTGCCAGGTTGCCAGGCTTCAGGTCCTGGGGACAGAAGGAAGATGGCTGTGCAGGCCTGCCAGCCAGGATTCGAGGGCAAGAGCCCAGGCCGCACCTGCAGCCCTTCCGGAAGGGTGGAGGTGCCCGGCCCCCCAGGGCTGAGTGCAGGCAAGTACCCCGTCAGGCTCCTCCCAGGTGAGGAAGGAGGCTCCTGAAGTCAAGCCCCTCCCAGGCCCACAGTCTGGGGAGCTCCCACCACAACCAGGACTCACCCTGTGGATGATGCCAGCATCGTGGATGTACTGTGGGGACAGCAGAGGGGCAGCAGTAGTCAGCTCATGGGGACCTCAGAGCCCTGGCCCAGTTTAGGGGTTCCACCCCTCCAGCAGCCCCACACATCCCACCTTCAGCCCCTTCAGCATCTGGTAGGCAAGGAACTGGATCCGGTCCTCGCTCAGCTTCTCATGCTTCATGAGCTTGCCCAGGTCGGTACCCATGAACGGCATCACCAGGTAACTGCAGGGACAGGGCAGGCATCCCCGAGGCACCCCGAGTCCACCTCCCACGGTCTCCTTCCACCCCAGCAGCTCCATGATGTAGGGCAGTTGGGGACTGTGCTCTGGGGATTCCCCAAGGATGGCAGGCCATGCTAGGGGCCGGGGCTCCCTGCAGGGGACGGTGGGAGAGGAAGAAAGGAGGGAAGCGGCTGCGGGTGGCGGTGGGGCAGCCGGACGTCTGGGTCAGAGGGGCAGGCTGGGCAGGTGGACGGGGAGAGACAGAGGGAGAGAGTCAGCACCCCACCAGGATAGGCCAGTGTGGGCCCTTGATCCCTGCAAGGTCAAGCAGCAGGGAGCCTGTCCTCCCCAGCCCTTCCCAGGCCCTTGGCCGACACCAGCGTGAGTCCAGGGGTGGCCGCCCGGGCAACCACAGGGCAGGCTGGCAGGGCAGGACCACCATGGGTCCCTGTCACCCCTCCCCTGCCCGCCAGCAAAGGTCAGCAGCTCCAGTTACAGGCCACACATTTAGTACGGACCCGGAGTGCGGGCCTGCTAACAAACATTCAGACCCAAGGCTCCGCAATAGAGGAGCAGGCCCAGGTCCACCCAGCTGGACCAGCCCCGTGGGTCCTTGGGGTACGTGGCAGGGGGAGGACTGTGGTGTGCTGAGGGGCAGGCAGTGTGCACCCCAACCCCCGTCAAGCTGCAAGGAGAGGCCCGCCTCAGGCGGTGCCCCTGCCAACCCCAAACCTGAGGCTCACACCCAGGGGCCACCCAACACCGCCTGCCCTGCCAAGCCTGCCCCAGGCCGGCGCTTACAAGTCTGTGAAAGCATCCAGGGTCTCATCGGGTGTGAAGACATCCAGCAACCCAATCACCTGGGGAGGAGGCCAGAGCGCCAGGTGGGCTGGGGGCAGCCAGGGGCACAGGGCCGGGCACACCCTGGTCCGGGTAGGAAGGCCCCTGCAGCTGTCCTGGCCTCCCCCCCGTCCACAGGGCCTGGCTCTGCCCGCTGGCAGCTCAGCCCAGCCCTGGCACACATGCCCACAAAGACTATTTTTGGATGGTGACAGCCGGAGTTCTCTGGGGGAGGGGCAGCTCCCAGCCATCCAAGGAGCTCTAGACCCTTGGCCCTTCCTCCACCTCTTCCTATCCCCATTGAAGACTCAGGACCAGTGTGGTGACAGCCTACTAGGGGAGAGCCGACATCTGGCAGGTCTTTCCAGGGACCGTGCCTCTGCCAGGGGGGCCCAGGCCGGCAGCACTATGACCAAACCACAGCCAGACCTGGCCCCGCAGACCTCTGGTCAGGGGGGATGTACAGCAGACAATGTGACGACTGGCAACCGGGGGTCCGGGTGACAGGGCCTCCGGGAAGCCCAGTAGGCCTGTACCTCAGAGTGGCTGGAGGGGCAGGTGGATGTACTGGCGGGGCACACCTGGCAGAGGCCATGCACGTGGTGGCCTGGAAGGAGGGAGAATACTTAGAGAGTTTGAGGAACACGGGGAGAGAGGCCAAGTGGCTGAGGACCAGGCCAGGGAGTAGCCAAGGAGAAGCCAAAGGGAACCCGAGAAGGCCCTCAAACACCAGGTGAAGGTTGGCTTTGACCCTAAGAGCCACTGAGGAAGGGCTTAAATAGGCGTGATGCTGAATGTGTCCCCTGGCTGCTGTGTGAGGACAAACCAGAGCAAGGTAAGCGTGGACATGAGGTGGAGGATGAAGGGACAGCTAGGTGACCAATGCAGCCACCAGGGCCAGAGACATGGGCAGGGGAGGGGAACAGAGTGGGGCATCCAGAGAGGGGCATGAAGGCAGGTGAGGCCTGGGGCATGAGGAGGATGTTTTAGCAAGAATCCCAGAGGTTAAGGGGAAGGTCCATGGGGTTGATGGAGACTTCTAAGCTTCTGGTGCAGATGGAGGCCTGGAGTAGGGGGAGGGGAGGGAGGAGGCCTAAGTGCGGGCAGAGGGGCAGGACCGGGGCAGATGGTAACTCCTCCACCTACCGCTGCGCTCAGACTCTCAGAGCCCATTTCCTCCCAGGAGAATGGGTTTATGAAAAGCAGAGTGTCCCAGCTGTGGAGCGGGGCTGGAGGCAGGAGGGTAGGACCCACCGGCACAGTGGGGACGGCCCCAGCACAGGTTGGGGAGTAAGCTCCCAGAGGAGGGGGCTGAGGCAGGTCAGGGATGGGAGGCGACTGAACAGAAGAACTAGTGACCTTGCTGGACTGGGGTGGGGTGGCAGAGAAGCCGTATGAAGCCTCTGGTAGAGGAGTCTACCCTCACAGGGACAAGTCCTGAGTGTGACCAGGTGTGACCCGGAGGTAGCAAGGCCCAGGCTGGGCTGGCGTCCACCATGACACCACGAATGGATTTCACCAGGGAAAGGTCAAGGTTGGAAAAATCAGAGAGAATGAAGGACCCATCAGAGGTGGTAAGAGGGTGGACACTGGACAGGGGCTGAGGGAACAAGCTTCATAGGGGACATGAGGACTCATTCTCCCAGGGGGAGACCAGTGGCTCTGATTACCCAGGAGGTGCCAGGGCATCTGTTGGGAGCACAATCGGCCATGGTCTGGGTGCCCCGATGAACAGCCCTCAGGCTGGGTGAGAGTGGCTCATGTGGGAGGGGGAGAGTTCAGGGCCACAGGAGGACCTACATGGAGGAACGAAGGAAACTCCCCTAGCAGAGAAAAGGGCCCTTTCCGGCAGCCACGTCCCCCAGAGAGGCCAGTGGGCAGTTCCGTGTCGTGTCCCGTGAGCAGGTCTGGAAACAACACAAGGCCTTTCCCTGGTGGGAGCCAGACCCGCTCCTCCCCCAGTCTGTGAAACCCACCCTGTGGATGTGGAGGGTCTGTGTGCCGCCTACTGTGCCCAGTGCCCTCCAGCGCCCTAAATCCCTCCACTGCCAGAGACTCCAAGGCTCTGAGGCTGCCGAGCTGAGATGCAGACACCCAGTCCATGCCTCCCTCAGTGTTCCCAGGAGCCCCCAGCTCCTAGGGCTGGGGTTCAGGAGGTAGAGGGGCAGAGTAGGGTCAGGAGTGGGGCTGGAAGGGCTGGAGAAGGGGGACCAGGTGGGCCTGCAGGGGGATGCCCAGAAAGAGGGCCGAGGCTCAGTGCCCCTTCCAGGAAACTCACTCCTCCCACCCGAGGTCCTCTCACCTCAGGGTTTGGAGTGGGACCTGGAAGATCCCCTCCGTCTGGGCAAGTGGCCATCCTCTGACCAGGACCTGGGCTGAGGAGCCAGATGTGGCCCCAGGAAGAAGCCAGAGAACTAAGTCCTCCGCAGGGACTGGCCTAAGAGAGGACTAGCCCCTGGGGAAGCTTCTCTCTCAGGAAGAGCGGGGGCTCTTCCTCCCTACTCTGACACCCCCCAACCCTGTTCACGGGGGACACAGCCCTGACCGCTCACCTCTGCCCCCATCACACAGGGGCGCATTCTAGGGTCTGGGTAGGGGGGGCCAGGTCTCCTAGGGCAGGCCTTTTGGGGAGAAGGGCGATAAGCAGAGCGATGGGCGCGGTGTTCCGAAGCCGAGGGCCCACGCGACTCACATTCTCGTGGCGCATGTGCTTGAGCAGACGCAGCTCGCGGTAAGCGCGCTTGGCGAACAGCTCGGACTGGAAGGGCCGGTAGAGCTTCTTGATGGCCACCTTGACGCCTGTGCGGCTGTCCACCGCCGAGCTGCGGGGCGCACCGCTTAGCGGGAGGACTGGGCCACCTCGCCCGGCCACCCCGCCCGGCCTGCGCTCACCATACGGCGCCATAGGCGCCCGAACCGACGGGCTGCAGGTCCTGGTACACGGCGCGCACCTCCCAGGCGGTCTTGGTCACCTCCTGGCGGTAAAAGCCGCGGCGGGGGGGCGGCTGAGAGCTCATGGTTGGCCCGGCACCGCCCCCGCCGCAGACCCCACGCCTCGAGGACCCGGGACCTAGGATCCGCCGAACTCCCTGGCGCGCGCCCCGGGCCGCTGCTCGGGCAGAGCCAGCTCCGCGCCGCCCGCCGCCGGGGCGCCCCCGCTCCCGGCTCTCGCCTCCGGGCTCTCCGAAGCCGCAGACCCCAGCCCTACCCCAGTCCCGGCCCGCGTAGTGCTGGGCCCCTCCCCTACCGGCGGACCAACCGGCCCCCGGGCAGCGCGCACGTGACGCCCCCGCCCGCCCTCTGGTCCCTCCGGAAACCCGAGGCGGCCGCCACCGGGGAGGCCGGAGAAAGGGGGGAGGGGACGGAGTGGGGAAGGGAGCTGCGCCCGAAGCTCAGTCCCAGACTAGACCCAGACGCACCCCCGCCCGTCTCCGCACTCGGGATGAACTCCCCCGACGGAGCCGAGGTTGGGTGTCTGAACGGGGCCCCGTGGGGCTCGAGTCTCCTCCTTGCAACCATGCCCCCAGGGCGCTGGCTCATCCTGGGCCGCCTGAGCCTGTCGACTTCCACCCCTAGCCCCAAATCGCTGTCCACCCGCCCCGACAACTTCCACCCCGCGGCAAACCCCCACCCCTGAGGCACCTGAGCTGAGCGCCCCAACCCCCAGGATGCCCCTGACGCTGGAGCTAACCGGTCCACCCCTCAGTGTGCGTTCCCCAGCACCTGTCTTGCCGCATCCTCCTTTCCAGACAAAGAGGTTAATTCTGTCTCCCAAAATCAGGTGGCCTCCCAGGCCGGAGCAAAGAGGGCGGGTCCTGGAGGTCCCCCTTGGGCCCCCGTGGATCCCTCCTCACCACACCCCTTCTGCCTGCGGAGCCTGCTTCAGACGCTTGCAAGACCCTCACTTGTCCCACCCCTGCCCTGCCTGGGCCCTCTGGTTTGTTCCTCAAAGCCCGGCCAGAGCCACTCCACTCTCTTCAGGGTGTGCCTGACCCCAGGAGTGAAGGGGGGGACCTTACTGGGGCTCTCCCTGCCCCCCCCCTTGCCCCTAGGTGGGGGCATCATCCTTTCACAGGTCTGGTCCCATCCCGGACCAGACACTCCTGGAGGACAGAGCCCCCAGCTCCCCCCGCACCGTGTCCTCCCCCAGCCCAGGGACCAGGTCGGGGAGGGGGCGGGTAACAAGACCCCCAGCGCCCCTGCCCCGCCCTCTAAGCCCAGCCTGCCAGCCGTGAGTCGGCAGCTCAGCAGCGGCCGGGCCAGAGCTGCTTTACACCTGGGCCGCCACAGCCACCCATGTGCTCAGGACCTGCAGGCTGGCCAGGGGGGGCAGCCTGGGGTCACTGAGCCACAGCTGCCTGTCCTCACGCCCTTCCTGCCCTGGGCTGCTTGTGGCACTCCACCTGCCTCCTCCAGGAGGCCCCCAGCTGGCCCCTGACTCCCTGTGGTGGGACCCCGGGGTCCAGAAGGGTTTGGGTTCCGTGTCAGACTGGACTAGGTAGGGCATGTCCCAGTTGTGTGCCCACCCCCGACCCACCCCTGGCAGGACTTGGCCCAGCCTGGGCTCCTGGGGTTCTCCAGGACCTGAGGCCCAGTACTCACGCTGCCCTAGTGTCTGGAGGGCCGACTTCCAGGTGATCTCCACCCCTCAAAGGCCTAGGGCAAGGACAGCCAAACACCACTATCCTGGGGATGCCCTGCCTGATCCCCTTTGGGGCCCAGGCCCTCTCGGCCTGAGCGGCAGTGAGCACTAGGGGCTGGCAGCTCAGTGTGTGTCCCAAGGGCTGAAGCAGCCCTCTTCCCCTTAACCAGGAAGAAAAGGAAATCTCCCCTCACCATCCCTGACCCTGGGGAAGGGCAGTCCTTTGCTCCTAGACTTCCATGTCCTCCCTGACCACTGAGAGGAGGGGGCAGGTGTAGATCTAGACCAGAGCCCGCCCAATGACCCCCAACAGGGCAGTGGGGTTGCTTGTTGGGGTGACATCACACTCTGTCCACCTTGGATCCAAGTGGCTCTCAGGGAGCAGGGAGCATACTGAAGATGGCTGGCTGTCAGACCGGGGACCCGAGGGACACAGCCACCCCTCCAGGCAGTGGGGGCAGCGGGGCAGCAGGACCTGGAGCCTGAGACACAAGCTGAGTGAGAGGAAACCCCCTTTATTGCAAAACCCTGGTGCAGGCACTTATCAGACCTCCCTGGTCCTGCGAGGTGAGAGGTCACCACCTCAGCTACCTGACAGAGAAGCCCCTAGAGGGAGGACCCACACCCCCAACACATCTCAAGGAGGGTCCTGTCCCAAAGCTGGCAAGGTCAGCTCCACTCTGGAAGGAGGGAGGACAAGAGCCAAACCACAGACCAGAGCACCCAGCTCTCGGCCGTAGGGCCAGAGGGTGGGCAGAGGTAGGGTGGGCAGAGACGTCTTCATCAGCTTGAGGACAGGGGCCAGGATCCAAGTCCACGTGGGTGTGTGCGTCCTCAGGGCTGGACCCCCCTATGCCTGCCAGCCCTCTGGCTGGCATGGGACCTTCATGTCTTAGAAACCTGCCGCTGCTCCCACACCCAAGGAGAAAGGGGGCTTTGTTCACACGGTTGCCCCTGGCGAGTTGCACAGCAGAATCTCAGCAGAGCCCTCCACCCTGGCCCGCTTCAGGTACCGGGGGAGAAGAGGCAATAGTACAGCCACCCCAACTTTGGCCTCCTGCCCATCATGGCACTGACCCTCAGGTGCCCACAGATTCACATGCCTGCACCTGCCTTGACACATGAATTCCAGGAGTGCACATGTGTCACACGCAGCACAGGTGAACGCATGACTCCAGGTAGCTGTCCCAGCCCTGCCACCCACAGGGACGATCCTTTGAGTCCCAGCACTTTCCAGGGGAGCCCCTCACTTCTAGGCTGAGCAGCTGTGACCACCAAGACCCCTCCCTTTTTCTCCAGAAGGCTCTGGCCCCAATGCACCACCCGCCAGAGGCAGCCCTCTGGGACTGAGGAGCTCTGGAAACTGACATAGTCCCAGGGGGAGCTCTCATGGCACCCAGGTCCACCAGAGTGAGGTCCCAAAGGAGACCCAGGATGCTGGGAGGGGTAGCAGAACCAAGGGATCCAGGATGCTCTGCCCAGACTCCTACATCCGTGGCTCACACACATGCAGGTGTTCACAAGCGTGCAGACTCCCCATAAGGAGTGGGTGTGGAGACAGGGGGATCCCGGGAGAGGGGTCAGCGCTGCTGGCCGCAGAGGTGTTGGGAGGCACCCCTTGTGAGAACCAGGCAGCTGAGGAAGGTGGGCAGGCAGGCTCAGGCCCCTCTTGGAGTTGGGAGTGTAGTGGGTGAGCAGCATCTCCTCACTGCTCAACTTCCAGGCTGCCCAGAGGCTGCGGTGGTTCTGGGGGCTTGAAGCTGAGGACCTCCTGGTAGGTGAGCTCTGCGGGGGGAGGGGAAAGGGTAAGCTCAGGCAGCCATCAGCCCAGGCCCACCACCCTCTGAGGGTAGCCTCTGCCCGTGGGCTCCTTCCTAGGCCTGCCCTGTGCTGTCCTCAACCCTGGAGTGAGTGGGGTCATGTTGTCACCCGCCCAGACCACAGTCAGGAGGAGCTGGAGCACTTCCTGCAGGAACAGGCAGTGCCCAGCCTCTGGGGGAGCGCAGCCCTCGGGCCCACCCTTCCACTCCTCCACTGTGCGCTCCTTGGCCTCGACGCTTTCATCGTAGGGCTCAGCCTCAGGTTCATCCTCGGGGTCGTGGTACTGGCTGAAGTAGGCATGGGCCAGGGCCTCGGCCGCACTGACCCTCTGGTCACTGTCTAGCACCAGCATCCTTCCCAGGAGGTCCACAGCTGCAGAGTAGTGGGGGGGTGGGCTGTGGTCACCTCCACATCCGGGGTTGATGTGGCACCCAGCCCAGCCCAGGGCCCATCCTCACCCAGGGGGTTGGCTCCGTGGAAGATGCTCCTGAGGTCCTTCTGGGGCATGGGGGGCAGGGACTGGATGTATGTCCGGGCCTAGGAGCACATGGGAAGGGCCTGGACGGGCTGTTCCATGCCTAACTTCCCTGGGCCCTAAAGCAGGCAAGGCAACGGCTTGCCAAGAGAAGCCCCCAGACTCACTCACTCCAATAGGCCTTGGCAAGGGCCTGGGCAGACCAGAGACTTCCCTGCTTTGGACCTGGTGGCTCCAGCACCACGCCTGGCCCTCGATGCCTGTGGGACCTAGGCCTGGTGCCATTCCACTGTCCTTGGCCAGAGCACTATCTGTGCCCAGATTTTACCCTTGCCGTCCCTCTTGCCAGGAATGTCTTCCCTGTTCACCTGTTTCCCCCAGAGGGGTCAGATGCCTGCCTTGTGGTCTGTTCCACTGTGACCCATGCTCCCTACGTAGTACCCTGTCTATTCCCACAGCACCCCTTCCTCCAGAGTGCCTGGGGGCTGGGTCAGCAGAGGGAACTGGTGCCCGGTGACTCACATGTTCCGAGGATATCTTTGCCAGAACCTCAGGGCTGGGGGTGCCCACCACCTCCATGATGCGCTTCAGCTGGTCAATGTCTGCCGGGCTCAGGAAAGACCCAACGGCCAGGCATGGACTCTTCCTGGGCTCTAGACTCCAGACCTCGGGGCACTGCCCAGAACCTGCACTTCCATAGCTGGTGATAGTGAGCCCAAGGTGGCACAGTGTGGGGCAGGGGAGGTAAGGCTGGCCAGAAAGGCCAGGCCCACCTTCCTCGACCCCCACCCACTGGAGGGGACCCTGGCTCAACCCTCCTCCCTAACTGGGCCAAGGATACAGTCGTTTCCTGGGAAGAGGGCCTTTCCCTGGAGCAGCTCAGCCATGATGCAGCCCACAGACCAGATGTCCACTGTTGGAGGAGGCGTCTCCATCAGTCCGCCCACCCCGAGTCCCTCCTTGGAGAGCTGGGGGCCGCTGGGACTGCACCAGCCCAGTGGCCCTTCAGTCACACCTAAGCCCAAAGGCAGGCCTCTCTCCTCTAGACACAACGCCGGGGAAAGGGTTAGCCCTAGACCCACCATGTTCTGCCTTTCTTGAAGGTCTATTTTGTGGGGGGGAGGGGGTTAATTAGCTGTTTGTTTGTTTGTTTGTTTATTTGTTTGTTTATAATGGAGGCACTGAGGATTGAACCCAGGACCTCCTCCATGTTAAGCACGCGCACTACCACTGAGCTGTACCCTCCCCACCACATTGAAGGTCTGTTTTTGAATGCTGGTCCCAGACTTTGTCCCCCAAGACTGGACACACACCCTAAGGTCTTTGGCCTCTGGGTCCCACCCCCAACCCCTTCCCAGGCCCTCCGCTCCCACCAGGCTGCACCGACCCAGGGTGACATCACCTGTCTGGTTGTAATGCATCCAGTTGAGCATGATTTCAGGTGCACGGTACCAGCGCGTGGCCACATAGCCAGTCATTTCCTCGTCAGCCTGACGCGCGAGCCCAAAGTCCAGGATCTAGGGTGACCCGCAAGGATGTCAACACCCCCGTGTCACTCTTCCCTGCCCACCGGGGTGCCCCTGCCGCTCACCCTCAGCTCGCAGTCCTCGTTCACAGCCACGTTGCTGGGCTTCAGGTCCTGCGGGGCAGGTGCTGCGTGAGCGCAGAAGCAGCAGCTGCAGGACCCCCACCCTCGCCTGCGCAGCACCTACCCTGTGGATGATCCCCGCCGAGTGGATGTACTGCGAGGGTGAGACGGCAGGGTCAGGGTCTGCCCATGGCTGCTGCCCGCCCTCCCGCTCTGACCTCTGCTCCCGCGCCCACCTTCAGCCCACGCAACAGCTGGTACACGAGGAACTGGACATGCTCGTCGCTCAGCGCCTGACACTTGACGATGTTGTTCAGGTCGGCGCCCATCAGCGTGGTCACCAGGTACCTGGGAAGGGTCAGGGATCAGCCTAGAGTGCCCCACCCCTGCGTCCTCCCCCGACACACTCTCGCCGCTGCTCACACTTCGCTGAAGTCCTTGATGGAGGTGGCCGGCGTGAACACGTCCAGCAGCCCGATGACCTGGGTGCAGAGGGCAGTGAAGACGCGGGCGTCCCCCCACATCCGACCTCTCTGTCAGCCTTCCGTCCCCCCTCCCCCCATCCCTGCTCGGCTGCCCTCCTCCTCGCCGCCACCCTACAACCGGCTCACATTTTCGTGCTTCAGGTGTTTGAGCAGCCGCAGCTCGCGGTAAGTCCTCCGCGCATGGATCAGCGACTGGAAGGGGCGCGCCAGCTTCTTCACCGCCACTCTCTGACGCAACTGTGTGTCGTAGGCTGAGCTGCAAGGCGTGCGCGTGAGGCTGCAGGCCTCGCTGCCTGTTGGCGCCTGTGTTGCTTGGCGGGCACCAGCCTGGTCTCCACACACAAGATCTCCAGCAAGGAAGCGCTCTGACAGCACTCACTCAAAGCCTCTCTTCTCCTCACCGGGGGTCCTGCTCCCCCCTCCACGGACCCCTTCACCCCCAGCCTGCCCAGCCCAGGGACCTGGCCCGCCCCACCTGGGAGCTCAGGGCAGGATGGGGACTTCTCTTGTCTCCTGGCCCAATGGCTCTTGCCAGGGTGGAAATGACAGGGCAGGAGAACAGCCAAGCATGTTCCCTCAGCGCAGCCCTCCAACTCCCCCACGGGCTGGCGGGGCTGGGAGGCTCCCTGAGGGGTTCCAGGGCCACTGCCAAAGCCCCTGAATATTCAAAATGTGGAGGGAAAACTGACCACAGGTGTTTACTGCATCATTTCTCACAGTGAGAAACTGGACGTTGGGAAATGGCCAGTAGAGGGTGGCGTCTGGACCCTCAGACCATTTCCCCTTGCCTGACTCCGCTCCCCAGAGGTCCAGCCCCGCAACCTCCACACCCACCTACTCTTCACAGGAGACGACTGGCATTCTCCTCAAACGCAAATGGCCTGGTCACTCCCACTCTCGGGATGGGGTTTAGGCCCTGCAGAAAGCTTTCCCTCTGCTGCTGCTCATCCCTCCCTTCCCTCCTACAGGTCTTGGACCTCCCCTCTGGGATCCAGCCCCCCTCAAGAGTGAGTGGAGCCTCAGGCCACCCCCCAGGCCCATTCCACCAGGAGCATTCCAGGAGCATTTCCTGCTGTGGGACCTGGGATGCTCTGGGGCCCAGGTGGTGGTGGAGGAAGCCCCTCCCTCCAGCCCATGACCCGCTGGGGAAGGTCCAAGTCGCTGCTGGGGTGGGAAGCAGGGGAGTGGCCCCTCATGGGGGTGGGCGATGGGGAGCAGATCCTTTGGTGTCTGCACAGTCAAACAACCAAGAATTAGCACTGGGTTGCCAGCTTCATCAGAGGAAGGAGGGCCATCACCTGGATGAGGTCCATGCCCAGCTAAATGCAGTGGGGAGGGACCAGGCCTCTCTTCAGGAGCTCGAACTCCCAGAAAGTGCTTCCAGCAAGGGCTCTGTCAAATCCCCTAGACCATTCACACATTGTCCCACACCCTTTTCCTGCCCTTTGAGGTCTCAGAGATGAAGACCAAGGCCTGTGGTTGGAATGGCTGAAATGGCCTACCTGAGGTTCCTGACAGCCAGCCAGTACAGTGTGAGATCTGTGAGATCTGAGGCCCCGGGGACCCCAAACCCCTGTTCCAGTCTCCAGTGCTGGGCTTTAGGAGGGGGGATAAGTACCGCTCTTAACTTTCTGCCAGAGCCTGAAGCAAAGCCCCACCCCCAGGGTCGCTGCCTCCCCACACCCATGACCTCTGTAGTGAACAGCAGCCACCTGGCCCTTTCTCAGTAAGGATACCACTGGGTTCTGGGGTGGAGCACCTTGCAGCATTCCCACCCACAATCTGCCTCATTGTCAAAACACTGCTAACTGCAACCAGAACTGTCTGCAAGCCCCTCACCCTAAGCCTCTCCAGCCTCCACCCCCTCCAGGTTGCAAAGGCCTCTTGGAACCCCACCCTCCCTCCTGCTTCCAGACTCCGCAGTCTGTCTGAGCCCCAGGGCTAACTACAGGGCTGTGGTCAGAGCTCGCGCGCGCTCGCGCTCTCTCTCTCTCTCCCTCGGTTGGGGGCAAAAATGGATTGTAGGGGGATGGTACACGCCTCTGGTCAGGCCTGAGCCCCATGCGGAGTCCTAGACCCCTTGGAAAATGGGGGAGGGGAAGGACCCACGGGGAAGCTTGAGGTCATTCTAAGGCAGGGGTCTTGCCCTCCCCCTAGCTGGACTCTTCTTTTTCAAACAAAACTACCCACTCTAGGGCGGGGGCATCTGCCAGACCCCGGGGCTGCCTGACCCTTGACCCGGGGTACCCCAGATGCAAGCTCAGACATTTAGGAGCCCGGGAGACCTGCCCTTTGGCCGGCAGTGACGCCGCAGGATTCGGGCCTGGCGGGGACGCTTCGGGTTGGCGGGGACGTTGCGGGTTGGAGGGGCGGGAGGATGACCCCTCCCCCTGCCGGGGAGAGGCTCTGGTAGGAAAGTTTCCCCCAGACGCCCCTTGCCATTCATTCCTCGGATCCGCGTGAGGCCGGGGGAAGAGGCAGGGCGAGCCCCTCCCCGGGCCGGGAACCCTGCGCGGGGCGGGGAGGGGGCGCGAGCTCAGTCCCCCCACCCCGGCCCCGCCCCGCCCGTACCAGACGGAGCCGTAGGCGCCCGAGCCCACCGGGCGCAGCCCCTGCAGCCGCTGCGGCACCTCCCACACCGTCTTGTTCAGCTCCTGCCGGTAGAAGCCGGCGCGAGGGCCCGACATGTCCGGAGCGGCCGCAGCTCGGCCCGCGCCCCGCCCCGCGCCCCCCGCCCGGCAGAGCGGGAGCCGGCGGCCGGAGGCGGGGCGGGGCGGGGCGGGGCCGGGGAGGGGGTTCCCGCAGACGAGCGCGCGGCTTCCTGCCCCTCCGAGGCGGCGGCCGAGCGGAAATCAGCCTTCCCCGGGCGGTGCGGGCAAGGGGGGAGGCCAGGGAACGACTTACCGCCCCTCCCGCTTCTACCTCCCGGGGTCCACGCACCTCCCCAATATCCGCCGCGTCTATCCCCCGCGCAGCGCGACGCAGACCAGGCAGCCACCGCCTCTCAGGACTACGCGCCCCGCACCCTCTCGCAACAGCTCCCGCGCCTGCACCTCACCGCTCCCCACCTCCAGTCCCTGCACACGCCCTCCGCCTGTTCCGGACCCGCGTTTAACCCCCCTTCGGCCTGCTCGGGTTCGTGCATCCCTCTCCCAACACCTGCACCCCTCCCCCACCTGCATCCCCCTCCCCCAGCATGGTCCCTCAGAAATGAGATAGAATCCTCTAAATGAAAGAAGCCAGGGGCGAACCATGGGGAATAGTTTTAATCAGGACTGAAAATGCCCCCTAATGAAAGCTGGCATTTGGTTGGATAGGAACCCCTCTGCGGTGGGCAGATGGCGGCGCCTTGGATCCTGGGCCAGCCTGGCTTCCCTCCCCGGTGGAGGCCTTCCGGTCTTGGCCGTGTGGTTCTCCTGATAAACCCTCTGTGGTCTGATGTCGGCCTCCTGCAGGGCTGGCTCCTGAGCTGGGCCCAGCCCTCAGGACCAGGGACAGCGGCGGAATCAGGGGCCGTTGGCGTGTTGTGCCCATAAGAAGCCCTCCCCAAATGGGTCCTCCTCAGTGCCTGGTACCTTTCCTCCTTCTGAAACAGCCCTTTCAGCTGTCACCCCTTCCAGGAAGCCCTGACTTTCCTAGGTACTGAGGAAGCTGCGTAGTTCAAAACCACTCTTCCCCAGGGCGGTGAACTCCTCCCAGCACTGCACATTTCCTCTCTCCACCTGTGAAGGTTCACTTCTCACAGGCAGCTTTAACTGTGAAGGGGAATGTTCCCCATTTCAGCATCTGTCTAGAGCTCTGGGCCCCAGGGCATCTACTTCTGTTTCCCAGCTTAAAATGACAAGGGCTCAGAGAGCCCATTGCCCCGTAGGTAGCATAGAAATAGCCCCCTGACCCTCCACCCTGGGGAAACCGTGGGGAGGGGCTGGGCTGCTTCCTCCCAGGAAAGTAGGAAGTCAGGCTGAGTGCTCTACCTTAGACTTTCGACTTTTTCAAAACAAATGAAAACCTGACTTCTCATTTGAAATCTCCTGATTTTCAAATATTGGCAACCAAATTAAAATAAAACATGTCAATGTAGTACTAGGCAAATAGACACATCTGCCTGCGGAGGAAACCAGAAGGGGGAGGTGCGGGTGGCGGGTAGCCTAGAATAAGGAAGGAAGCAGGGTCCCAGTCTCAGCCACTCGCATGAGTTCGGCCACGTCCTGAGCCACCCCGGACCTCAGTTTCCTCTCTGGGAGCCGGCGTTGGTCAGCAGTGCCGGATGTCCCCTCCGCCAGTAGTCGCCCCGCCCGGGCCTCCTCCAGGCTCGCGCTGGGAGCGCCTTTCCCGGCCGTGCGAAGCAGGCTGAGGTTTTGTGTGGAGTTAATGGAGCTTCAGCTAAAGCAGGGGGAAGAGGCGGGAGGGAGCGGCGGGCCGTGGGAACCGGCCGCGCGCCGGGGGAGGAGCGGCCTTTGTCTGCGCCTTGGCTGGGTGGGACCCGCTGTGTTCCCATGGCGACTGGCCGCCCTTTCCCCACATGCCCGCTCCTCTCTCCCACACCGGGGCAGGGTTGTCTGTCGACCCAAGGGAGCCAGCCTCGGCAGGCCTTCCCCAACGGCTCCCCTGAAATCCCAGCCGTGAGTGGTCAGAGCAGAGCAGAGAGGAGCGGCCTCCGTGCCAGGCACAACCTTCACACTGTGTTGACCATTTAGCAAACCTGCCCTGGGCACAGGGAAGCCCGGGCAGACAGGTCTCAGCCAGGTTGCCCTCTGGGGTTGAGTGGGTGTGATACTGCAGGGGAGTGACCAGGAGGGTCAGAGCCTGGCAGGTGGAGCTGGGCAGAGCTTCCAGACAGTCCTGACTTTAGAACAGAAAGGAGGGTGGTGGCCGTGGGTGCAGGGCTGCGGCTGGCTGGGCAGGGCCACCCACGGGATTTCAGATGTTTGTTCTCACTGTGCTGCGCGTTCTCACAGTGTCGTCCTGCAGGGAGGTGAGGAAGACTGGGCCAGGAGCAGGGGTGGCAGGCCCTGCAGGTGCGAGGATGGGGCACGGATGGGGGTGATGCAGAAGAGCCACCTATGAGCCCTGAACCCTGGGCCCCGCCCCAGCCTCGTCATTTTCCACTCTCTACTGTGATTCCCTGCCATCCCTAAATACTAAGATCCCACCCTGACTCCACGTCCATTGTCCCTTCTTCAGAGGTCCGGGCCACCCCCTTTCTGGCCTTGCACTGGCCTCCTGCACTTCTGAGGCCAGAACGAATGCCCTAAAACGCTGTCTGGCTGTGTCACAGGGGCCACGTGATCGGGGGTGGTTCATGCTCTTAGCAGGCAAGCAGGGTGTGGTCTTGCACTGTCTTCTGCAACCTGGAAGGAAAGGCCGTCAGGGCCGCCTGCCCCTCTGCCCCTGCCTTTCCCCAGTCCCACCACTTTGGGAGGAAAATGGGAAGTAGAAACAGAGGGACGGTCACCCCTTGGTTTCTCAGCATTCTGACCACTCAAGGCTGGCCTGTCCACCCTCTGCACCCAACATCCATGCCCAGTTTCTCCCCTTCACTGGTCCTGTGGAAGGACAGCTCCCTGCCATTCACAATCTTGTGCTCCAAAGGGGAAGGGGACCCCACCTGTTGGACCTGCACCAAGGGGCTGTCTCAGGTCTCACAGACTCTTCCCCATTTTCATGCCTGGCTGCCAGTGGGGAGGAGGCAGTAGTGGCCTACAGGGGTTCAGACTAGAAACCAGGCCTTCAGCTTCCCACTTACCCTGCCCGCCAGGGACAATACTCCACCAGACTGCGCCACCCCTGTTCTGGTTTTGCAGTTCTTTGTTCAGATTTCCTGACTAGCTGGGCCTCTGGGAAGGGGGAAACCTAGTGTGGGCCATGGCACAATCTTTTCAGGGGTCCCTGGGGTGCGGATGTCAGTTGTTGGCCTTGTACCCCTTCCAGGTGTGAGATACGCACTCTTGTTCATTGTGGCTTGAAATTGGCTGCCCCTGTACAGGGTGACTTATGACTGAGGCTGAGCCCACTGAGACAGCCACAGTGGCTTGCCCCAAGTAGAGGAGACACAGGCTGGGGTTGCCTGCCACCAGCAACTCCAATGCCTGAGAATAAAGCAGCACACGTTGGGAAGCAGGTCACATGAAACCCAGACATGTGAGCACCTGGATCCAGCCATATCTGAAGCTGGGCCTTCACTTCCTTGTTATGGAGTTGCTAAATCCCTCTTCTGCTAGGGTCAGTAATCTTGAAGCACAAGAGCTCTCTCAGAGAAGGCCATTTCTGCCCCTTTACTGCTGTGTCCCCAGTGCCCAGGACAAGACATGTTGAATGAACAAGTGACAAGCCCGACACACTCATGTTGCATGTGTGTATGCACATATGTGCTCATGGCACGTGTGCTTGATGGCCACAGGGTGGCACATCTCTCATGGCTCCTGCCTTGCGTGCAACTTGGGGATTGGGAGCAATCCCCCTCCCCTGTTGCTTGACTCTGAGACAGCCCCCTCCCTCCCACATCACCAAACTTGCCCCTCGCCCTCAGGTGCACAACCCTTGGATCCTACTTATGTCCTGAGTCATCCTGGGATGGTTCATAGGACCCAGGAGGAGCCAACCCTAATGGCCCCACAGCCTTGAGCAGGGAGATACAGGGCTCTCTCACCAGGAACCACCCATGCCCAGTGGGGGCTACACACAGTAGGGGCTTACTAAATGTGTGCTAGGTGGACCAAACCTGTGAGGTTCAGGAAGGTCCCTGAGAGCTCAAGTTCCAGAGAGCTCATGCCACGCCCACCCCTGCCACCAGGGGCTCCCAGCAGCCCAGTCCAAGAGGAAGGGAAGACGAGGATGCAGCCACCAGATGGCGCCCAAGCTAGCCCAACCCACCGCCAGGCGGGACTGCCTCACCGCCCCCTCCAGAACCGCTGTCTGCTTCAAGATGGCTTTCAGGCCTGGAGCGCCACCCGGCTCCTCCCCAAACCCCAGCCCTCACCTGCCAGCCCTCGACACCACCCTGTTCTCCTGGGGCAGCAGGGCAGGTGTGCACTCAGCTGATGGCTGTGAGCAGGCCTGGCCCAGGGAAGCGAGGCACTGCCGGGTGTGGGGTGCGAGGCACACAGGCCCCGAGCGTGAGCTTGTAGGGCAGACAGTGAACAGCAAGGGAGGCCGTGAGGACAGGCCCGGGAATGGGGACAAGAGGACGGGGACAGCAGATCCATAGCCCTAGGAGGAACCCAGCCAACCAGCAGAGTGAAAAAGACAGCTGTATTTGATTTACAATTAACACGATTTACAAAAAGGGCTGGGGGCTGTCCTGGCGGAGCTGGTCCTGGCCACCCCAGACCTAGGCAGGGCCTCCAGGTCAGCCTGTCTGACAGGCTGAGACCAGGACCCCCAGTCTGCTGGGCCTCTTCTGGCCGCCTGGGCCTCGACGTCTGACGTCCAGCTTGACCTTTGAGGTGGGGCCTGCAGCACAGAGTCTACTCAGAGTGCCAGCGCCCCGCGGGGCAGGCCAGTGAGGTCAGGAAGGCATTGTACCGCTTTTCCGCCCCCCATCCTGGCGGGGCAGACAGACACAGTCTGGGCACTAGGTCCTGGGGGCCGCAGGCACTCAGACCCCATCCAAAGAGGCCAAACCCAGGTATCCGAGGCGGCTGCTGGTGCTCGGGGAGGGGGGCTGAGGCCCGACTGCCCCCAGCAACCCAGCAAGTCGCCGGGGGCGTAAGGCACGTTTTCAAAATCACTCAGGAAACTTGACTGGAGACACCTGATGCTGGTTCTGCAGGAGGGAGCTGGTGCTGGTGGGCGCTCGGCACTATTGCTCAGAAAGATGCTGTGTGGCTAGAAACACTGAGGTTGGGGCTCCCCCGCCGCACACACACTTGGAAGCCCAGGGGCTCTTCCTCTGCTGGAGAGAGAAGGGCTGAGCTGCTGACTCAGCCTCACTCCCCAGGGGCTGCCCAACGCCTGGCACTGGGCAGCACACACCTGTGCCTGAAGACCGTGATGGTGGAGGTTGGAGATCAGAGGTCGGTGACCTTGTTCTCAAGTGCAGCTGCAATCTGCTGGAGGCGGAAGGCCAGCTGCATCTTCTGGGCGGTGGGATCCTCCTCCAGGGCGTTGATGATCTTGGGGGCAGGGGGCAGGGGGCATCATGTCAAACCACAGCCAGGGAAGGGGCTGCCTGAGCACTGCCATCCCCGGAGGACCAGACCCCTACCTCATCGTAGTACTTCTGCGTGTACTGGCAGAGCTGGTGCAGGGCCACGAGGGTGTTCAGGGAGTCCGTGTGTGCCTGGGAGGATGGGGAGGGCTGTGTGACCCCACGGGCAGGAGGCCATTCCCCACGGGAGCAGGGAGCTGTGACAGTGGCACCATGCAGGCGGGCCCTACTATCAGAGCACTCAGGCACACAGGGTGCCGTGGACAGACAGACTGCCATCCACGTAGACACACGGCAAACAGGGCTGGTCCAGAGCAGCTCACAACCTCCCCACCACCCAACCCAGCACACCTGGTCAGACACAGGTGCCAGCCCCTCTGGTCCCAGCTCTGTTCTCTCTCCTGTGGGCACAGCCTCACCCGGCCCCGCAGTGTAGTCTCCTGCCCCGCTCAGAGGAGGCCTTCAGGGCTGCGTGGAGGGCTAACCCCAGGGGTTAGTATGCCCTGTGCCCCCTTACCCGGGAAATCTCTGCCAAGTGTGTGTTCATGTCCTGGTCGCTGACCTGCACCATCTGTCTGATCCCCTTGTAGTAGCTGTGGAGGAGGCGGAGTTACAAGGAGGGGAGGGTCAGCGGTTCCCGGAAGCAGGACCCGAAGCTACTACCCCCGGGGCCCTCCTTCTGATCACAGCCTGCACCACCCCGGTCCCCTCTGGGTGGGGGTTGAGGCTGGGCAGCCAGGGTCTGGCCAGCGAGGTAGGGGTCACTCACTCCTCCACCATCTTCTTGTAGGTGGAGATCTCCTTGGCGTAGAGTAGCTTGTTGCTGGGAGAGTCCTGTGGGGGTTGGAGCCAAGTGATGCCTAGGCCAAGATGGCTGGTGCCCCTGCCCTCGGGCCCTCACCTGCTCAGGACACCCAGAGGAAGGGGGGGTGCAAGGGGCGGGGTCCAACTGGGTAGGTGCCCCAGCCTGGCCATAGACCTGAGAGGAACTCCTTGTGCTTTTGTCATTTTGTAATCTGTAGTAAAACTCACTTTTTCTTTCCCACGGGAGGGGAAGGAGAACGGAGTCCCAGGCTGCCAGATGGGCCACTCCCCAGGGGACCTCCCAAGCTTTGCCTCCTATAGCCCAGGTACCCCACACCTGCCTCCCCCGTTCCAGCCCCAAATGTGCAGATCCACATCCCAAACCTCCTGGCATGTCCCAAACTGCCTTCCTCACCCCCATCACAACCATGTTCCCTGCCCCCTCCTGACACTTCCCAGTCCAGCCTTGTTCCCACCACCCCGTCTAGAGCGCGCACTCACGCGGCTCAGCTTGTGCTCTGTGCGTGTGCAGGCGTCCATGAAGGTCTGCGCGATGACCGACAGGGAGGCATCCACCACCTCGTGGACATGGACGTCAAAGATGAAATGGGGGTTCTTGAGGATGTTCACCCAGAACCGGAGGGGTAAACTGAGGCAGGACGACAGGACGACAGGGAGTGAGGGGCCGCTGAGACACTGGAGCAGGGCGGGCAGTGGGGCGGAGCCCGCACCTGTTGGTCTTCCAGATGTGGATGGTGTCCTCGTCCTTGATGTCGTGCTTCTCCGCCTGCTCGTCCAAGAAGTCGAAAAAGTACTTGACGGCGGGCGGCACGGCGAGCCCAGGCGCTAGCACGCTCTGGAAGAAGTTGTCCACGAACTGCTGCAGCGTGCCCTGCGGGGCAGGAAGGGGGCTCAGCACGCAGGCCGGTGCCTCCCGGGGCTGCCGCCCGCACCCTCCACACCCACCTTGACCGAAAGCAGGCGCGTCAGGTAGATCTCGGTGATGGCCTTGGTGCGTTCCTTCTCCTTCATGCTGCCACGCTTGGACTTGCCTTCATCCACCTCGTCCGCTGGCCGCACGAGGTGCCACACCCGGTTCTCCTCCTCCAGGAGCGCATGGCCTGTGGGGAGCGGGCGCTGGAGGATGAGGGCTGGAGCCCAGGTCCGGGGTCCTGTGCTAGGCTCAGCAGCTCCCCCCAGATGGCAACCAGGTGGACACTGGCTCACAATGGCCTCCAGAAGCCAGAAGGGTAGGGACAAGAAGAAGGGACTCACGCTCCCCAGGGAGGTCCTGCTGGCTGTCCTCAGGTTGCTGGGAGACCCCCACCTTGGACAGGATGAGCGTGGCTCCATCCCGGACCTGGGGAACACAGTCATGAGGGCAGGCCTCCTGCCGTGATCTCAGCAGGAAACCCGGCCCCCCCACACCCGCACTCACGTTGTAGTGCATCAGTGTGTTGATGCGCCTCCAGCGGCCCTCCCGCTGAGAGGTCAGGTCCAGGTCTGACAGGATCTGGGCTGTGGACCCAGGACGCCACTCTGTGGGATGACATGGCCCAGCTCCGGGAACCCGGCCACAGACTGTCCCACCCGGGCTCCCTCTTGCTGACCTCCCACTCAACCTGGCCGACCAGGGTTCCAAAGGCAGTACCCTTCCAGGGCACAGGCACACAGGAACTGCTCACCGAGGACCACACTGTCAGCCTTGGGCCAGCGGGAGCAAGGCTGCGTGCGGTACACCTGGTCGATGATCTTCTCCTTGACCTGGGAGATGGTGTCACAGTTGAGGACCTTGACGGGGATGGCGTCGACCCCTTCATCCTGGACGATCACGTTCACTGTCTGCCGGGGGTGACAATGACAGGCCAGTTGGGGAGGGCCCCTTGCCCTCACTTGCCACAGACGTGGGAGCAGCTTTGGGCCTCCCCTGACGGCTACACCCTCAGGTTGGCAGGGCAGGGGAGGGGGTATAGGTCCTGAGCCCTCACAGCACCCAGGGCCTCACCCTGTGCTGCCTGGCCTGGCTCAGCAGGACAGATGGCAGAGGAACAGCTCAGGGGACTGCTCGCTCCTAGGTATCACATGATACACAGCTATCACGGGAGCACACGTACAGCCCACACAGCCCACACAGCCCGGCCTCCCCTGGAACCCAGCGCTCTGGTGTCCCATGGCCCCGCCCCGTGCCCAGTGAGCATGCGCTCACCACCACACACTTGGTGTGCCCAGGTCCCACACACGCTGCAGCAGGCCGGGCACCCAGGAGGCAGATGGCTTGGGGTCATGACACTTACAGCCTCTCTAAGGACCAAGCCTGCTGGGGTGCCAGGACCAGGACCCTCCCTGGACACGAGTGGGCCCAGCACAAGGGAGTATGTTCTCATGCAAGTCCATGAAGGAGGTGAAATGAGCACAGCTTCTGGTCGGGAGGCTGGCCTGGAGCCTGGCCCTGAGGTCTCCCAGCAGCCCCCCTGGCCCCAGGCGCTCACCAGGGGTGCGTACTCCACGTCGTCTCCTAGCAGCCCCGTGTCATTGAGGGTGTACTTGGCTTTCTTCTGCACGGCGTCCACTGGCCCCTTCTCCACCTGATGCTTGATGGCCTTGAAGAGCTTGTACAGCGGCTCGCCAGCGCTGTCCTGGAGCAACGCAGGGCAGCGGAGCCTTGGACGGGACTGACCCATGCCAGCACAGGGAGCAAACCCATCCAGGTGGACACGGGGTGGACTTTGCGGGCTACAGTACCACCTCACCCCACCCCACCCCACGGCCAGGCCTGTGAAACCCACCTTGAGGTACTGGTACAGGCAGATAGACATCCAGTTAGACAGCATCCTCTCCACCACCGTCTCAGACCTGGAGGTGCAGACGCCTTGTACTGAGCAACCCTTCAGTGCCCCTAGGACCAGCCTGCTCTTCCAAGTACCCAGACCACTTCCATTTGCAGCCCAGCCTCCATCCAGGCCCTGGGCCTCCACTGGGATGTACACTACAGCCTGCAGTGACCAATCTCCCAGGTCCCCGAGGGTGGCCATTTCATCCTTCTCCCCATCCTACAGAGGGCCGATGACAATGGAGGGCAGCTGGTGACCAGCAAGGACCACCTGCTAGAAGGGACGCTGCTCCTGCCTCCCCGATCCCCACTCACTTGCACCGGTGGCACCAGCCCGCAAACCAGGTACACAGACAAGCCCGTGCCGCCTCACCGCCACCCCCACGGCCTCTGCCCTTCCCCACACACCTGCGCAGCATCAGCTTAGGGTTCTTGGCCACCACGTACTGCTCCATGAGCTCCAGGAAGAGCGTGCGCATGATGTCCGTGTAGTACTCCAGCTTCCCGTGCAGAGCCACAGTCAGCAACGACGCAAAGTAGACCTTGGCGCGGGCTGAGAACTCACGCTGGTTCTCCAGGGTGTGGATGAACTACAGGGGCGCGGGTTGGAGCCCATCAGGCACAGAGGGCAGCGTCTCCGAGCTGCGAGCTCGGCTCAGCTCTGCTTGCCCCAGACACCTCGCCCTCTTGTAGCCCTGCTCCTGCTCCGCGATCCCCGCCCCACCACGGAGCCCCGCCCCCCGTGACAATCACAGCCCCGCCCCGCTCACGTTGATGAGGAAGCATTTGCTGTTGAGCAGATTGGAGAACTGGTAGAGCGCCTGCTCCACGACCTGCCGCCGTGACTCAGGGATGTCCAGCTTGCCCGTGATCATCACGTCCTTGTCGCCGTCCTTGGAGGGCAGGAAGAAGACGCGGTCGGTGTAGGTCTTGTAGTCCAGCACGGGGATGCCCGCCTCGTGCACGTCGTTCGTCTGGTCCTCCATCTCGATCATCAGGTCTGGGGGGAGGCCGGGGTGAGGCGTCTGGGCCCCGCCCTCCTCCGCCCCTCCCGGCCCTCCTCCAGCGCTCCAGCCCGAGCCCACGGGACCCCCACCCGTGAACTCCTTCTTGCAGCGGTCTCGCACGCTCTCCTCCAAGCCCTCCAGCTGGGACTTGATCTTCTCGTACTCGCGCTCCGCCTGCTGGCTCTTCCTCCTGGGGGCACAGGGAAGCTCCTGGGACCTGGCCTGGGTTGTGCCCGCTGGTGGGTGTGGCCAGAGGGGCTGAGGCTACGGGGGAGGGGCTCACCAGTAGCAGTAGACAGACACAGCGATGACAGCCACCATGGGCACGATGACCAGCGGCAGGATGAGGCTGAGTGGCACATCACTCACACGCGTGTCATACTCCACGCGGCCCAGCACCCACTCCCTGGAGCCAAACTTCACCTGCGTTGAGAGGTGGACTGAGCAAGGGCAGATGTGTGGCTAAGACCAGGAAAACCCAGAGCCACCACTAACACACCTCAAATGCTCCCCACGCCCTCCTCCCCGGCCGGGCTCAGCCCTGGCGCCTCCCCTAGCCGACACGCACAATGAACTCAGGCAGGTTGTGGGTTGTGTCCCGCTTCTGCCGCCGCTTGGGGGGAGGCTGCACCTCCGGGGGCTCACAGTACAGATCCGTCTCTGTCAGTGTCTTCATGATGCAGCGCTCGGCACCCACGAAGGCCTCGGCCTCGTGAAGAGTCATTGCCTTGTTCAGATTAGTGCCCTGTGGGGGAGGGGGTCACAGTGACCAGGGGCAGGCAGGGCTGCCTGGACCAGCTCAGCCCAGACCCCGAGCTGCTCCCCTACACATGCCCACTCAGGGCCTGACCCCGGGGGGGCTGCGCTGGTCCTCACCCGGGCGTGGATGAGCTTGTTGACCTGCTTCTTGACGCCCCCAGTGAAGTTCTCGAAGGTGGGGTCGGCGACGTACTCAAAGGCACCAGCCTCGGTCCTGAGCAGGGCGCGGTGCCCGTCCATCTGAACAAGTGCTGTGAGGTTGTAGGCCTCGGGCTCCTCGGGGACGGCCGGGGACAGGAACACGACCCTGGAGTCGTTGTAGAGCACATACTCCGTGCCCACCACCTAGGAACCGAGGCAGGGCCGTGAGGCTCCTGGCACAGGCCACACCCCTCTGACACACTCCCAACAGCCGGCACCGGGACTGACCGTCACGGGCTGCAGGGGCCCGGCCTCCCGCCGCCGCTGCCAGGATGGCAGGGGCTCGGCTATGACCACCATGGCGAACCGCTGGATCAGGCTGAAGCCTTGCCCGGTGACGTTGATGCTCCGGCCACCACTGGGAGACAGGGAGGGGCACCTGAGTGGGCATGACTGGGCCAGGGAGGTGTCCAGCCAGCTTCAGAGCAGGTGCCCTGCAAGGCGCTGTCTCATCAGCTCCCCAACTCAACTCTGGCCACGTGGCGGCTTGCAGAGGGCAGGGCATGGAGTCCCCAACCCCACCCTGCTTTGGGGCACACATGCAGGTCTGTGTGAGCCCAGCCTGCTGCAGGGTTTGGATGTGCTCAGAGCTGGTGACAGGACAGCCACCGTGGACTGTCAGAAGCTGGACAAAGGGGTTTCTAGGGGGCAGTTGATTTGGGGGTACACTGGGGACTTTTGGAGGCCTCCTGCCACCCAGACCAGCTGCACCACATTTTCTTTCACAAGCCCAGTGGGCAAAGGGTGCCTCAGAAGTAGCTGGATGGGGCAGGTGTAGCAGGCAGTGTGGGAGTGGGGGCGCCTGCCGGTGGGGAGGGAGCGGCCACACCTGACAAAGCTCCGCAGCGGCTCGAAGGCCCGCAGCACGGGATTCTCACGGTAGGTGAAGGTGACGCCAGCGCTTTCCACTTCGGAGCCCCCGTAGGAAATCTTCAGGGACAGCTCTCCCGGGACCAGCTGGGGGCCGGTGACACACTGGAGCTGCACCCCAAACTGCGTCCTGGGGGTGGGGATTGCCAGTCAACATCTACCCCACCCTGGGACCAACCAGCCCCAGGCCGGGGGTCTGTTCAGGACAGAGGAGCATTTGAGGTGTGTGCCATGGCCAGAGGGCCCCCACCCGGTCCCCAGGACCAGGGCAGATGAGGGATTCACCAGCCTGTGGGTGACACCCACACTTTACAAGGGACGTCGTTGAGGGTCACCCGCACATCTTCCTCAGAGCCTGTGTCCAGATGGGTACCGTTGATGGTCAGAGTGGTGCCACCCGCCTGTGGCCCCTGCTTTGGCTCCACACTGAGGGGCTGGGGCTGCTAGAAGGGCGACAGGTGTGTTCGGCTCAGGGTAGGGGCAGCAGGGCTGCTGCCCTTCCTCCCTCCCAGGCCTTGACAGGCAACAAATGTGGTCAGAAGGAGGCAGGGGCACAGCCTGGCCATCCCCCAAGTCAGCCTGGGGCCCTCCAAGGCCAGATCCCACCCATATCTCCCACCAACCTGTGAGGCCCACCTGGGCCCCCAGACCAGGCACTTACCTGGTAGGTGAACTGGACGTGGGGAGGCGAGTGGCCGAGCTTCCCGCTGACGTCTACTTCGATGCCCCCTGTGCAGGGCTCCTTTGCAGCCTCAATGGCGCACACAATCCTAGGCAGGGGGCGGGCAAGCGGCTCACCCTAGGGCCTCCCCAGGCCCCACCGGACTGGCACATCAGCAGGTGTGCAAACCCTGAGCACCCACACACCTGGACCACGTCCTTCCTCTCCACCCCCCGGTCACCTGGCCCCCCCCGAGGTACAGACTGGCCTAGCCACTGGGGCCTGGTCGTGGGCTGTCCACTCACCGGGTGGACACAGAGTACCGTTCCGGCTCAAAGGCGCAGGTACGGCCAGCCACAGTGACCCTCTTCACGTCGTCCGCTCTGACCCCCAAATTTGACCCAAGGATAGTGATGCGGATGCCCCCGCCCAGCGGGCCGGTCTCAGGCTGGATCTGAAATTGGCAGAGCCCAGCTGACCGGGGGCCTGGTTGGGCTGGGATGTGCAGGTGGGCTGGAGCCCTGGAGTCCCTCCCCGCCGGGGCAGGGAGGGTGGCTCACCCTGGTGATGACGGGCGGTGGGCACTCGGAGGTGACGCTGCTGCACAGGGCCTCATACACGCACCTGCCCTGCCCACCACACCACACACACTTGTAGGCGGGGTCGGCGGCCAGGCACAGGCTGCAGTCGCTGCGGCCGAAGGAGCAGTTGTACAGCGTGACTGTCGGGGGAGAAGCTGGCAGTCGGCAGGGCCGCCCTGCTCCCCACACCCCACAGCCCGGCTGCCTCCCTACCCACCTTGGAGCTTGCTGTCGATATTCTTGCCGTGGGACTTGACATACAGATGCAGGGGCAGTGTCTCGTTGGCATCATGGGACAGCTGGGGGACACAAGGGGACACGCTGCACTCCCTGCTCCCACCCAACCCCCAAAGGGTGACCACCACACCCACAATGGCCAGTGCGGTCCTCTTACGGCCAAGGGGCAGCGAGGGGAGGACTCCAGGAAGCTGGAAGCTGGACTCTCAGAGCTACAAAGGATTATGTTGATTCGAGGGAGATGGGAGGACACAGGGCTGCTCTGAGGTTACACCTGCTTGGCTGGCTGCCACTGCTTCCTCGGCAGGGCGGCGTGGTGAGCCTCCCCCTGGCCCGACCCTTGGGGTCCAGCAGCCTGGCCTGCCCACCATGAAAGCCATACCTTTGGGGTCCGAAAGTAGAAGGTTCCTGGCTCCTGAATGATGACTGGCTCCTCAAACTTGAGCAGGTCACTGCCTACATGCAGGGAGGAGCCCTGCCAGACAGGCTGCTCAGGATACCCTGGACAGGCCAGCCCATCCCACATGCCCACCCCAGGCCCCACACAGCTCCCAGGTCAGCTCAGGCACTCTCATCCCAACTGACTGCTCGGCCACTCCCGGCAAGGCCACAGCATGGCCAACCCCAAGCTCACAGCCCTTCTCTGTCCCACCCTAACCTCTCTATCTCCTTTCTGCCTATGTTCTCGAGGCCCATCCAAATGCCCCAGTGCCCTCCCAGACCTCCCTGACTCCTCCATGTGCTGGGTCCTGAGCCAGGGGAAGCCTGGGTGGGGCCCCAGCACTCAGCTCCTGGTCGCAGGAGGATGCTCTGAACTAGCCCCACAACTCTCCATCAGCCAGGCAGCACGGCCCCTGCTGGGACCCCCAGGCCTGCCTGCACTGGTCGGTCCCTGTCCCCAGGCTGGGGTCCCACAGACTGCCCACCTTCACTGTGTCCAGGTTCTTGCCCTCAAATGTCACGTCCGTCTCGTGGTTCATGGGGATGACCAGTGGGCTGGGGTTCAGGAAGTGGGGACAGTTGTCCTCCTGGAGAGGGTGGGGCAAAGCTGGTCAGGCGCTGCCTGGCCGTGGCTGAGCAGTCTGGCTCCTGCACGGCCCGCACGGCACCCCCTCACCATGTGGGCACCGATGACGCTGTCCTCGGGGTTGGGCGAGGCCTTCTGACACTCGTGGTGGTGCAGGTCCCACTGGCAGGTCCAGCGGTTGCTGGCGCAGGAGATGCACCTGGAGGAGAGGGTGGTGAGGAGTGCCAGGTCCTGGGGGCAGGGGGCAGGGGGCGGGGGGCTGCAGCACTCACGGCAGGTTCTCCGCCAGGCTCACGGCCTCCCGGCAGTCGTAGAAGGGATACAGGTGGGAGGTCAGGAAGATGTTGCCGTGTCTGAAGAGCAGCTGGATGTTCACAGCCACGTAATCTGTAGACAGCAGGTGGGGACAGTGTCAGGCAGGGCCACAGGGTGCAGGGTAAGGCTGGCACCACAGGGACAGGAAGGTGGGAATCGGGCCTCCTCTGGCCACAACTCCTCTCTCCACTGGAGCTACCGATGGGCTCTCGAGCAGAGAACCAGAAGCCACGTATGGAGACCACAGTGTGAGTGGGGCTCTGCGGGCTGCCCACCAACTGGCACTCGGGCTCAGCCTGGCCAGCCACGGCTATCAGATCTCAGCTCAGCTCCCGGCGTCGGTGCCGGGATGGGTTCATGTTGCTCCCCAGGGTCTGTGCTGTCGGGACCTCTCTGTCCCTTGGCATCTGGGGCAGAGCACCTGCCAGGTCTCTGCCACGTCACTGCATGGCCCCCGCCTTCACCAGTGCACCATCCTCCTCTGGCACCGAATGCTCAGCGCCTGCCCTGGCCTCTGGGCACTGCCCCACCTGTCTCAAGCTGGACAGGGTGGGGATGGGCAAGGGGCTTCTGCACAGACGCCCAGGGCCTGGGACCCAGGTCGTGCTAAGAATGCATAACAGAAGCAGGATCAAAGGGCTCAGGAGTCAGCCTCAGGATGGGGGCCAGGAAGTGACCGTGTGCACCCTACACAGCGCAGGGAGCCCAGGATCGGAGCTGGGGGTGGGCCTCCACCCTGTCCACCCCGTCCTCCACCCCAGCCTGCACCCTGTGGACCAGGCTTGATAAGTGGGTGCATGTGGCCCCAGGTGAAGAGAAAGGAAGTGCCCCTCCAGTGGCCAGAGAACAGGGGCCTCACCCTGGCCAGGCGGCGTGCTAGGAATGCTGCTTGGGGACTTGCAGACCACGGCGCCCCCCTCCACACGGGCAGGATGAGGCGGAGAGTCTCCGAAGAGGCAGAGCAGCTCATCCTCCTTGCTCAGGGCTGGGAGGGGACTGACGGTCAGCTGCACCTGGGGAAGGGCCATGTGGCTCACACCAGGAGCCCTCTGCCCAGCCTCGGGGTGCAGGGGAACCTCCTGCCCCCACCCAGAGCCCCTGCCATCTGGCCGTTCTCCCGCAGCACCCCTCCTCCCTGGAGAAGCCTCTAGAACCTGACTCCATTTCATTTGAAACAGGTCCCTATGTGGTCACCAGAGCAACTCCTGGACTAGGGTCTGGGTCTGCTCTGGATACTCAGGAGACCCCAGGTCAAAGGGGCCAGGGGACCCAAAAAGGATGGGGTCCCTGTCCCCCAGCTTAGCACCCAGAGCCCAAGCCAGGAGCAAGGAGGTGGACTGTGGGGGTCTCCCACTGCCCCAACAGCCCCTGGCCAACAGCAGCCCTGCCTCTACCCGGCCTCGCCTCACCACACACCTCCCCCTGGGCTGGGCGACTCATATTCTGTGGCTGGGCCCCGGTGATGGCCACGCAGAACTCATCCCGGCTCCACAGCCAGTGGCCACTCTCTTCAGCCCGTGGGCACTCAGCTCTCCTGGTGCACCTGGGGGAACAGGGGGCAGCTTCAGTCCTGGCACCTGTCAGCCCCCAGGATGGGGCTGCACCCCCTAGATCCCTGGGTGCTCACCGTCCCTCGACGACACACCAGCCGCAGTAGGGGTCCTGTGAGCTGCGGCACTGTGCGCAGGTCGGAAAGCTCAGACACTCCTGCACAGGGAGCCGAAACACCTGAGGGCACCAGGGCAGTGAGTGGGACCAAGACCGCCAGAGGTGACAGGCCAGCAGCCCAAAGAACATCCCTTGGACCTCAGACTTTTCTGGGATCACTGGATTCATCCCACCTTTATTCCTAAGCCTTAACAGCCTCAACACCAACTCAAGGCTCACTAGCAAGGGCTCTAAGCAGCAGCTTCCAGCCAGGCTTTTGTGGCCCCAGCAGAAAGGCTGGGCCTGACCCCGGATCTGACGGTGCAGGATCCCAGGGGACCAGCGGAGTCCTTGGCTGTGATGCCCCCGGTGCCAGCATAGGCCCTTTGACCCTGCTCCCCATAAAAGGTGCTTGGACGTCCTGGGTGCTCCCAAGGCCCTTTTGAAGGGTTCTTACACCTGACCCCAATAAGCAGCAGGGCTTAACCCATGTTCCCCACTATCTGCGCTTCCAGAAGCAGCTTGGGGTCCCTCGATGCCCTGTTCACCTTTGGGGGGAGGCACACTCAGAGCACTGACCCACCCTCCAGGCAGAATGGGGCCAAGGCAGAGACACAGAATAGACAGAAACTGTTTCAAAGACAAGGCAGGTGCTCGAGAGACACAGGCTGGAGACACTGCCAGGACCCAACGAGAAGAGGCTTGGCCCCTTCCCATCCTGCTCTGCACCCCTCCAGGCCTCTCACAAAGGCCTGGACCCTCAAGGGCCCTCCTCCAGGCCCACAGGCCCACCTTGTCCTGGGTCATGGCATACAGACTGGCCAGGTCCGCAGCCAGCACCAGGTCCTGCTTGATTCTCTTGTTGATCTCCACTGGGACAGAGCCATACTCCGTGGAGCTACCGTCTGGGGCCAGGTACACCTGTGTGCGCGAAGGCAGGTGTGTGGTGAGGGCAGAGATGGCCTCTCCAGGAGCCACCCTGCCCCAGCCCCGAGCCTCACCTTGAGGATCCGGCCGTCCGAGGTGCCCAGGAAGGCAATGGTGTGGCCGTTCTCGGCAGTCACTGTCACGGCTGTCAGGTTCAGGCCTCCACGCTGTAGCACGGCTGTGACTGTGAGTCCATCGTGGCTGCCCAGGGGGTAGGGCAGGTGCTCCGAGCCACACTGGAAGCTCTCGCTGGCGCCCTACGGACCATGGTGTCAACGGTGGGCATAGAACCTCGCCCCAAGGCCTCTCCCCCAATGCCTCCCAGCACTTGTGGACCCACACACGTCCCCAAGAACCAGCTCATGCAGGCAGGGTCCCCACCCACATGCTCACTGCTCCAAGCCCCCAGTGCCCAGTGGGACCAATACCCAGGAGAAGTGGTAGCCACGTGACCACTCACGCTGACCTGACCGCAGTGACACCCCATGCATGGGCCCCCACCAGGAGGCGGAACGTGGACAGGCGGCAACAGGCAGACCCACACGTGTGTGGTCCGAGCCCATGGGAGGGTGTGCTGAGGCCACGTACCGGCCCGTGGCCGCCACACTGGATCTCGCCGTGGAAGGGCTTGTAGAAGGTGTCTCGGCTCGCCTCCCGGGTGCCCGTGTAGCAGGCGTTGCGGTTGGCCTCCATCTTGTTGTGGACCTGGTCCAGCGGGAACAGGCAGAGGCCTGCGCGGGGCCCCCTGCTGCTCCGGCCATCCTTGCTGAAGACGGTGTAGAGCACCCTGCTGGCATCTGGCCCGGCCACGGAGGCCGCCAGACAGGTGCCGAAGGTGGGGGCCTGGGCGTGGCCAGGGTCCAGGCAGTGCAGGTCCAGCTCCACGTAGGAGTAGTAGAATGGGTCGTGCTTGCACATGCGCGCCAGCAGCGTGCGGTTCCGGGGCGGGTGCTTGTCTTGTTGGTTGAAGACGAAGAAGACGTAGGGGCCATCCTCGAAGGCAGCCACAAACTGCTGTGTGTTGGTGGACAGGTAGCCGGCCTTGTAGGTGGCATGGTCTGTGTAGGCCTCGAAGGCCTCCCTGCCATCAGCGCGGTCCAGCAGCCGGGTGCTCACGACGATGCCGTTGTCCTGGGGCCCATTGCCTTTGCCCACGAACAGCACCCGCTCGCCACCTGGGTCCGCGGTGCTCACCAGCCCCACTGTGGCCACACTCTCATCATTGCTGGCCACGAAGGACTTCTCACCGCTGCCATCCTCGTAGAAGAGACGCGTAGACACGTTGCTCAGGGCACGCAGGGCACAAATGCCCTTGAAGAGGCTGCCGCACTCGACAAGGCGATTCTTGGGCGGGTCAAGCAGCAGCAGCTGATTGACGTTGTCAGTCAGCACGGCCTCGTGGCACTGGCTCGCCTCGATGGGCGGCGTACACTTCTTGTTGTCCAGGGCCGGGCCTGTGGCCACCTGCTGCTCCAGCTGCAGGTCCGCACTCAGCTGGTAGAGCGCATTCACCGCCCCCACGTACACCACGCCTGACGCCTCATCCACGACCAGGTGGTTCAGCTCTGTCTCGCTGCGGAAGAAGTCCAGCTTGTGGGACCGCAGGCTCACACTCGTGCCCACCAGGCCCAAGAGGGCCAGGGCCCAGGCCCAGAGCTGCAGTGCCATTGCCCCCGGCACCTGTGGGAAGAGAGCAGGGTCAGGGAAGCGCCAGCCGGAAGCACCCCCCCACACACACACAGGAACCCCCTCCGCGTTCCTCACCCTGCCTGAATGACCAGAACACAAGCTGGGGCAGTTGTGGCTGCCCAGCGTGCCTGGGCACCCTGTCTTTTCCCTGCCCGTCGGGCCAGACACACCCACTCTCATCACCAAGGAGACCATCTCCCAGTCCTCCTTCAGAAGTTCAACCTGTAGCCTAACCTATGACTGGGGCAGGCCATCACCATTGCATGCTTCAGGCACAAGTGTGGCTGCCCCCAGAGAACTGCGCCCTGGCCTCCACCTCCAGATTCTCAAAGCATCTGCAGGCCCACCTCCAAGTCAACAGAGCACCTCTTCCAGGAAGCCTCCCAGGCATTCATGCACATGCCCACCCCCACATCTCATGACCCCAAGAGCTCCAGGTGATCTGGGTGGGGCACTGCCCCCAGATCACAGTCTCCAGAGCATAGGCTCAAGCTGACCAACAGGCCCTGAACATGCAAACAGGTGGATCACACACCTGTTCTATGCCTGACTCTCAGCACACAGTCCAATCTGACAGGAAAGAGAAGAAACCAGTACCGCAACAGAAAGGGAGCTGGGCCAACTGCGAAGATCAGTGAGGGCACCCCATGTGCACCTGCCCAGCAGAGCCTGCCTCCCCATCCACCTCCCCAACCCTCCAATCCTCCCTCCATCCCCCCTGCCCTTGCAGAACCAGCAAAAGAGGCAGCAACAATCCACCCTCCTGCCTGAGCCCTGCACAGCCTCAGATGGAGGCACATGGGAAGCGATCCCTTGGAGAGTGTTCTGGAGCCCACCAGGTCTCTGAGGAGGGTACCTCGGAGCCTGCAGAGGGCGCTGCCTCCACATCAGCGGGCATGCCCACGTGTGTGTCCGTGTGTGTGAGCAGTGAGCTGCTAAGGTCAAGGCTGGGCTAAGGGTCCCCAAACTGGAGAAAGGACCAAAGGCCCCACAAGTGGACCCAGAACATGCAAGGTTCTCTCCCCAGCTCAGGGACACAGGGTCTTGGGGAAACAGGCAAGGCCACTCTGCCTCTAGGCCTCTTTTACCTTGGCGTAGTCTCGTACCCCTTTTGCCCCCGAGACCCTGCCCCGTCCTGGTCAGAATCCTGTACCGGCCTCTGCCACCCCCCCTACAGGCTGCCCTTTCAGTGTGTGCCTGAGGCCTCATTCCTGGACCCAGTGAAACCTCCCCGAGGGATGCCCACGCCTGGCATGACACTGAGGGCAACCCTGTCCATGCCGCAGGCCCAGGTGGACAGACCCCGATGGCAGAGGGTACTGAGGGACCCAGGCCCTGGCGCCCCAGACTCCCCCACAGCCTGCTGCAGCTCTAGAGGAGCTGGCATGCCCCTGTGGCCACCTTAAACACCACCTCCCTGGATACCCTCTTATTCCCTCAAGAAACAATTACTTTTCTCTTCCTCCTTCAACAGCCTGCCCTGTGTCCATTTCCTCCAGGAAGGCAGAAAGCGGGGTCTGCTCTGCTCTGTGACTGAGGGGAACGTTTCTTTGGGGCACTGGCTCTGGGCAAATCTGTGTTTACTGGAATGGGCTGGCTTTTTCTCATGGGCCCTGTGACTTTCATGTCCATCCAGCTTCCTCCTTTGCTTGGGCACTAGGAAGCTCCCTGCCAGGTGTGGCTGTTCTCCACCACTTCCCGCCCCGTGGCATGGCTCTGTTCTGAGTGTCCACAAGCTTCGTCAAACCCCTGGAGAAAGTGTAACCAAGAAGAAAGGTGGCCCCTTCTTGGTTACAGACAAAGCCCTCTGCACCCCAGAACCCCTGCAGGACTCTGGCAGAGGCAAGTCACAGGGCTGTGGAAGATGGCCCTCAGCTGGACAGCTCCTGCCTCTGCACAGAAGCCCCTTACCCTGGAGTGCTCAGTTCTGGTCTGGCCCCTGGGGACTCCACATGCCCTCCTCACAAGCCTCTAGGAGAGGAGCCACCCACAGGCTATCTGGAGGGTGTCCAGGAGGAGAGACAGCAGGGACCTAGCAAGGAGGTGATGGTGGCCTGAGAGGGCTGTGGGAGGAGAAACCAGCTCACCAAGACGCAGTGATCAGTTTGGGGAGAAGATGGTGCCTTTGGTCAGAGACAGGAAGATTTCACAGGAATGTGCGGCAGGATGGGCAGATCCTGGGGGGGTGCGTGGGGAGGGGTGTCCCCTACCATCGCAGACTCCTCTCCAGGCTGAGCTGCCTGTTTAGGGGAGAGGAGGACGCGGTTCCGGAGACCCCCAGACATGGAGCTGGGATGCCCGTGACTCTAAAACTGCGCAGAACAAGGGCGCAAGGAGAGGCCCTGGGCGCTCGGCACCCGCTGGCACTGTCATTCAGGGCCCTCCCGGGGAAGGAAACGGCACCGGCCTGAGGACCCGCCCCCTCGGCGCCCCTCCCCCGCCGCCCGAGCGTCCCGGGGGGCGGCCCCGCAGGGCCGACCGCCCCACCCCCCGCGCCCGCCCGCTCGCCTGGGCCCAAAGTCCGCTCGGCGGCGGCGGCGGCGGCGGCGGCGGCGGAGCCGCCGGGGCGGGGGGCGCCCAGCCCCTCAGCCTGGAGCCCGGGCTAGCCCTCCCCGCCCGGCCCCGCTCACCCGAGTCCCCGCGTCGCCGCCGCGACCCCGGCCCCGCTTGGCTTTGGCTTTGGCTTTGGCTGCGGCTCCGGCTCCGGCCAAGGCCGGCCGCGGCGAGCGGGGAATGAATGGAATGTTCCCGGGGCCCAGGGAGGGAGCGGGCGGGCGGAGGCGGGCGGGGGCGGAGCCGGGGCCGCCCGGGCCCAGTCACCCCTAGGAGCCGTCCCGACCGTCTTAGAGGGACCCGTGCCCAGGCTCCTGTGCCGGAACGCAAGAGCGGGGCCAGGACTTGAACCCAGAACCGACCAAGTGGGGAACTCTTGGGGCGCCCCCTCTTCTGAGAAAGCTCTGTTGTGACCCTGAGCCCTCCTTCAGCCTTGCTAGCTCCAGGAGGTGGCAGCGTCCGGGACACAAAAAGAACGCTCTGGTCTTCCTCTGGTTAATGCCCACTTGACTGAGCCCCTAGGGCAAGAGCCCCAGCCATGTCCTCTGCCCCCAGGGCCCCCAGGTCTGGTACAGCCTAAGTGCTCGATGTTAATGTGTGCACAAAGAGAGCTGGACCAGATCCTGCTGCTGACAATAAAACTGGCCCAGATATGTGCTCTGCCCCATTCCTGCCCACCCCCACCCCAAACAGGCCAGGGCCAGACCTGGGCTCCCTGCCCCCGGAGCCCTCTCAGTGGCAGGCAGAGTGAGGCTCACGTCCCAGTGCTCCAAGGTCCCCCAATGCTGAGCCCAAACAGCGTGGCAGGAGGGACCAGGTGACAATCTACAAGCAGCAGCTCCCTTCACTTCCTGGACAAACAAAACCTTCAGTGATCTGCCTGGCTAGGTCTCCGAGCAAAGGGCGACCCACCTGACCAGAGGCATAGCTCAGGCCGGCGGTGCAGGAGGCGCCAGGCACAGCCAGCAAAGCTTCCTGCCGCTGGTGTTCCTGGAACAGGCGCTTCCTGTTTTGAAGGCTGGCCCAGGACCCCCACTTGCTTACCGGGCCGGAGGGGATTTCCTCAGGGGCATCAGACGCCTTCTTCCTCCTGGCTCAAGTCCGGAGGTGCACTTCCAAGAAGTCACACAAACTCCAGCCTGCTGCTGGCCCAGAAGGCATCTGGACTGGCACCCCCTCCCCTCAAGCCCAAATTCATTCCCAGCCCTAATGTTCCAGAACCCAGAGCTGTAGTGCCCAAACCCTGGCCCAGTCTCTCTGCAGAGCCCACCCCTGCCAAGCACGTCCTGGCCTCAGAGATCTGGGGGGCCTGGCACCTGGGTCTGGGTAGATGTGGGTTCAGTGGGACACCTGAAAGACACCACACACTGTCACTGTCTGTGTGACTCAGTCCCCACTGTCCTCCCCGGGGGGCCCAGCCCCCACTCACCGAGACTCCCACAGTCCAGCTCAGCCTCCGCTTCAGGCGGGCATCAAGAGTCTGTAGGAAACAAAGGAGACACGGAGGTCTCACCACAAGCCTGGCCCCTGCCTCCATGTCCCTCCTCTGCTCCGTGTCCGGGGGCCAAGGCGCAGCCCATGGGACCCCAGCTGGGAAGCAGGAGCCCCTCAACCTGCCTCCTCCACCCAGCCCTCAGCACTGCCCCTCCCTCAGACACCAGACTCCCAGTCCCAGCCCAGCACTCCAGTGCGAACATACCCACTTCATCTTTCCAGAATACAAGCCTGACATGCCCTCCTCCTCTGTTCCAAAACAGCAGAGGCAAAAAAGGGCAGGGAACAGCTTCTCTTCATTTTATGTCTACTGGTATAGTCTGCTTATTAAGCTAGGTGCATATATTACTTTGAGTAAAATAAAAACTGCTTCCTGGAAAGCAAACATACACACGACTCCGCAATTCTACTTACTAGCTGTGTGACCTTGGGCAAGTTACTTAACTTCTCTGTGCCTCATTTCCCCATCTGTGAAAGGGAGACAGTCACAGTGAGCTCCTCCAGGGGTTTGTAAGAACTAAAGGATTCATGCAGGAAAAGCTTCGGAGAGCCTGTTATACTGTAGCACTCAGCAATGCCTGCTACTGTATCCTCTCCTAGACAGACACCCATGTGAACCCCCAGGGAGGGTCTGTCCGAGGATAATTCTCAGCATGGTTTATGAGAGGGGAATTGGGCACTCAGCATGCAACCAGAGGACACTGAAAAACCATGGGCCAGTGAAGGTAGGTGGTCCATGCTGACCCAATGGAGCCAGACCCTTTGGGGAGAGTTGTGCAGAATTCCAGGTATCTCCACCCCAGGGTGACTATATGACACACACCAGTTTAATTTTGGAGAAGTTCTAGAAGCCTTCATCCAAATGGAAAGTCGTGGTGGAGAGGGGGCTGGGAGGGCCAAGGAACTTCATTTGCCAATTTTTGTAAAAACAGTTTACGAGGATCTATTTACATGCTGCTCGTATAAATAAAGAGGTGCGTGCAAAAACAACCGCATGCCCTCCAGCTCCACTCTGCCTCGGGGCAGGCTCTCCAGACCCTCAGCGACCACCCCCAACCCCAACTACCTCTCCTGGCCTGTCCCAGCCCCTCCCTCCCCACATTCAGTTCAGCCCCTGAATCCCGCTGCCTCCCAGCCAGGCTGCCCCCCCACCCAGCATCGTGCCTCCAACACCTCGCCCACCAGGGTCAGGCCCTGCTCCCACAGCACCCCAACGGGTACACCTTGTGCAGGTGCAAGGCACTCCTCTAACACGGGCACTGTTTGAGAGTAGGGCCCAGGGCTGGAAGGACCTACAGCGGGTCCAAAGGAGACCAGCAGGGGTGAGACACGCAGGAGGTGGGGCACACTTGTCACACAGGCAGCGCTTCCTTGTGGCAGAAGTCCCTCTGGTGTCCTCTGCCTGGGCTGAGCAGGGAAGGGTTAACCTGAACAAGGGACGAGGGGCTCCAGGTCAGGGAGCGGGGTGTCCTTTTGCCAGAGGCACTCAAGGCAGCCTTTGTGAAAGGGGCAAAGGCCCAACTGAAGGCAAACTCAGAGGCCAAACTACAGGGTGTCAGGATGGTGCAGCCGGTCCAGGTCAGGGCTGAGCTCAGGGTCACAGTGCGTGCACACTCCCCACCTCCAAGGGACGGCATGCTGGCCTCTGTGTGCCCCATGCCTGCTCCCTCAGCTGCCTCCACCCCCATGGCATGTCCCCAGCCCCCCCTGGTTCCGGTCCCTAGTGTGTGTGTCTGCTGCAGGCAAGGCCAAGGGAGGCTGGTCTCTTTCAAGGGACACCTTCTTCCCCAGCCCACATGCCCCGCCCCCACAGCCACCACCTCATCCCTGAGGGCACCTGTCATGAGGGACCCAGTGACCAGGCTGGGCCCACACCGCAGACCCTCCCCTTCTCAACACCAGGCTCCTGCAGCCAACACTTCCTCCAGAATGAACCCTGGACCCCTCCCCTTCCCCCTTCCTAACTCAAGGGTGCCTCCTCTGTCAGCCAGCCTGCCTAGCCCCCAGATCTCCCACCTTGTCCACCCTGCTTCCCACAATCACACACACCCGATGCTGCTGCAGAGGGGCCTCGAGGGCTGAGCTCTGGAGCCAGACTATTGGGTTCAAACCCCAGGTCTATCGCTTTTCAGTTGGGTTGTGTGGGTTTACAAACTTACTCTGTGCCTCAGTTTCCAGGTGGGGGAGGTACTCAGGGTGACATCAGGATGTCACCATGTCTCTGCTTTTGCAGTTCCCGCTCAGAAACTCTTACCCATCCGTCAGAACTCTGGGACACCCATCCTGCCCTGGCCCTGCAAGACTGTCAGTCATCCTCTCTGGTCTGTGGCCTTGATGGATGGGACTGCTGTGAGCAAGGTCTGAACACAGGATCTGGCCGAGTGGGCACCCATGGGTCTCAGCCCAGGGACCCAGGAAGGGGTACACAAGGCAGAGAGACCTGAAAGCACGTGTCCCTGAGCCTCACATAGGATGGCATCTCTGCCCCCAGCCAGAAAGCTGCCAGGGACTGCGACAGGCTGCTAGGGGTCCAGGCCCTTCCTCTCACCCCACAAGCGTGGAAGCAGGGGGAGCCCCAGCCAGGGGCCCCCATGGCTCCCTCCGCAGGTCTGGGCACAGGGGGATGTTGCTCCCCCCTCCCCCCACCAGGAAAAGGCAAAGAGGAAGTACCTAAGGGGGAGGGTAGTGTCCTCACTCCAGATCGGACTGGGGGGCTGGGGGGACATCAGTGTCCCCCTCCCATAACCCCCCAGAAGGGGGATCTAGGGTGTGGGGTGTGGGCTGGACTTCCATGGCACTATTTTCAAGCAAACACAAATTGAGCAGTTTCTTACAGAGAAAATCAAAACAGTGCAAAGCAGCCAGGTCCATGGAGGAGGGACTCAACCAGGAGGCTGCCCGTGGCCAGGCCAGCCAGCATGTGGGCTCAGGAAGGGGACCAAGATGGGACTGGGACAGGACTGGGGGACAGACAGGCACCCAGAGACCTGCATGGGGCCTCAGTCTTGGGCAGACACGGAGAAAGGGACGATTCAGGCAAAGACTCTGGCCCAGGTAGGGACAGGTACAGCACCCCGATACACACACACCCCTGAGACGGGGGGGGGGGGGGGGCGGCGGTCCCAGCACTGTGTGACGAGCACCAGGGACCCCCATTGCGGGGGTGGAGGCGCCAACCCCTGGCGGGGAGGGGGGCGGGACAGGAGGCGGGGGGGGGGGTGTTGGCGGTCCTGCTTGGGCGCCGCCCCTCCCCCGCCCGGCCTCCGCTCGGCTCTCGCGTCGAAAATGCAAATCTGCAATTAGCCAGAGCGTTTAAACAAACCAGAGGAAACAAAACAGACGAGACGCCGGCAAAATCCAAGCCTCCGCTGTTTTCAGAACAAGTGCGAGTGAGGGGCGCGAATCGGGGTGGGCTTCAGTCGAGCCCCGCGGTCCCATCCCCACCCTCGGGACCTGGGTCAGAGTTCAGCCCCGGAGACGGGCCGGTCCCCCAACCGTGAGGGCCGCCCTGGCCTGGTTACCCCGGGCGGCCGGGTGGCAGCGCCGCTCCTGCGGACGACCCCTGCGGGAAACCCCCGCCTGCACCTCGCGCCCCCGGGGACGGGGCGGAGCCTGTGGGCAGCGGACGAGCCTCCCCGGGGACCCAGGGCGCGCGGTAGGCAGAAGCCTGACCTCCAGTCACCATGACGGCGGCGGCAGCCACGTGGGCCCAGGAACCAGTCCCCAAGGAGCCTAACAGGGCGCGCGTCAAAGGCGCAGAGCCCTCGGCCCCTGGCCTCAGGGCCAGGGCCCCACTCTGCTGCCGGCCAATCACCCCCTGTGGCCCCAGAGGCGGCCAGTAGGACTCCCCGTATCCCCATCCCAGGACCAGACTCACTGGGCAAAGGCCGGCTGGCTGCACAGCCACCTAGGAGCAGGGGTGGGGCAAGGCGGGGCTCTAGGGACACACTGACGTCTGGCCTGAGCCTTGTCTAGTCTGAGCCTTGCGTCAGCACTGGGAGAGGCTCCCACAGGACCCCTCCCAGGTAGAGGATGTCACCTCCTCCTCCCCACCAGCCCTGGCTCCTGGGGCTGGGTTCCTCCCTGTACCAGCATAGACTGTGGCCAGAATGCCCACCCCCAGCCCTCCCTCTGCAGTCTGCTGGGTTCTGGGTCCCAGACCTGAAAAGTCACCCCTGGTGACTGAATGAGAAGTGGCAGTAAGAAGGTCAAAGGCCTGAGACCCAAGGCCAAGGGGAGTATGCCCAGAGAAACCCCAGGACTTTCCTGCCACCAGTCTTGGGGGGCTCGGTCCCACCTCCCCCATCCTGTGGCCTCCCTCCCCAAGCCGGAGCCAGCCATGGCCTCCCACTGCTTCCATCTCAGTGCATCCAGGCCACCTCTCAGCCCTCTTCTGAGGCCTGCAGTCACCATCACCACAATCTCTAACCAGCCCTTGCCATCAGGGTCTCCTGAGCTCACTTGGCAAAGCCCAAGGCTGTGTGCTGTAGCCCCTCCGTCCCTCCCTCCCTTCATGACAACAGCAGCCCCTACTGTGTGGGTGCTGACCCAGACTGGGATCCCCACCCTCCCATCCCAGTCACTGCCTCACCTTGTGAAGAGAAAAACTCGAAAACGTGTTTCAGTAAGTTATTGTCATTCAAGAATAACTGCCTGGGCCCAGCAGCACAGCCAGCTCCTCAGCCTCCTCCTGCCTCCCAGGTCCTCAGGGCAGATGGTGGGATTCAGTAGGTCCTCATGCCCCATACACCCCTCCACCACCATGCTGCAGGAGGCACCTCTCTCATCCAAGCCGACCCTCCTGAGTCTCAGCTACCACTGTGTTCCACCTGGACTCGGCCTGAGCCCCTCCCTGGTTTCCCTACCCCAGGCTGACCCATGTCCCTCCTCTGCACAGCACTCCTCTGGATCAGAACGGCTCAGGGACTCCACTGACTTCCCCATGCTTGTGGGGCAGCCTCCATGGGTCTGCTGACCTGCCCCATCTGCTCAGCCCGAGCATTTCCTGCATGCCGTGTGCTGGGGACCCGGGGACAAATCTCCACCCTCCAGGGTCCAGGACCCCTGTGGGGCCACCAGCAGCTGGTACACAGTGGCCTCAGCCAGCCCCTGATGAGCAGATGAAAGGGGCTGGCACTTGGGCAAGTGTGGACACCCTCCAGAGGTGACCTCTCTGGAGGACAGCCCGGGGTCAGACTGAGAGGGCCAGGAAGAGGGTGAGACACCTGGAGGGACCAGATTTGGGCATCCGGAGCTCAAACGAGGCCTCCTGCCCCCATCAGGGCAGGAAGAGCAGCCCAGGCGGCTGCCCGACCACAAAAGGGGCCCCTGTGTGAGGAGTGGGCACCCTACACCCCCACCCAAGCTGAGAGAGGCTGGGAGCAGGCCTGTGGGCACTTGGCTCAGGGGCAGGAATGAGCCACGGGTTCTGATGTCTGCCTCCCTGCCTGCCCCAGTCCACCTCCCCTTTTCCAGGCTCACCTCCCAGAGCTGGCTGGACACTGCTGGCCCGGGCAGCCTGAGGCTCATGGCGGCTGCGGCTGGCCCGGGACCAGCCCCCGCCCAGAGCCCCCTTCCCGGGCCACGCAGGAGGCGGGGAGTGCAGTGTTGGGGAGGACGGGTGAGGGCCTGAGTGAGCGGGGAGCAAGCAAGGCCTGTAATCTCCCCGTCAGTCTGTCAGCGCCTCGGCGGTCACCCCGACCCCGCCTCCTCCGTCACAGACGAACCCCACAATTAGCCCGGGGCACTGTGCCAAGCCAGCATGCCAGCCACCACTCACACACGTGACCACACATGGGCAGGCACACACAGCTGCAATGCTGAAGGGGGTCCTGTCACAGGGGTCCTACCCCGACACTCAGAGCGTTCCCAGGACAAAGAGCCCGGACCTCAGCCAGCCCCAGCGCTGGTCAGCCCAGGATGTCCCGGAGGGCTGGAGCCCGGGAAAGGTGGGGGCAGGACCATCTGCGCAGAGACAGCAGCGCAGGGCTGCTCCAGGCTGCTGTGCAGGTCTCCGTCCAGGCCTGGAGAGGCTCAGGGTGCCTGAGGCGCTGGGCCAGGTCTGGAGTCCAGGCTGAGGGTGGGGCAGTGGGCAGGGCCCCACAGGAGCAAGCACCACGGGTTTCAGGATGGCAGAGGGACCGGGAGTTTCCAGGGAGGAGACACCCAGCTCAGGCTAAGGCGGGGCAGTGAGTGGGAAGGGGCAGGCGTGGGGCAGCAAGTTGGCCGGGACTGCCTGGGGGGAGGCGGGCACCTGGGCGCCTGGCCGCCCTGTGATGATGGATCCAGGACATAGCCCAAGCTCCCTGGGGCCAGGCCCAGCCCTCCCCACTCAGGGCTCACTCAGTTCAGCCAGGCGCTGCCACACACAGGGGTCAGGCAGGGACTACCTGCAGGAGGCATTGCTGGATCTGGGGACAGACCTGCCTGGGTTTCTGCTTCTTGCTACTCCTGGCTTCCCATCCTCCATCCTGACATCTTTCCCCAGGTCCTGAGATTGCTGATGGGGGCCCCCAAATCAGGCCTGAAGCAAAGATGGGCGGGGAGGCCAAGCCCCTCAAGTCCCCTGGACAGTCTAGAGGAGCCACTCCAAGGCTGACAGGGAGCAGGTGGGCCACGCTGGGGCCTCTCCCTCCCTCCACCTGTCTTCATCCCTTCCAACTCACCCAGCTGGCCTTCTAACGCTTCCCCCCATCCCCGCCTCTGGGTAGGGGACGGGCAGCAGCCACCTTCCTTGGGGAGGGCACCAGCCTCAATGCAGCAGTGTCCTGGGTCCTGGAGCTTCTCAAGAGCTCTGAAAACATCCTGGGGTGGAGGTGGGGACCCAGAGCCCTCACCTCTTTGTGGTCTGAGAGCTACCTCCCGTGGCCGGACCCACACCACCCTGGCCACTCCAATCCCGACACTCGTGCCGTAGGCTCCCTTGGACCTCAAGACAGACCCATGCTCCTCGGCCTATCAGGACTTTGCCCAGACCTCTTCAGCATCCCTCCCCCAGCCCTCAAGGACCCAGGTGGGCAGGAGGCCAATCACCCTCTTCCCACTATCTCCCACACTGCACATCTGGTGGTGGCCGGGGACCCCTGGAGCTGCCTCAGCCTTCTGCAGGAAGCTGGGGGCAGGGCAGGGCACCTGGAGGGGAGCAAAGCCCCAGTCGACTCAGGGCCTGTGCCCTACACAGGTGGCCTGCCGGCTCAGGGGCCCGAGACAACAGCAAAAGGCCAGCAGCTGGAACTATCCCCGCCCTACCCGGGGATAGGAACAGACAGCCCTACCGGGATGCTGTGTTGACACAGGTGGCCTCCTGAAAGGCTGACATCAAACCTTTTTCCTCTTTCTTGCTCTTCCTGAGGAGGGGGCCCAGCTGGGCAGCATCAGGCACAGAGATCTGAGCTCCACACCATGCCTCTCCTCCCAGAGCCCCCCACTGGAACTGCTGGCCAACAGAGCCAGAGGAGCTGGGGACGCTACCCCAGGGGTCGAGTCTCCACGTCCAGGGCCAGGCTGATGGCAGAGCTGGGGCCAGAACCCAGGCTGCACCCAAAGGCCTCACTCTCCCTCCCCATGGTCGCCAGTCCAGGACTCACCTGGCACCAGCGCAGGGACTGCCAGGTTTCAGAAACCATGAGATCTCAGGGGCTGGGGATGAGGATGTGAGCAGGTTCCCCTGTCCCGAGCCCAGGAGAGCACGTCCTCTGCCCAGTGCATGGGGGCCACAGGCACTCAGGTGGGCCAGTCTCTGTGTGGGAAGGGGGCGCTGAGCTGCAGAGGGTGGACGAGAGAGTGGGAGTCTGGGTCCAGTCGTTCTCGCAGGTTCGGGAATACCACAGAACAGGGTAAGAAGACCCACTTGGGTGGGCACTGGGGGCAGAACAGCAGAGGCCCAGCCCTGTCTTTCAAATGCTCTGCCAGAGGGGAGGGAAGGGCTGAACAGCTGTGCCCTGGCCTGGCTGGGGGCTGCAGGACAGGGAGGCTTCTTGCCTGGTCAGCAGGGGGACGGAGTCCTCAAAGCCCCAGGGGTAGAGAAGAAGGAGCAGTCAGAGGATGTGAAACCACGGAAGGGAAAACCATGCAGGGACCACATGCAGCCTAGACAGAAAAGGGAAGTGCAGTGCCGCTCTGGCCCCCCAGCCCCCAGCGCCCCCTACCAATTACAGGCCACTGACCTGCCCTTCCCAGCTTGTAATTTGAGACCAAAGACAATTAGAGGCCCCACCCACCCCACCCTGAGCTCCACCCCAAACACAAACAGCCATTAGCCTGGGGGAAGGACTCTGCTCAGCCCCCAGCCCATCGAGGGACTGGCCCCCAGGGAACCAGCATCACCTCTCAGAGGGAGGTAGAGGCTGGGGGGACCGCTGCAGACCCTCCTGGCCAGGCTTGGATTCGGGTTCTGGCAGGTGGATCAGCTCACTCCCGCCCCTCACTGGCCCCAGCTTTACCCACACCCGTGTTGAGGGCAGGCTCTGGGCACCAGCGGTGCTTCAACAGGGAAGAAAGACCTATTCCCCCCAATCCCCAGGAAGCCCAGGCAGGCAAAAAGGACTGAGGCGTGATGTGAGTAAGGACTTCTTGCTCACAGGGCAGCCCTTGGGGCAGAGAGCCTGGCATCTCGGCGTGGATGTGTCCAGACCCGAGAAGGGGCCACAGCCTGTTCTCACCAGTGCAGCCCCTGCCCACACCCACCATCCTTAGGTGCACCAGCTCTGGTTCCCAGGATGTGAGTACACAGTAGAGAACCGTTCCCAGGATGGCCCAGGTCCTGGGACGGCTCTAGTGCCTGCATCCACGTTGTCCTAGGGGAGAGGGGCACATGCCATATGGATCCCTCCCCAGGCTGCCAGCCCACCCCAGTGCCTTCCCATCCAATCTCTTCTGCTCCACTGGCCTGGGCTGGGGCCAGGCCCCTGGGTTTACCGCACTAGGCCCCAGCTGCCAGCTCTGCCTCCCAGCGTGGTCCCTGCAGGGGCTACTGGGTGTGTAACTGCACACATGCATACACGGACCCTGGGAGCCCACATGGCAGAGGCAGCATCCCAGATGACTCCTTGCAGGGACCCACCTCTGGCCTCGGGGCCCTCACCTGCGGGATTGCTCATCTGTGGGATGGGCTGACAGGTGCCACATCCAAGTGGGGTGGGTATCTGGGGGCGAGGGCTGGGCTCTCTGAGGGGAGCTGTGCAGAGGGGAGCTGTGTGTCAGTCTGCTGCTGGTTAGTGGGTCAGTCAAGAGGCAGGAGGGTGGCCTAAGGTTCAGCCCCAGGGAGACCCCAGTGCCCCACCCACTTGAAGCAGCCTAAGTCACGCCCCTGCCTGCTCCCATTACCCCAGGGAAGCACCGTGAGTAACCTGCCCAAGGTGTGTCCATGAACCAGCTCTGGAGAAATGCCTCAGGGGCCTTGGGGCCACAGGGTCTAAGCCTCCGGTGGGGAAGGGGGTTTCCTGGCTGGGCCCCTGCCCCGGGCAGGAGAACAGGGTCCAGGATTCCTTCTGCCCCACTGCCTCCCGGAGAAGGGCCTGGGCCCACCCCAGGCTCGCTTGGCTGGGCCTGCTGGGGCCGACCTTGGGCGTTCTCCAACCCAAGAGTGACGCATCCCTCCCACCCCGCCCCCGACCGGTCTGAGCAGCCGCGGGAGGTAGTGGAGCTGCCCAGACTTGCCTGTCCCTCCCTCTGGGGCTCTCAACCCACGGCCCCGGAAGTGGATCTCTCTCCCACGGCTGTAGCCTCCCCTCTTGGGTGGCTGGACCCGGCTGGATAATCCAAAATAATTCCTTCTTGGCAGGCGGCCGGCGGGGGAGGGGGAGACTTGCATTCCAAACCCTTGTTTTTCTCTGTAACTTCCCTCCCCTCCTGGGACAAGGAGCCTTAGGCCAGACCTCAAGCCTCCCCCTACCCCTCAGATGGAGATGGGCTCCCCACCCATAGGTACGGTGCGAGGAGGTGAGAGGCTGCGATCTGACAACACCACCTGCTTATCCTCAATCTTCTCAGAATTCCTAAAAGCTGACACACCACAAAACACAACCAGTGGGCCCAACAGGGCCCATGCTGCCTCTGCGCTCCTCGGGGCCCTCACCTCAGAGCAGAGGCAGGACGTCCCCCACCCAAGCTGTCCACCTCTCCGACTCTTGGGTGCACCTCCCCTCTGTGTGGGGTAAGGGCTGGGCACGGGGTCAGGCTGAGAGGCCCCCTCCCCCAGGGGCCATGCTCTCCCGTCTCCACAGGGCCTGGCCCTAGGGATGTGGGGGGCATAGGGGCTGAACTTAGACATGAAAGGGGGAGCTCCTCAGGGAAGGCACAGGCCCAGAGAGCCCTCTGAGCCCCAGAACCTTCTACTAGCTTTGGGGCTGCGTTTCACCCTCAGTGCTGCCCCCACCTCAGGCCCAGAGCAGATAGACACCTTCCGTCCTTTTGCAAGTTGCTGGGAAGAGGAGCCCAATGACGTGGCAGGAAGCTGCGAGGCTCTTGAGCTCAGGGACCCCCCCTCAAATCTGCCAAATAACCCTAGCACAGGTTGGGAAGGTCCCATCTAGCTAGGAGGGCTTCCTGCAGGAGGAGGCACACAGAGGTGCAGGACCAGAATGTGAGGGGCAAGGCCCAGGCAGTGAGTACTGAGACTCCCTGGGTCCCAGAGCGTCCACCCTAACACACCACCAGCAAACATTGGTAACTGTGAGAGTAGGCTCTGTGGTGAAGCAGGCTCAGGGCCACCAGGACTTCCCAGGAACTGGCGCTGGTGCCGGGCTGCCCGTAGTCCCAACTCGGAACCCTGCACCCTCCCTCCAGCATGGCCAGGTGCAGACCAGGGGCTCACAGCAGAGTCCTGGCTTATGCCCGCCTCACAAGGCCCCAAGGGGTGTGGGGGCTGCCAAGGCCTGACCGCAGGGCCCAGCCCCCTGGGGAAAGCCCAGGCTTAGCCACCCCGGAACCAAGGTTGGGTGGGTGCGGGCCTCAAGCTCTTACACAACAGGGACGATCTTCGCCCCGCGCACGGATCTCGGTGGCTGGAGGGGTGTGAGGCATGAGCGGGGAGGGAGGGTCGGGAACCAGGAGGGATCTGAGCGGCTCCAGAGGGACGCCCGCGGCGGGAGAGGGCGCGGCGCCCGGCTAGGGACCTTCGGCCTGCCCAGAGCCGCTGACCGGGGCGCCGCAGTCCTCCTCCGCCACCTAGAAGAGCGCGGAGCGGGAGCCGCCCGGCCCCAGCCGGACGGACACACGTACGGCGGCTGAGGCCCGAGTCGCCCTCCGCGGGGCGGCAGCTGCCCGAGTCGCTGCGTCCCGAGCGCCCCAGGCCAGGACTGAGTGGCGCTGACGGCGAAGCCCCCCACCGGCGCGGCCGCCTCGCGGGCCTCGTACCCCGTCTCCGTACCTGCACGTCCGCCGCCGAGGCTCGATGGCGCCCGGGCCGCGATCGGCGCTGCGCTGCGGCCCGCGCGGCTGCCATGGAGACGGGCCTTTGTGTGGCCGAGGAGGGGCCGGAGCGCGCGGGAGCAGCGGCCCCGCCCCCGGCGGGGGAGAAGGGGAGGGGGAGGGGAGAGGCGGAGGGGGAGAGCGGCCGTGGGGCGGGAGGGAGGGATGGGGGACCCACGGGGCTGGGCCCTCCCCACGCGTCCCCCGCATCCTCGGAGCCCAGCAGCCACAGTGGGCGCGCCACGTCGCCGGTTAGGGTCTCCCCGGTTCGGGTCCAGGTTCGCCCCTGGGGAGCCCAAGTCTGGGCCCTACAGGAGCGCGCCGAGCAGACCCAGGTCCTCCCCACCCCGCGCCCTCGGGGTTCTCTCCGGGGACAGGGGACCCATCGGTACCCCCACACTCAGACTGGAGAACAGGCCGGCCGCACCCATGCCATTTTGTGGGTTGGGGTCTCCTGGGCCTTGTCCCACAACCTCCTAGGGGAAGAGGGCTCCTGCCCTAGCCCCTGTGCAACACATCCTTGGCCTCTAGCTGCCTTTCTCCCCACAACCCCGGATGGCCTCTGGCGACCTGTACCCAGGGCCCATCAACCTGTCTTTCAGTGCCTGGAGTGGGGTGGTGAGACCCACCCTCTCCGTTGGGGTTCCAGCTTTGAACTAGAGCTTATCCCACTTCTGGCCACTCCAGCCCCTATCTGCCAGGTCCTGAAGTCCCTGAGCCCAAGACCTGAGCAGAGGTGGGGAACCCCATGGGGCCAGCTCTCCTGTGTGCTCCTGCTGCCTCTTGTGAAGTCTCCCTGCACAAGATGGTGCGGTGAGCAGCAGCTGGGGACCCAGGGACTGGAACGCCATCTCCATTCCTAGGGACCTCCCCTCCACCCAGACTTCCCCCTCCTTGCCCACTTCCTCCTGTCTCCCCCGCCACCCCGTCACCTGCCCCCCATGCTAAGAAGCCCTCAGGGAGGGTCACTCATTAATTTCCTGCTGCCCTCCCATCCCCAGCCAGCCAGGCCAAAACTGCATGCCTTCAGCCCTGAACTGAATCCACACCACAGCCCACCCAACCCCCCATCACATAGGACCCTAAAGTCACCAGGATCTGACAGGGATGCCAACTTTTTCATCAAAAAAGGAAGCTGAAAGACAAGTATTGTGTCACAGAAGGGCATTTTAATACCAAAGATGTGGGAAGGCCATCATCCCAGACTAAAAGGGTCTTTAAATAGTGTGCAGGAAGCTCAGGGGCGAAGCCTGTCCTTCCTGTCCCTGCAGCAGCCCACTGCTGTCCTCCATCCACCCCCATCCTGGGCCACCACCCCAGGCCCACACGCAGCCCCCACATGCAGGCGGCCTCACACTCTGGCCCTCCTTCCCCCCCCGGGACCCTGGCGGGGGGAGCTCTGCCTTTTCTGACCCACCTGCCCCCTCCTCTCCCCTCACTGCCTGCTTCCATCCAGGTGGGGAGACAGAGACTCAGCCAAGCTACAGTTAACCTGATGCTGAGAGGGACACGGGGGCTCCTCGGGGAGAGGGTGGAGCTGGCAGGACTCCATACCTAGCTCCCCCACCCAGGCTGCACTGTACCCAGAGGAAGAGGGACCCTTCATGGCCTCAGGCTCTCCAGCGTAGGGGCTTCCTTTCTCCTTCAGATTTGGATTCTGTCCTTGGCAGCACTGCCCACCCTGCCAGGCGTCCCTCCCTGGAGCCCCCACAGCTATCCTGAGGACAGGCCATTGTGAAGGACTGCTATGTGGACAAAACCAGAGCCCTCAGGGAGGACACCCAGCATCAGGGGAGTCTGGCTGTGCCTTCCTGGACTGATGGTGGCAAAGGTCCCAGGGGGCTTCCCAGAGGGCCCCCCCGCAGCCTGTGGTCCCCCAGCTCCCTGTCACATGCAACATCCTGGGGTGACGGCTGGGGCACACCCCTCACGGATGGCATCGCAGTCATGAGGGGGTCCGGCCAGTTTCCCAAGCCACCCACATGCCTGGCAGCCATGGCCCTTGGGCTCTAGACCAGACAGCCAGGGCAAGCTATCCAGAGAGGCACTCTGTCCAGAGGGGCACTCAGGGCCCACAAGGTCCTTCCTCACTCCAGGATCTCCAGCTTGTGTCTTCTGCAAAAATGGGTTCGCTCCCTTCCCTCCCCTATTCTGCTGTTAAGGCAGTCACGGCCCAGACTGGGCTCAGCTGCCTGTAGAACGGGGACGTGACAGGCTGTGGTCAGGGCCGGACACGCTGACAGTGACAGCTGAGACCAGTGCCTGCCAAACCCAGCCTGGGAGTGGAGGTGTCAGTGAGCGCTCCGGCTGGAGGGGCACAGCCTGCACCCTGCACCACCTCGCTTTGCTGGGACCCAGCTTAGGGAGCCGCCGAGGCCCACACAGGTGTCTACACCGCTTTGCCTTTCAGATGAGGTGTCTGGGGGTTGGGTAAGGTTGGACTTACCCAAAGACCTGCAACTCTGGGTCCTCGCCTCAACACCTCTCCCGTGATGGCTAACAGTGCTGCCGTCACCCTGTGCTGAGCTGTGACAGCACCAACCACTGCTGGGCCCAGTGCTCCGAGGTGTCACATGGGGGAGTGGGTCACCTCTCCGGGCCTTTCCCTAATGGCCAAGGAGCGCAGTGCCTCCAAGCTGCGGTGGCTGTTGAGGGCTCCAGCTGAGGGGCCTGGTCGGGCTAATCTGAAACCCGTCTGGCTGCACGTGGGGGGCGCCTGTCAGCCAAGAAGCACTGTGGGACAGAGCAGACAGGGCTGGTGCTGGGAGCGGGGTTCCAGGATGGAACGAGGACAAGGCCCTGGACCCTCCCAGCAGCCACCAGGGCCCTGGGGGCATCCCAACAAACCACAGGGCAGAGCCCTGCCCCTCCCAGGCTGAGGACTGTAGGAAGGACTCCTCCAGCCTCAGGCAAGACAAGTAGGTGGGCTGTGTGAGGAGAGAGGTCTGCCTGTCAGCTGCCTCCTCCTGTCCTGGGCTGGGCAGCCTGGTGGGGCCAAAGGACCCACCAGATACAAGGCCTGGGCTTGGGCAGATGGGCACCTGGAGGGGGTAGGTGGCCATGGGCCCAGATCAGATCAGCCAAGGCCCACAGCTGGCCCCACCCCCAGCCTAAGACCCTGTAGAGGGCAGGTGGGGCCCAGGGGGAGGTGAGGCTCTGGCCAGCACGTGATCTGCTGACAGTCAGGGGCCAGGCTGTGGTTCCAAATGTCACCTTTGCGGCTGGGACAATGGTGGTGCTGGGCGGGAGGCCAAAGCCTGGAGCAGCAGGAACTTGGGTGGGGGCGCTTGTGCTTGACTGGGGAGAAGGAGGTGCCTGTGGCCACGTCCCTGGGCCATGCCCCTCGGGCCGAGCTAGGGAGAGCACAGGACCACCTGCAGGTCCGTGGGCAGAGAGCGGACGACCGTCTCGATGTACAGCCGTGCCCGCTTCAGCGTTGCCTCCTTCACAGGAAGCTGGTGGCCCTGTGCCCGAACCTGCAGGGGCAGCAGTGGTCAGGGGCAGGCGACCTCCAAGTGCGGCTGGCCAACGTTGGGCAGGGCTGGAAGGCATCTCACCAGCCTCTCCCGAAGTTTCAAGACCAGGTCCACGACCTCCACCTCGGACTTGTCCTTCATCCAGATCTCAATGTTCTGCTGGGAATAAGGTGGGCCATCTATATCACCCAGGCCCTCCCCCAGCCCTGGGCCTGTGACCCCCCTCCCCCCAGCCCCCCTTACCGCCTCACAAATGGCCTCGAGGTGCAAGGCCTCCAGCTTCTGGGCCATCTCTTTGTGCCGCTGCCGGTACCAGCCATCAAAATGGGGGGACTTGAAAAACCGCCTGTGGGGCGCAAGGGGCAGCACTATGGGGCTGATCTTGTACACCGAGGGGTAGGCACAGCCACCACCAGCAGGAGCCCCAGGACCCTGCCTGCTGTCCACCCACCTGTAGAGGCCCAGCCAGTCGCCCTTAAGCATGCAGGTGAGCTGGGGCCCTGAGTGCTCCAGGCTACGCAGGAAGTCATCCTGGCGGAAGGGGCGGATCTGGGGAGGGGTCTGAGACAAGGGCCAGGTGAGCCCAGGTGCCTGGGGGGAACTTGGCTGCTCAGGACTTTCCCCCAGGGCACTTCCCAGATTCACTCCTAGGCCACTCACCCTCCTGGGACAGATCCTAGGGTGGCCCTTCCCGGAGAGGAGGACCTTGAGCCCCTCCATGTGGCCCCATTTCTCTGTCCTGTGAGGGACACCTGGCAGGTGTGGGGACAGCCTGGCCCTGGGGGGGCTCCCACCCACCCATGACCTCCCTCACTCCCCCCAGCCCCACCCTGGACAACACCTTCCAGGGCGTGATGCTCTTCTGCAGGGGCATGAGGCTTGCCATGTAGTGCTCCTGTGGGGGGAGGAGGGTAAGCCTGGGCCTCAGCCCCCGCCCCGCCGTGGCCCCCCTCCCCAGGCCTCACCAGAGGGATGATGAAGCTCTGCGTCAGCTCCAGGAGGTGCCTCCTCAGCAGGGCGCTCAGCAGGTCTGAAGGCCGCTCCCTCTGCAGGCCCTGGGGGGTGGGGTGCGGGGGGGGCAGCTGAGCCCGGAGCAGCCACAGCCTGGGCCCCCTTCACCCCCGCCCTCCCGCCCACAACCTGCACCTTCAGCAGCCGTCTGAGCAGAGCCTTGTCTCGGTGGAGGTGGGCCGTGTACGCCGTGTAGAGGCCTGGGGAGGGCAGGGTAGCAGTGTGCTCTCCTGGGGAGGGGGGCACTCCCTTCTGGGTGCTGGCCCATTGCCCACACCCATCTCACCCCAGTGCCTGCCTGGGTCCCGGGGGAGAGGGGCTCAGACCTGGCTTGGTGTCCAGGGTCTTCAGCCTTGAGGGCTTTTTCAGCTTGACCTGCTTAGGAAGGTCCCCTAGGAAACAAGCCCGAGGTGGGCCTCAGGGCCGCAGTTCTGCCTCAGGCTCAGACCCCTCACGGACCCCCAGGCAGAGGCCACACTCACCTGACATCCTGGGCTCCCCGATGCGGAGGATGTGGGGCCAATGCTGGAGTGTTTTGATAAAGAAAGGGTTTGTGACCCCCAGGACCACGTTTGGTCTAGAGAGAGAGAGAGAGAGAGAGAGAGAGAGAGAGAGAGGAGGAGGAGGAGGAGGGAGGGGGGAGGGGAGGCAGAGGCAGGAGGGCAGGCAGAGGGGGCTGTGCAGGAGGCTTACGGGGCCTGCGTGCGCGTCGTGAACTCCTTGAACTCACTGTCGTGGACGGTGAAGTAAGGGCGGTAGTCGCAGCAGAACTTGAGGGGCTGCAGGCAGCTGTGGGGCGGGGGCACAGCGGGGCAGTGAGCATGGCAGGGCTGGTCCAGGGTCCCTACTCCCCTCCCACTGCTGCCTGGCCCACCTGGTCAAGGCCAGCACCATCTCCGAGGACACGGCAGGTGAGGGTGCCAGGACCACCAGCGGCTCCCCGAGGAGCATGAGCTCCCACAGCATCTGCACGTGGGCCAGCACGGGCTGGAAGCACCTGGGCCGGGCAAGGGTGTCGGGGGCCGCACAAGGCTGGAGGCCCCCCAGCCCATGACCACCCCCCACCATGGGCACAGGCAGGCCCAGCTCGGGTGAACGCCAGGCACCACACCAGAATAACGACGGGGGCGGGAAAGGATGTCTCAAGATACTGCCCCACGCTCAGATGGCCCACCTGTGTTGCCTGGCCCTGTGCCCCCCATGTCTGAGGCTGGCAGCCCCGGCTCCCGCCGGGCCCAGCGCGGAACAGAAGGGTCTCCAAAGGCAGAGCCCCTGCAGACTTGCCCAGAGTGGGCAGCGTCAGGCAGTAAGTCTCCCAACATGCCACTCCCCTCCGGCACCCACCTGCCAGGACCTCACTTGCAGCCCAGGGTGCCCACTGCCTCTGGGTGCAGACCCTGGGACCCCAGGCTCTTCCGCATGATTCTCCCCCACAGAACTGGCCAGGAGCTGACTCCTGCTGGGCCAAGCCCCCCACAGCTCCGCCCCCACCCCACAGGCCTGAGCCTTGCGGGCTGACTGGTCAGTCATCTACTGGGGCAGCAGGCGGGGGCTGGCAGGGCTCACCTGAACAGGTCCAGTTCGTGGACACTGCTGAGGACCACGGGGGCTGGGAGCAGGTTCTGAGAAGAGGGGGCTGGGGTCAGGCTGAGGGCGAGGCTGGTGATCCACAGGCCTCAAGCAGCACCTCTCACCCCAGGGCAGCCCCTGCCCACATGCCTCCCAGCCCCACAGTGACAGCAGGGCCCCCGTGTCTCTGCCGGTGGGCCAGGGCAAGAGATGGTGGTGAGCTCCCAGCCCTGCACTGGGACACAGGCCAACCTCAGGCCCTCAGCTGGTGGGATGGGGAGGCCCAAGTGAGTGGAGAGTTGAGGCAGGTATAGTGCCACTGGCCCAGGAGTGGGGGCTCCCACCTCATGGCCGCACTGCTTTGGAGGACTGGATTCTGGCTTGTCTGCCCTGGATGGGATGTGCACCTGCGGACCAAAGAAGCAGCTGCCAGTGGGAGTGGGTATCTACATGCACCTGGGCCTTCCCACCCCTGCCAGCCAGCCCTTACCTGGAGGACGACTCCCATGACAGGCAGGTTCAGGGTCTGCCCAGGCATAGGGTCTGGCCACTGGTCAATCTCACTGCACACTGTGAACACAGGTGGCCAGGGTCAGGGGCCTGCCCCAAGAGGACGCTGCCTGCCAAAGCTGCTGAGGCTACAGCCAGGATGACGGGACCGCTCTGGTCGCACCTGACAGCCACTCACCCGCTTCCAGACAGGGCACCAGCTTGTCGAAGTACTCAGGGGCAATCAGGCTCAGCAGTGCCTGGAAGAGCCGGACAAAGGGCAGGCGGGACACCAGCACCAGAGACTGCAGGGCCCAAAGGCCGGTGAGACGTCACCTTGGCCACTCAGGACCCTGCAGGGACCTCTGAGGCCTGGCTCATCCAGAGTCCGCCCAGGGCAGGATGTCCTACCTACTCCACAGCACAGCTGTCCCCAGGAATTTGGGACTCTGGGGTTATTAGAACACCCCAATGACAGCAGGGCGGGGCAGGACCCCAGCCTTCAGAGGGGAATGCACGTGGCGAAGATTTCTGGGATGATCTCCCACGGGTCAAACAAGAGTGCCTTTTGGTGTTTGAGTTCAAGACTGAAGTTGTCCTAATCTTGAAAGGGTGATGAGGGCCGCCCTCCCACCAGCAGCAAGGGACAGGGATGCCCTGGGCCCAGACACAGAGCTGTGGGTGCTGTGCTGGGCGAGGATGGGGCAGCAGGGCCTACTGCCCTGGCAGCTCAGTTTCAGTCCCTCCCTGTGGCTGCTGGCCCCCGCCTCCCTGCAGCACCACCTCAGAGTGGCCAGGGGCTCACCTTCTGGAAGTAGCCCCTCTTCACGGAGCTGTCCTTCACTTGTCTGAAGTACACGTAGCCAAAGTAGTGTGCAGGCTCCCTCTGGAAGGAGTGGTGTTGGCCAGGCCCTACCCACTGCCCAGGCTCCCTCCTGCCCGCCTGGACCCAGCCATGGGGTCAGGCCTGGGAGTCGTGGCCCAGAAGGCAGGCAACTCCTCTTCGAGGGATATCTCCACAGACACAGTGGTGAGCAGTCTGGGGGCTGGGCGCATCTGGAGACTTCTGCTGGCCTCCACACACCAAGCCATACCCTGGTGCACACCTGGTGCACTGGAAAAGCTCCAGGGACCCTGGCAAGTCCTCAGAAGGGCTGCCCCCCCCCCCCAAATCAAGGCCAGGCCGCTGGGCCCAGCTTTCAGCAGTTGGAGACCCTCTCCCACCACACAGCCAGACGCCTTGAAGGGGCTACTTGTACCCGCCTGACCCTGGCCCACAAGGAGAGGCAGCCCTGGCCCACCTGCAGAGACACGGGGACCCCGCTGTCACAGTGCCTGTCATCTGGGTGCCAGAGGTGCCGTTGCCCTCCACACTGACGAATGCGGAAGCTGAACTGAGTGTCCCCGAGGCAGCCTGGGGAGGGAGGTGGTCCCCTTAAGCTGTGTCAGGTTGGACCCTCTCCTGCCAGTGTGCGGGGGCAGGGGACCAGGGATGGAGGGGTTGGCCTCTGCTGGGCTGTAAATGCCTCAGAGAGAAAGCCCAGCCCTCTGGGTCTGCATCTGCCAACCGGGGTCCCTGCGTCCTACTTTCTGCACCTGAGGGTTTACATTCAGCGCGTGGAATGGCACCTGCAGTGTGCACAAGCGCCAGCGGGGGGCCCGAGAGCTCAGCGTGGGCCGGCTTAGTCTGCCTGGGATGGAAACCAGGCTGCCAGGGCACCTGAGCCCGGTAAGGAGCAGCAGCTGGGCCCCAGCTCCTGGTGGCCCCTCTGGTGAAGGAGACCACAGCCTGCTGGTCCCTCTTCCAGATATGTCTCCCCATAGGACCCAGGGGAGCCTGGCCGCCCTGCTGCAGCTGGGGCTCTGGGTGTCTCTACAAAGCTGAGGGTAGGGCAGGTGCTCACTGTGCAGGCCTGGCCTCCTCTCCCCCGGCCCCAGAGCCCACCTCCAGGTGGGAGGGTTGGGATTGCCTACCTGAGTGGGAGTCAGGAAAGGACAAGTAGCAGATGCTACTTTTCTGAAACACAGGAAACCGGGTGAGGGCCTGCTCCCCAGGCGATGTCCGTTCCCAAAGGGCAGGACCCACCTCCTTGTCCGTGAGCCGGGAGTCGCTGGGGTACACCAGCTGTGGGGGACAGAGACTCGGTCGTGCGTCTGGGCAGGTTTGGAGCTGCAGGCGTGTCCCCTTACCCCCTGCCCCACACCCCTCCCCTCCAGCTCCCTCCTCTCCTCTGGGGGCCCCCCACCTCCCCAGGACCCTCTCAGCGGGAGGCCAGCACACACCTGGGCGAGATCCCGGATTCCCTTCTCACACTCTTGCCCTCAACGCCACTCGCCTGAACTGTGGCACGGGGCCCCGGCCTCCAGGTGCAGGCAGTCTGTCTGAAGCTATGCCATTCCTTGGGCCCACTCCCCCAGACTGGGCCTGGCCAGTCTTTACTCAGAAGTCATGGGCACTGGCCTCCCTGTCTCTGAGCATCTTCACCCGAACCCTCATAGTCAGGGGTCTGGGGGCTTCCAGCCTGTGCCCCATTCAGAGTGGGCCCGGGAGAGCACCCTGGGTCCCAGCAGTGTGCAGTGTGACCAGCTGGACAAGCTTTACACTCCCCAGGCATGAAAGCGAAGGCTGAGTGATCCGGGAGACGGCCTTCTCTGGGGGAGGTGGGCAGGAGGCGGGCAGGAGGCCCAGGCGGCACCCAGCCCAGCAGCTCCGTACACGGGCCAACAGCCAGAATGGATTTCCTTGCAGGAAAATAAAAAGGCAGGAGCTTCCAGAGCCCTCACTCTCCACGGGCCCCCAGGTGTTTCCTTGGGAGCTGGTGGACCCTGGGCGTCTCCGTTGCCCTGGTCTGCTTGGATGCAATGGGCTGGCTGTCCCAGGAAGTGGCCATGCCTGCCGGGAGCCTGTGCAGCCCAGGAGCTGAGGGCCTGTATGCATGGGCCCCTCCTCCCTCCATCTGCCAAACTCCTATGCTGAGGAGTTGGGTTTTAGCTGCAATGAGGCTTCTTCTGGGGTGTGCCCTGAACCCCTAGATGGTGAGGTGCTGCGTCCTGGGATTTGCATGGTTGGAATGATGTGGCTTCTGCCCTTGTTTGCTCTGGGCTTGCTGCTAGGGTCCTGTTGTCTCCTCTGCTGTACACCACACATCCCGAGGACAGGGACTGGGTCCTGGTACTTTTGCCTCCCAGCCCCTGGCGGGGAGCAGACCCTCACCAGACACTGTACAGGCACACTTTGCTTTATTGTGCTTCACAGACGTTGCGTTTTTCTACAAATTAAAGATTTGTTGCAACCCTGTGACCAGCAAGTCTATTGGCGCCACTTTTCCAACAGCATTTGCTCAATTTGTGTCTGCATCACATTCTGGTAATTTTTGCAACATTTCAAACTTTCTCATTATATTTGTTACAGTGACCTGTGATCAGCGATTTTTGATGTTACTATACTGCAAAAAGATAATGACTTGCTAAAGGCTCAAATGATAGCGTTTTTTAGCAAGAAAGCATTTTTTTTCCTATTTTTTGGTGGGGGGAGATAATTATTTATTTGTTTATTTATTTATATTTATTTATGCTAAGCACATACTCTACCACTGGGCTATGCCTTCCCCGAAACATCACTTTTATACTTCCTTTTTTTTTTTTTTTACTATTACAACGTTTGATAAAATTAACAATAATTCCTTAACATCATCTAATACCCAATCCATATTCAAACTCCCCAGCAGTCTCAACAAATGCCTTTTTTAACAGCTGATTTTTTGGAATCAGGATCTAACAACTTTTATATTTCCTAGCACATTTGCGTGACTTGCTTTATTGCAGGGGTCTGAAAACGAACCCGCAGCATCTCTGAGGTGTGCCTGTATTTGCGGAATGTATGAAAATACGCCTATAAAGTATAATGAACAGGTGGATCATGTGGAAACCTCAAGGAGATGTCAACTAAGGAGGCACCCAGGAAGAAGGGGAACCAGACACTGTTTGTGCGGCTGGACCCACAGAGGTTCTGGGATGGCTCCTACTCGGGCCACACCCCTGTGTGTTGTGTTGAGGAGAGTGGAGGAAAGGTAGGTGCCTGGCAGCCAGGGCAGGGCCACGAAGGGCCCTCAGTGCTGAGGTCGGGCACTGAATCTGGTCTGCAGCCACAGGAGTCTCGTAGCATCTGAGCAGGCCCCACATCCAAGTCCAGGGTCTCCATGTCCAGGGTCTGGAAGCAGAGGCCAGAAGGGAGGCCATGCCCTGGCAAGGTAAGAAATGGCGCAGCCCTTGGAGAGAGGCAGAGGGCAGGAGGCTGCTCAATGAACCCTGCCCCCGGGCCGGTGGAGGTCCCATCCTTTCCACCAAGCCGGGCACGCAGGCTGCTGCTCCTGTAACCGTCGTCCCTGAGGAAGAGATGCGTGAGCTCTGCTTTAAGGTGCCTCCAGGGAAGTGCCTCTTAAAGTGTGGTGTGGGTCCCTGGATCCTTGAGGTCCAACTGCCTTTCCCACTCCCGTCTCCTTGCTGTGTGTACCTTCTAGAGGCTGTGAAACAGGCTGTCGAGGGGTATCCCCGAAGCCAATGGGAGAATCCAGCTGCCTGCTATTTGGCCAGATGTTAGTAAGGGTTGTAGAAGTGTCAAATAATGCCACTCTCCTAAGTTTGTTATTGAAAACATGGTTGTTTTGTGGAAGTATTGATAGTTCTATTAATATGTAAGGTATTTGTGTTTTCACAGTAAATTAATAAGTGTTTTTAAATTCTCTCAGGACTCCTGGAGGGCCGGGCCCTGTCTTCTTGTGCAGCTGTGTCCCTGTGTCCAGCACCAACACTGCTGGGCTTGGCTGGTGGCAGCTGCTCAGTACTTGACTTATTGAATAAACGAATGGACAGCTCCTTGCCTTTGCTTTTGCTGGCCTTTTCAGGGGAAGGGTTACCTGCAACAGCCCCCTCTCCCCTGTCCAGCTGCCTCCCTCTCATCCTCCAAGATCTGGCCCAGCCCCATCCCTTCCTCTCAGCTGTGTCTGTCCCTGAAGTCTCTGTGATCCATGAGCCCCTGGAAGGCAGTCCCTGGTCTTCCATCACATCCCAGCACCAAGGGCAGCGCCAGAGCCTTCGTGATGCTCAGTCAGGCCCAGCCCTGCATAAGTGAGTGCAGGGCAGGTGCTCCCTGAACGCCTGTGGTTTCGGCTGAAGCGAACCTGATCTTCCCCATGATTTCCAGGGGAGGGAGAAACGGCAAGGATGAGGGCTGCGTGGTCGCAAGGCCCAATTCCTGCAGACTTGACGATGAGGGGGTCCCTGGGTGACTCCTTCCCAGCTATACAGCCTCAGCCAAAGCTCAGAGGCCCAAGCACACGGATCTCTTAACAATTCTTGCTTGAATGGTTATGTTCCAGAAAATTACACGAGAGAATGTCTTAAGGAAACAGTGGGCTCTCTCCTCCTGTGATCTTACCGGGAACAATCTGGGCACCGGTAAGAATGGCGACGGGCTCTGTGATGTTGGGCAAATCACCTCACCTCTCTGTGCTCAAGTCCCTCTGGTGAGCGGGGCTGTCACAGTAGCGCACGCCAGGTGGGGACAGGTGGAAATGAATGGGGTCTCCACAGAGAGCTGGGCAGTGTCAGCCCTTTCTGTTTATGAGACTTGGGCTTCCCCTGGCCTCACAGAGTTCAGCTAGGCCTTGGAAAACACCCCTCATCTTGACGTTGGCTCTCCCGACAAAGGTGGATCAGCCTCATCGTTGCCAACTGCAGTCAGAGGACGCACGGCCTCTTGGGCTCTCAGAAAGTTCCTTCACCGGTGTGACGTCTACCTCCCAGCCTCCCTTGCACCAGTCAGCTCCAGGGTCTGTGTCATGGCCTTCAGGGCAGGGGGAAGGCCTCACTCCCTGAGTCTCACATTTCCACTTAGACCCACTTGGGTGGGGGGTGGGGAAGTCTTGCAGGCAGAGGGAACACCCCAGGCTGGTTGGGCTGAGTGTGGCCAGTCAACAGAAGGATGACCACTGTGGCTGGAATGTGACCCCAAAGGGTCTGGATGTAATTCTAAGCGAACAAGAAGATGTCTAAAGAATTTAAGCAGGAGAGCCACAAAGGTTGGACTTCCGGGAACAGCTGAAAAGGCAATGGATCTGAGATCCCTGCTGGAGGTGGAGCTGTCAGCCTTGCCCACGGATGGATGTGGGGTGGAGGGAGGGGGAGTCAGGAGTGACCCCTGGGATTCTGGCTGGAGTAGCTGAGGGGAGAAGGTATTGTGGCTAGTGTGAGGACAGATTTTTATTGGGGAAAAAAATCAGGAGTACCACTTTGGCTACCCAAAGCACAGGGCTCCTCTCGCCGCCCTCCCAGCCGGAGGTCTTGGCTACTGGCCTTTCATTCCTTTGCTGGGGCGCACCTTTTCGGGGATGACCAGTGCAGGATTTCGGAGATGGAGAGGCCATCGGGGGGCCTGCCGGGGGTACCTCACACGCACAAGAGGGCCCGCCCTCCCCGGCCCCGCCGCGCCCCCTCACCTCCAGCGCCTGGCCCAGCTCCAGGTCGAAGGTGACCACGCACACGCACTCCAGCCAGGCCGAGAAGCGCGCCCAGGGCGCCCCCGGAGCCCGCGTCGCGGAGGACGGCGCGCCGGGGCGGCCGCGAGCCGGGTGAGGCGCTGCACCGGGCCCAGCGTCCATGGCGGCAGCTGCAGGGCAGGGCGCGCGCTGCCCGGGAACGGCCGCGCGTTGTCGGGGGAACGGCCGCAGGCGGCGGCCTGGGCTCACACGGACCGCGCAGTCGAGCGGCCGCCGCGGACCAGAGGGGCTCGCGCAGCCGCGGCCTCGCACGCCCCTGGCGGCCGGAGGAGCGCCCTGCGGCGGAGCGGCGCCCTACTCACCAACGAGAAGGGCCTGGCCTGCTGGCGCAGAGCGGCCCCGCGCCTGGAGAAGGGACTTCCGATGGGGCGTGTGGCCCGAGCAGGGGCGTGTTAGGCCGGGGTCGCGGGGGCGCCCCGCGGCCGGGCCGCGGCGAGGCTGGGTGCCCCACCTCCGGCCAGCTCTCCTAACCAGAGTTCTTCGCTACTGAGCTCCCTTTCCTCCGCCGTCACACACGGCTCGGCGCCTCCTTCGAGTCTCCTGCCTGGGGTCGCCCCCCTCCCCCCGTGGGGGGTCCCGCGGAGGGTGTCACGTCCTGCGTTTGTGTCTATTTTCTGAGGAGGAGGTTAATTAGGTTTCTTCATTGATTTCCGCTTGGAGGAGGTATACAGCACTTTTGCCTACAGTCTATGGGCCGAAACTAGTCAGAGAAGGCAGTATGACAAGGGAACCAGAGAGAAACTGGTAGATGCCACACAGCTGGCTTTGAAGATGGAGGAAGGGACCATGAGCCAAGGAATGCAGGAGGCCTCCAGAAGCTAGAACAGGCAAGGAACATCCTCCCCTAAAGCCTCCAGAAGGAAGGCAGTTTTGCTGACACCTTGATTTTAGCCCCTTAAAAGTTCAGAATTCTCACTTCCAGAACTGTAAGATAATAAATGTGCATTGTTTCAAGCCACTAAGTTTTTGGTAATATGAAAGTAACACATATGATATGCAGTCTTTTCTTTATGGTTCCTTCACTTAGAGTAATATTTTTGAGCTTTATCCATGTTGTTGTCTCTATCAGTGGTCTGTTCCTTCTTATGATTAGTATTCCATTGTCCGGGTAGGTGACATTTTCTTTACCCACCACAGTGTAATTATTTAAAGAAACCTCAGATAAAGTTGGAGTCAGGACAGGCCTGTAGGAGGCGCACCCATGCCCCCCATGCATCCTCAGGAAACAGGAAGACAGGTGTGTCTGGGTTCCCAGCCAGTCAGAGGCTGTCACAGCCCAATCAATGGGAAGCCTCCAATGAATCTTTAGTTATCACAACCCCTCCGAACTCCTCATTTTTCCCTGGAAAAGCAACCCCTCTTGGTACTTGTTTTCTGAATTTGCCTGTGATCTTCCATAGTTTCCACATACTGAGTTGCAATTCTTCTGGCTATTCCTGAATAAACTTGCTTTTGCTGGTAAAATAACTGGCTCTATTATATTATTAAAGTTGACACATCAATTGATGGACATTTGGGTTGTTTCCAGTTTTTGCCTATTATAAACAATGCTGTTACATAAATTTGCATACAAGTCTTTGCGTGGACCTATGTTTTAATTTCTCTTGGGTAAACACCTAGGAGTGAAAGTGTTGGGCTGTATGTTAAGTTTATGTTTAACTTTTTAAGAAACTGTCAAACTGTTCTCCAAAGTGGCTTTACCATTTTGCATTACCACCAGCAATGTATGAAGGTTCCAGTTTCTCCACATCCTTGTCAGCATTTGATGTTGTCAGCCTTTTTAATTGTAGCCATCCAAGGGGTTGTGTAGTGATAGCTCATGTGGGTCATTTTAACATTTCCCTAATGATTACTGATGTTGAGTATCTTTTCATGTGCTCATAAGTCATTTCTATTACATTCTTTGGTAAAATAGTTAAAACTTTTGCCTGTTTTTATGTTGGGTTGTTTGCCTTATCAGAGTTGTAAGATTTTTAAAAATATGTATTCTAGAATCAAGTCCTTTATCAGATACATGATTTAAAAACTATTTCCTCATCTGTGGCTTGTCATTTATTTTTCTTAGTCTAATCTTTTGAAGAGCAAAGGTTTTAAATTTTGATGAAGTCTAATTTATCAATATTTTTCTTTCATGTAGTACGTTTATGGTGTTATATCTAAGGAATCTTTTCCTAACCCGATGTCCTAGCCCAAGTAATTTTCCCTTTGTTTCTCCTAGAAGTAGTTCACTTCTCAGATTTAGGTCTATAATCCATTTTGAACTAATTTTTGTGGATGGTTTGAAGTAGGGGTTTAACGTCTTTTTTCTGCATATGAATAACCAAATTATCCAGTATCATTTGTTAAAAAGATATTGCTTCCCTATTGAATTGACTTAGAACTGTTACTAAAAAAATCAATTGATCATATTTGTAAGGCTTTGTTTTTTGACTCTCTATTCTGTTCCATTGTTATATATGCATATCCTTATACCAATTCTATACTATCCTGATTATTCTAACTTTATAGCACATTTTGAAATTGAGAAGTTAAGTCCTCCAACTTTGTTTTTTTCCAAAGCTCCTTTGGCTACTTCAGTCTTTTGTATTTCTATGTAAATTTGAGTATTCGCTTGTCAATTTCTACTGAAAAAGGAAGACCATCTGCTGAAAAATCCCCAGGTACTGCATTGAATCTATTGATCAGGTTTGGGGAGAATTGCCGTGTTAGCAATCATGAGTCTTTTAATCCATGAACATGGCATGTCTCTCCATTTATTTAGAGCTTTTCTAATTTTTCTCAGCGATGTTTTTATAGCATGGGTGTTGCGAGACCACTCTCAGGTTTGATGATTTGTAGAAAGGCTCACAGGACTCAGCATAGTCATTTTCATGGCCATGATTTATTACAGGAAAATGATACAAAGTAAAATCAGGAAAAGGAAAAGGCTCATGTGGCAAAGTTTGGGGGAGACCAGGTGCCAGCCTCGAGGGTCCTCATGGTGTTACACAGGGCGGAACTAACTGTCCCAGTGACTTGTGACAATGGGTGTAAAATGTTGCCCACCAGGGAAGGTCATTAGAAACCCTGCAGCCGCAGTTTTATGAGGAGCTTAAATTTATTTCCTATGGCCGCTAACAAAGCTGGTACAGACTTGGAGACTTAGAACAACAGAAATTTATTCTCCCACAGTTCAGGAAGCCAGGAGCCAGAAGTCTGAAGTCAGCATGTCAGCAGGGTTGGTTCCTTCAGGAGGGTCTGAGGACAGTTCGTTTCAGGCCCCTCTGCTAACTTCTGTTGCTGCTAGCAATCTTTAGTGTTCCTTGGCTTGTAGATTTATCACTCCAATCTCTGCCTCTGTCTTTACATCACTTTCTCTTCTGTGTCTTTTTTCCTTTTCTTAGAAGGACACCTGTCATTGGATGTAAGACCCAACCTGATCCCAGATGATCTATCTTGACATCATAATTACATCAGCAAAGACCCTTTTTCCAAAGAAGGTCACATTCACAGTTTTTAGGTAGATATATCTTTTTTGGAAGGGTCCACTACAGGGCTGGTCAGATAGGCAATCTCTGCCTGGTGCTTGCCAAAATTCCAGACACCCAGAAAGAAAGCAGGTTTCAGCATAAATCATACTGTTGGTACAAACGGTTTAGGCAGAATGAGCCTCTCCAGTCATTTTGGGGATGGTGAGAAACTTCCTGACATCTGGTTTCTCGGTGCCGGCCCAGGACTAACCACGTAAGCAGGGTTTTTGTTTGCTTGTTTTGTTTTGTTGATGAATTGCTAGCCTGCTGCAGTGACTCTTTTCTGTGCGTACCACTTTAGTTCTTTTTATTCCTAAGTATTTTATTCATTTTGATGCAATTGTGAATAGAATTTTTTCTTAATTACATTTTCAGATTGTTTCTAGCATATAGAAATATAACTGTTGCTTATGTATTGATATTGTATCCTGTGACCTTGTTAAACTAGTTTATCATTTCCAGTTAATTTTTTGGGTAGATTCCTTAGGATTTTCTAAAGAGAGAATCATGTCATCTGTGAAAAAGACAATTTTGCTTCTTCCTTTTTATCTGTATGCCTTTAATTTTTTCTTGCCTTATTGCACTGGCTATAACTTTGAGTGCAATATAGAATCATTTCAAATATTTCTTCTATTTCTTTCCTCTCTTTCGGGTATTCCCATAATGTCTGTGTTACACCTTTTGTAGTTGTTCCACAGTCCTTGGATAGTCTGTTCTGTTTTGTTTTGTTTTTTTCCTCAGTCTTTGTTCTTTTAGCTTTCCAGTTTTTGAAGGTTCTCCTGATATAGCCTCAAGTTCAGAGATTCTTTCCTCAGCCGTGTACAGTCTACTGAAAAGCCCATCAGAGGCAGTCTTAGTTTCTGCTACACTATTTTACCTCTGACATTTCTTTGGTTCTTTCTTAGGATTTCCTTCACTCTGCTTAATTGCCCATCTGTTCTTGCCTGGTGTCTGCTTTATCCATTAGAGCCCTTAACATACGAATCATACTTGCACGAATTCCCAGCCTGATAGTTCCAACATCCCTGCCATATCTGGTTCTAAACCTTGCTCTGTCACTTCAAATTGTGTTTTTTGCCTTTCAGTCGTATAATTTGCCTAGTAATTTTTTTGATAGCCAGACATGAGGTACTGGGTGAAAGAAACTGCTATAAATAAGACTTAATAATTGGAGGTGAGGTGTGAGAGAGGGGAGGTCGTCTGTAATCCTGTGATTAGATCTGTCTTTGACTGAAGCTGTGCCTTTGGACTGAGAGCTTCCCAAGTGTTTCTCAGTTTTCTCTCCCCTCAGGATGCCCGGAGGGGGCTGGAGTTGGGTGTTTCCCTTTCCTAGATCAGTTAGGCTGGGATGAACCCTAGCAGGCCCGGCTCTTGTTAACTAGTCTTCCTTGCGGGCAAGTTAAGAACAGAGTGCTCTCTCTCCCCTGGCAGAAAGATGGAGGGGACTTTTCTCTGACACCCACTGTGGGAACCTGGTTGTGTGCCAGGAGGTAAATATCACAACACTGTGGGGGCTCCCTTATGATGGATCCCCCTGGAATTCTTAACACTCAGACTTGTACTGTGAGCCTCCAGAAGTCCATCAGCTACAGTTCAGGGACACCCCTCACCCCAATACATGCACAGGTTCTCGGGCCGGTTCCTCTCATGAGTCTCTGCTCTGATAAGCTGTGATGATGTGGATTCACCTGCCTTTCTCCCCAGGCTTGGAAGCAGTGGTTTGCCCTGTGTCCTCCCTTCTCTTACAGACCCAGGAAGAGTTGCTGATTTTTCAGTCTGTTTAGCCTTTTACATCTTAGGATGGAGTGGTGACTCGCAACCTCCTTGCATGCAAAATCCTACAGCTTGGAATTGAGGTGGTAAACCAGACATCCTTGCCTTGTTTCCAGTCCTAGTGGAAAAGCATTAAATCTTTCACCATTAAGTTTGATGTTAGCTGTACATTTTTCCTCGATACCTTTTATGAAGTTGAGGAATTTCCTGTCTATTCCTAGTGTGTTAACAGTGTTTATCATGAACAGGTATTGGATTTAGAAAAATGCCTTTTCTGCAGCTATAGTGACAATCCTGTGGTCTTTATCCTCTATTCTATTAATACAGTGTATTACATTAATTGAGTTTTGGGTGCTAAACCAACTTTGCATTCCTGGGATAAACCCAACTGGTCTTAGTAGATAATCCTTTTTACATGTTGCCGAATTTGGTTCTCCATTCAAGGCTGTTGACTTGAGTGAACATCTTATGTTACTTTCTTTCAGCTTGAAGAACTTTCTTTAGCATTTCCGATGAGGCAATCTCCCAGCAATGAATTTTCTGCTTTGTTTATCTGGGAATGTCTTTATCCTACCTTCATTTTTCTTCTGCCTTCAGCTTTGAAGTACAGTATTGCTGAGTGTAGAATTTTTTCATTGGCAGGTTCTCCTGTTCTTTCAGCACTCTGAATATGACATTTTACTGCCTCTGGGCTCCATGGTTTCTTAGGAGAAGTCAGCTACTAATTCTGTCACTGTTCCGCTTTATGTGATGGGTCACTCTTCTCTTGCTGCTTTCATGGGAGATGCAGGAACTCAGTTATGGTGTATACAGGTGTGGATATCCGTGTGTTTGTGCTACTTCGTTCATAGAGCAGGGGTCTTCTGATGTACTGGTCTGTATCTTGCTGCCCTGGTGGGGGGGTGGGGCTCTTGAGGAGAAGGACGGGATACGGCCACAGTTCCTCCAGTTCTGACTGTGCCCCAGGGGTGCACTCATTTTATATCACAGTTTTCCTTTTTCTCATTTATTGCTGAATGATTTTGCATTTGGTGATCTTAGCGATAGAATTTACTTTATTTGGTCTTCCGTATCGGAAATACTGAATTCTGCTTGGGTTTGTTCTAACTGCTCTGGGGAAACTCTAAGGCAGTTTGGAAGAGAACTCTGTTAAAGAGCCCTAGCTATCGACTATGTCTTATGATCAATCACAGAACATGGACTGTAGTAGCCTTGCATGTTTCTCTTTGCATATTACAGTATGTGATTATTTGTATAAACTACCCATTTTCTCCTCTCTCCTTTCCATTTTTTAAACAGGCTAACTTTACTATTTAGTTTTAACATAAATATTCAGTGGGACAGTGACCGAATTTGAGGAGTAATTAATGTAGCCAGTGACACATACAATGACTGTTGGGACTGTGCATACCCTCATTTTAGGGAAAGTGAGAATTTCTTCACTTGCAATAAGGATGGATGTACCTTGTTAGGTGAAAGTATTGTTTTGCTGTTGTATGGAAGTTCAAACATGTTTGAAAGGATGCATACAGAAGCTGGCCTTGGGAGGGTTGGACTCTGCTCATTTTCTACTTACTGCCTCAGCTCTAAATCTACTTCTCTTTGTCTGCTCTGCAAGAAGGGAGCTGGCTCCTAGAAGGATTTCTCTTCTGCAGCTGGCACAGTCTTGAGCTTCACGGGCAGCGAGTGCTGGAGGGTCACTCCTGGGGGAAGGGACTTCCTGGAGTAGGTGTGCATTCTCTCTCCTCTTGTTCTATGGCACAGCAGCCAGATGCACTTGTGGGGGTCACACAGTGGTGCCACCTCTGCAGATGGCTTCCCATTGAGTGTCAGCAGTGCCCTCATTGGCAGGTTCCTCATGCATCCTGCAGACGCCTGAGCCGGAGGTTCCCAGGGCTTAGCCAGTAGACACCTTGAGAGGTGCATTAGCTCCATTCCAGAACAGCCTGGGGAACACCTCTGTCGTCCACTGGGCTGCAGCCACACAGCTCTCCAACACAGAACGAACTCCCTCCTTGGGGAGGGGACCCCTGCCAAGTTTCGTCCTGTCTTGAATATATAGTTCTTTATTCCTTTATAATTATTCCCCTGTAATCAGTAATCTCCATATCAGACTTTCTCTGAAGTCACTCTTTGGTCTCTGTCCCCTTATTGGACCAGGACTACTGATTCAGGAGGAAAAACCAAGCTGGGAAAGGGGCTGTGAGTGTGCCTGTGTGCAGGCATAAGTGCACATGTGCATGTGAGTGTGCATGCATGTATGTAGGTTTGAGCTCTGAAATGGAGAGGTCAGGGAAGACCTCTTGAGGGGGGTGGACAATGGAGTACGATGGAGGCGATGAGTCAGTAAGCAAGGTGATCACTAGAGAGTGTGAAAGAATGCATGCACAAGTGGCCTGTTGCAGGAGCTTCTCGTGACTGGAGGTACAAGGCGCAGAGCACACGAGACACTTGACTGTGAGCACCTGTGGGTGGCAGCAAGGACTGGCCTTTGTGCTGTGTGAGCCGGGAGCCCTTGAGGGAGGGATGGGGTTGGATCTTTTTCACTGGGTGCCATGCTGATGACAACAAACTGGCCTCCAGTGACTATGCCAGGAGAGACAGACACAGGGAGCCTGCCCAGGGGCTGCTGTGGGAGCGGGTGAGAGGAACTGTTCTTGGACCAGGGCCAGAGAGGGAGAGCTGCCTATAGCTGGAAGTAGAGGGATTTGCTGATGTGTCCAGTGTGGGGTGTGAGAGGAAAGGGGCCCCAGCTGACCCCAGGCATTCACAGCTGGACAAGCAGTGGGAGCATCTGAAGCGCTGGGGCGCCTGGCCCTGAGCCCCTGTTCTGCAGCACCTCCAGCCTCGGTGGGGAGGGTCTTCCCTTGTTTAGTTTGCAAACTATTCTTGGTTGTTAGACTAACACTTTTTCACCGTCTCTTCCTGAAGGTTCACCCTACAGAACTTGCCAGAAATCTGCCCTTTAGGATACCAGGGAAAGGTGTTCAGGGGAGCGTCTCACCGGCTAGCGGCCCGAAGGGTGCTGGGGAAGAGGAGCCGCAGGAGCTGGACACCGGGACGCGGCGCTTCCTGCCGGCCCGCGCGGCGGCGGGGCAAACCCCCTCCCGCAGCGTCTCTCCCGCGTGGACAAGGCTCCCCGTAGCCGGGCGCCCGCATCCGTTTACGCGGAGGATCATGTGCATTCGGAGCAGAGGCAATAAAGTGACAACTGGCAGAAGTGTTAGCTGTTCCTCAAGTGCTCGATTTCCTTTCCCAACGTCTTTTCGTGGTTCACGTTGACACCCGAAGTAACAATTCTCATTTTAGAGATCAGTTTGATTGAGTTAAACAACGACAACAAATGTCAAATGGGCATATATCTTAAGGTGTAAAATACTGCAAGGACCAGTGCGGCGCTTAAAAGAACTCACAGGTCTGGTGTCTGCAGCTCCGGCGCTCCCAAGCTCTGTTAGGAGAGAGGACGGACAGGGGACTCCGCGGGGCCTACGGCGGGCTGACCGCTGCTCGACGCCACGCGCACAAAGAGTCCAGGAGCCGCCCAGTTAGTTGCTCCAGCTGCGAAGACTTTCAGCCTTAGAGGAAGGCCCTCAGGGAGCAGGAAGCCCTTGCCCCAGGTGTGTGACCCTCAGATCTTTTCAGACCTCCGGAGGGGTACTGTTGCTGACGATACATTTGAAAATTTATCACAGCAAATGCATTATCCCATCAGAAGTTCCCCACGCTTGTATAGAACCTTACCGACACCTCCGGGGGACGAGCCAAGAAGGAAGCCGCGCGCGCCGCCCCCCCGACGCGCCGCCCCCCCTCCCGAGCGTGCCGCCCTCCCCCGACGCGCCGCCCCCCCCGACGCGCCGCCCCCCCCGACGCGCCCCCCCCCCCCGAGCGTGCCGCCCCCCAACCCGGCGCATCGCCCACAACGTGCCCCTGCCCCGGCGCAAGCGTGCGCGCCCGCGTGAGGCCCCGCCCCCGGCGTGCGCGCGCCAGAACGCCGTCACCGCCATTTTGGAGCGACCGGAACGCCGCCTGCGGCCCGAGCCGGTCCCGAGTCGCCGGCCGACCGCGCGGTGTCCGTGGGCTCCTCGCCCCGCCGGGCCCATGTGGGTGCGGCCCGCCCCAGGCCGCCCGGGCTTCGCCGCCGCCCGCGCCCTGGCCTCCACCGGCGCCTTCGAGGAGCCGCCGCGACGCCTGGTTCGCGGGGCAGGTGAGTGCGGCCGCCCCTCAGAGCAGGCGGTGCGCGCCCGCTGGGCCCGCGGTGCCACCCTGTCAGTGTCCTCGTGTCAGTGTTCACCCCCGTCATGTCCTCCACAACAGTGTCCGCCGACCTGTCAGTGACATCCTGTCAGTGTCCACCCATCAGTGCCCCTCATGTTGGTGCCCTCCCACCCCTCTGCTTTCCCCCCAGTGTCCCCCTGAGCAGTGTCCACCCCACCTCTGGTGCCCACCTCCCTGCCAGTCGCCGCCCTCCATCAGTGCCCTCCCCGCTGATGTCCTTCCTTCCCGCATGCTGCCCATCACCGGCGCGCTGCATCCTAGGCCTGTCCATCCCATCAGTCCTGCCTAGATCGTCAGTGTCCCCTCCCGTCCTCACCGCTCCCGCCCTTACCCCCGTCTCTTAGGACCTTTCCCATCAGTGCCCTCACCCACCTGCCAGTGGTGCCCTTCCCAGTGCCCCCCACTGCCTGTCTCCTGCCTGTCCATGCCGGGCACTCCCCTCCCCATTGCCCACTGTCGCCAGCCCCTTATCCACTCACTGGGTCTTCTCTCTGTCCCTTTTCCCATCACCATTAGGGTTTCACGTGTCTCCAGTCACCCACTCCCATTCTGTCACCTCCTTACTTCTCACTGCCCCATTTATTCTTCCATCCCCACCTTCTCTTCTTCCACACCTGTCACCTACCCCCATGCACCTTACTGGCCCCTTCATGTTCTCTCACCTGTCCCTGCAGTGTCTTCCACGCAGCCTCACTGCCTGCATGGTCCTCCCACCTGTTACTGACTGCCCCCAGTCTTCTGCTGATCACCTGCCTTACCACCGCCAGCCCATCAAGTCCGTCGCTTCCACTGAGTCCCTGCCTTTCACTGGGTCTTCTTCCCCGTTTTGTCCCTGTGCCCACTTGTCTTCTTCTTGTGGCTTTTTCCTGCCCGTTACTCTTCCACCCACCTGTCACCTCCCCCCGTGACCTCTTCTGCCCATGCCCTTGGCCTCTCAGTGCCTGGGCCATGGCTGACACTCTCAGCTGTTCACCTTTTCTCTTTGTCCCATTCTGGCTTCCTTTCCCTTTTGGCTTCTCTAACTCTCATGTCAGCTAAGCTCTGGAAGGCACGAAGTAGCTGGCTGTGAGAAGAGGTGGAGCAGATCCTTCTAGGTGGAGGGGCAGCGCATGCAGAGGCCCTGAGGTGGACCTCCTCCGGGAACTGAGAGGAGGCTGAGATGTGGCCAGGCTGAGGGGAGAGCGCTGGTCTCCCGGCCATGGCCACACCGCTCCGCATGGCATGTGGGTCTGAGTTGGCGAGTGCCATCAACACATGAATGTGGGACATGCGTAAGAGGGGGAGATGAGGCTTTTGGAGTGAGTACAGTTGTGGTTTAGACATTGGTGACACTTACGGACGTCTTTTGGGGGTAGAGCTCTTGAGGCTTGCTGATACGTTAGGAGAGGGGTGTGAGGGAAAGGGAGGACTCAGGGTGATTTCTAGGCTTATTGATGGAAGACGTGAGTGGACGGGGTACTGTTTACTGCTGTGGGGAAGCTAGGTGGGGTGGTGGCAGGTGCAGGGCTGTCATTATAGGTTGGAGGTAGAAGGCAAGGCTTTCCCTTAGCTGAAAGTAGTGGAAAAAGTCTGACAAATCAAAGGATTGTTTGGGAGAAGATATCTTGCAGAAGAATTGAGCCAGAGGAGAGGTCAAGCTGCAGATATACCATCTCAGCATGAGATACTGTTTAAAACCTTGGGAATGGCTGTTTATTTACACACACGGCAGAACTTTGATCATTTATTGTGGGGTACTGTCTTAAAGGCTTAGTGTGAGTTATTTAATTCTCACAAAAACTCTAGGATGAATAAAGCTTTATTTAGAAAAACAAGCCCAGACCCCAGACACTTTTTAGAGTGCCTCATTTAATTCTTTTTTTTTAATTCTTTGTTTTTAAACAAAGTGCTTTACCTTTTATTCTTGTATTCTTATGAGACATAACATTTAGACATGAAGTGGGAGTGATGTGACTTGTGCAGAATTTACTATAAACCAGAGAGTGAAGACCAGTGCTACATTCTACATTTTGACATCTAACCCAGGAACATTTATTTCTTCTTTTTTTTTTTTTTAACAGTCTTTATTTTTTAGAGCAGTTTCAGGTTCACAGCAGAATTGAACAGAAAATACAGAGTTCACACATAGCCCTCCCCACCCACACGTATGTACTCCCTTACCTTCAACATCCCTCATCAGTGTGGCATATTTGGTACAATCAATGAACCAACATGGGCACATTATTATCAGCCAAAGTCCATAGTTTACATTAGGGTTCACTCTTGATGTCATACATTCTATGGGTTTTGACAAATGCATAATGACATGCAGCCACCACTATAGTATCATACAGAATAATTTAATTGTCCTAAGAATCCCTTGTGCTCCATCTATTCATTCCTCCCTCCCTCCCTCTCCCCAAACCCCTGGAAACCACAGTCTTTTTATTGTTTCTGTAGCTTTGCCTTTTCCAGAATGTTAATTTGGAATCATACAGTTTGTAACCTTTTCAGACTAGCTTCTTTTCGTTTAGTAATATGTCTTTTAAGTTTCTTCCATGTTTTTCATGGCTTGATAGCTGGTTTCTTTTTCTTTGTCTTTTTTTTACTGCACATATATTTTAATTTACATATATGTATTCTTCATTGTCTCTAAGAACATTTAGAGCTTTAGCTTTTAAACTTACATAGTTATCAAAGGAATAAAGCCAACCACAAAATAAGAATTAATTCAAAAAGAGACTTACATCCTGCTGTTAACAGCAACATTATTTACAATTGCCAAGATGTGAAAGCATCCTAAGTGCACATCAATAGTTGAACAGATAAAGAAGAAGCTGTATATGTGTGTGTGTGTGTGTGTGTGTGTGTGTGTGTGTAAAATGGAATACAACTCACCCAGAAGAAAGAAAGATACTTTGCCATTTGTAGCCCTTCATTCACTTTTTTTTTTCCCACTTCAAAAGCCAGAATTTTATAACTGGCATGAACATTTCCATTGCATCAAAAACAGCAAAATACCTAGAAAGAAACTTCACCAAGGAGGTTACCTATACTCCAGAAACTGAAATGACACAAAGAAATGTGCTCTTGGATTGGAAGACTCAACACTATCAAAATGGCCACACTACCCAAAGCAATCCACAGATCCAATGCAACCCCCGTCAAAATACTCAAAACATTCCTCACAGAACTAGAACAAACAATTCCAAAATTTATAAGGAACCACAGAAGACCCCGAGCAGCCGAAGTAATCTTTTGTAGGTCTCTTTTTTTTGTAGGTCTTTCTTCTTTTTGTTCTCTTATGGTTTGATGACTGGAGAAGTTCCTTTAACATTTGTTGTAAAACTGGTTTGGTGGTGCTGAATTCTTTTAACTTCTGTTTATCTGTGAAGCTTTTGATTTCTCCATCAAATCTGAACGAGAGCCTTGCTGGATAGAGTATTGGTTGTAAGTTTTCCCCTTTGATAACTTTAAATATGTCATGCCACTCCCTTCTGGCCTGTAGAGTTTCTGCTGAAAAAATCAGCTGATAACCTTGTGGGAGTTCCCTTGTATGTTATTTGTTGCTTTTCTCTTGCCAATTTTCATATTTTCTCCTTATCCTTAATTTTTGTCCATTTGATGATTATGTGCCTGAGTGTGTTCCTCTTTGGGTTGATCTGTGTGGAACTCTACACTTCTTGGACTTGGGTGACTGTTTCCTTTCCCAAGTTTGGAAAGGTTTCAGTGATTACTCTGAAAATTTTCTCAGGTCCTTTGTCTCTCTCTTCTCTTTCTGGGACCCCTGTAATGTGAATGTTAGTGTACTTCATGTTGTCCCAGAGTTCTCTTAAACTATCCTCATTTCTTTTCATTCTTTTTCTTTGTTCTGTTCTGTGGTAGTGACTTCCACTAATCTGTCTCCTATCTCACTGATCCGTTCTTCTACCTCATTTAGTCTGTTCTTGGTTCCTTCTAGTGTGTTATTCATTTCAGTGATTTTATTCTTCAGCTCTGGATATTCTTTATGTTTTCCAACTCTTTTCTAAAAACTTCGCTCTGTGCATCTATACTCCTCTTGAGTTCTCTGAACATCTTGACCATCATTACTTTAAACTCTTTCTCAGATAAATCACCTATCTCCTCATCACTTACTTCTTCTGGGATTTTATCTTGTTCCTTGGCCTGGGAGATACTCCTTTGCTGCCTCATATCATCTATCTTTCTATTTTTAGTTTTAGATAAGTTAGTTATGTTTCTTGTTCTTGGAGAGGTGGCCCTCTGTGGGAGAGGTCCTATGCGTCCCAGCAGTACACTCCTCTCTTGTCACCCGAGGGCCAGGGTCCTGTTGGTCCCAGGGTAGAGTCTGGCCTGTGTTTGTGGATTCTTTCCACAGGCTTTGGGATTGCTGTTTTCTTGTTTCTGGCATCTGCCCCTGGTGGGTGAGGCTGGACTAGAGGCTTATGCAGGTTTCCTGGCAGGAGGAGCCGGGGCCTGCACACTGCTGGATGGAGCTTGGTCCTGGACCTCTGGTGAGAAGGGCCGTGTCTAGAGGCCTCTGTGGCTCAGGAAGTCTGCTGATGGGTGGGGCTGTGCTCCCACCCTGTGTGTTATTTGGCCTGGGGCTTCCCTACAGGCTATTGGGTGGGGCTAGGTCTTGGTGCTAATGATCCAATCAAGATGGCAGCCTCCAGGAAAGTTCATGTACATGAACACTCCTGGAATGTCTGCCACCAGCTTTTATGTCCCCTGGGTGAGCCGCAGCCATCCCTCACGTCCCCAGGAGACCCTCCAAAACTAGCAAGCAGACCTGGCCCAGGTTCCTATGAAATCACTGCCTCTGCCCTTGGACCTGGTGCACGTGACTTTCGGTGTATGCTTCCCTAGAGGGTGAAGTCTCTTTTTCCCCCAGTCCTGTGGGACTCCTGGCACCAAGCCCTGCTGGCCTTCAAAACCAGACGTTGTCGGGTTTCCTTCTTGCAGTGCCAGAACCTCGGACTGGGGAGCCTGACGTGGGGCTCAGAACTCTCCTGTGGGAGGGTCTCTGCGACTTAACTATTCTTCACCTTGTGGGTCGCCCACCCAAGGGGTATGAGGCCCAATTTTATCTCAAGCATATCCCTCCTACCGTCCTTCTGTGGTTCCCTCTTTATGCTTCCAGTTGCAGAAGATCTTTTTTGCTAGGTTCCAGCTTTTTTTTTTGATGGTGATATAGAAGTCAGTTGTGGTTTCATTGTAGTCGCAAGGAGAGGCGAGCTCGTGGTCCTACACCTACGCCATCTTGTATTTATTTTCTTCTTTTTTAATTTATTTTTTACTTTATTTTTAAAACTTTTTTTGTGGGGGAGGTAATTAGGTTTATTTACTTATTTGCTTGTTGTTGGAGGTACTGGGGATTGAACCCAGAACCTCATTCTTGCTAAGCATGTGCTCTACCACTGAGCTATTACCCCCCACCCCCACAACGAGGTAGTTACTCTTAATATTCCTGTTCATATTCATATGAGAGCACCAAGGCATAAACAAATTAAGTAATGTACCCAAGCTAGCACTTAATAAGTGGAAGAGCCAAGACTCAGCTTAGAGGGTCAGACTCCAGGGGGTGACCCTGCACGTGGTAGTTTGCACTTAGCATAGAATTCAGAGGACACTAAAGAGAGTGTATCATTTTCCTTCTGTCCTTCGGCCGTCTTTCTCTTGGAAATCATGTCTTGTCCATAACAGAAAGCAGCCCTCTTCTTTTTAACACAGAATGTACAATCTTTTGTGTCTTTACAAATATTCCACCATTTAAGAATTATTCAAGAATATTTTACACCCAGTGAAATGTAGATATATACTTAAGTATATGTTTGGTGAATTTTCACAAATGTATACACCTGTGTGTTTATCAGTCCTGTGACGATATAGAACATTTGTATCATCCCTAAAAGTTTCTTTGTGTCTCTTTTCAGTTATTACAGTCATCCTTCAAAATCCCAAGGCAACAATTGTTCTAATTTCTGTCATTACAGATTAGTTTCGCAGGTCCTGAACTTCGCGTAAATGGAATCATAACATATGTGCTCTTTTGTGTCTGTTTTCTTTGTGTAATGTTTTTGAGGTTTATTGATTTTGATGGCTATATCTATAGTTTGTGCCTTTCAAGTAGTATACATGTGTGTGAAAATATAATTTATCTCTTTTCTTAGTGATGGACATTTGAGTTGCTTTCACTTTTTGGCTGATGTGACTAAAGTCATTGAAAATTATTGTACATGTCTTTTGGGGACATATTATTTCTTTTGGGTAAATGTCTAGGAGTGGAATTGCTGGGTCATAGTATAGATATATGTTTAACTTTTTTAGAAACTGCCAAACAATTTTCCAAACTGATACCATTTTTTACTCCGCTAGTAATGTATAAGCATTTTAGTTTCTCCACATTCATATCAAAACACTTAATGTTGTCAGTCTTTTTAATTGTAAATTATGTGGTAGTGGTATTTTGTTACAGTTTTAATTTGCATTTCTCTGATGAATAACAACAGTGAGCAATTTTTCATGTGCTTATTGACCATTTTATATCTCTTGTGAAGTGTCAGTTCTTTTGCCCATTTTTTGTTGGATTGTCTTTATTATTCAGTTTTAGAAATAAAAAATTCTGGTTATGAGTCCTTTATGATGTGTGTGTGTACATACATGTATAGTGAGGGAGTGGGAGGAGGAGAGGAAGTGAGGGGTGAATATTTTTTCCTATTTTATGGTTTGCCTATTTAAAAAAAAATTGAGGGGAGGGGTAGTTAGGTTTATTTATTATTTTTTTAGAGGAGGTGCTGGAGATTGAACCGGGGACTTCGTGCATGTTAAGCATGCCCCCTACCACTTGAGCTACACCCTCCCCCTGCCTATTATTTTTAATGGTGTCTTTTGATGAACGGAAAATTTTAATTTGAAGTCAAAATTTGTCATTATTTCTTTTTATGTTTATTATGTGTTGTAAGAAAATTGTACCTGTATTGGGATTGTGAAGACACTGTCCCATTTTTTGTTTTTGTAGAGGCTTTATAGTGGTGGCTTTTTTTTTTTTTTTTAACTTAACACAATCTAAATTTATTGCCCCTTTGTTCTGCACTCCAGGGAAGATTCCTCTCAGATTTCTTCCACTTCTATTTTTTTATTTTTATTATTTATTTATTTATTAAACATTTTTTATTGATTTATAATCATTTTACAATATTGTGTCAAATTCCAGTGTACAGCGCAATTTTTCAGTTATACATGAACATATATATATTTATTGTCACATTTTTTTCCTCTGTGAGCTACCATAAGATCTTATATATATTTCCCTGTGCTATACAGTATAATCTTATTTGTCTATTCTACTATTTTGAAATCCCAGTCTATCTCTTCCCACCCCCCACCCCCTTGGCAACCACAAGTTTGTATTCTATGTCTGTGAGTCTTTTTCTGTTTCGTATTTATGCTTTGTTTGTTTGTTTGTTTTTTAGATTCCACATATGAGCGATCTCATATGGTATTTTTCTTTCTCTTTCTGGCTTACTTCACTTAGAATGACATTCTCCAGGAGCATCCATGTTGCTGCAAATGGCATTATGTTGTCGGTTTTTATGGCTGAGTAGTATTCCATTGTATAAATATACCACATCTTCTTTATCCAGTCATCTGTTGATGGACATTTAGGCTGTCTCCATGTCTTCTTGGCTATTGTAAATAATGCTGCTATGAACATTGAGGTGCAGGTGTCATCCTGAAGTAGGGTTCCTTCTGGATATATGCCCAGGAGTGGGATTCCTGGGTCATATGGTAAGTCTGTTCCTAGTCTTTTGAGGAATCTCCATCCTGTTTTCCACAGTGGCTGCACCAAACTGCATTCCCACCAGCAGTGAAGGAGGGTTCCCTTTTCTCCACAGCCTCTCCAGCATTTGTCATTTGTGGATTTTTGAATGATGGCCATTCTGACTGGTGTGAGGTGATACCTCATCGTAGTTTTGATTTGCATTTCTCTGATAATTAGTAATATTGAGCATTTTTTCATGCGCCTATTGATCATTTGTATGTCTTCCTTGGAGAATTGCTTTTTTAGGTCTTCTGCCTGTTTTTGGATTGGGTTGTTCATTTTTTTCTTATTGAGTCTTATGAGCTGCTTATATATTCTGGAGATCAAGCCTTTGTTGGTTTCATTTGCAAAATTTTTTTCCCATTCCGTAGGTTGTCTTTTTGTTTTACTTACGGTTTCCTTTGCTGTGCAGAAGCTCGTAAGTTTCATGAGGTCCCATTTGTTTATTCTTGCTTTTATTTCTTCTAGGAGAAAATTTTTGAGATGTATGTCAGATAATGTTTTGCCTATATTTTCCTCTAGGAAAATGTTTATGTCTTTTGTTTAAGTCTTTGATCCATTTTGAGTTGATTTTTGTATATGGTGTAAGGGAGTGTTCTAGCTTCATTGTTTTAAATGCTGCTGTCCAGTTTTCCCAACACCAGTTGCTGAAGAGACTGTCTTTATTCCATTGTATATTCTTGCCTCCTTTGTGGAAGATTAGTTGACCAAAAGTTTGTGGCTTCATTTCTGGGCTCTCTATTCTGTTCCATTGGCCTATATGTCTGTTTTTGTACCAATACCATGCTGTCTTGATGACTGTAGCTCCATATTATTGTCTGAAGTCTAGGAGAGTTATTCCTCCAGCCTCTTTCTTTCTCTTCAGTAATGCTTTGGCAATTCTAGGTCTTTGATAGTTCCATATAAATTTTATTATGATTTGTTCTAGTTCTGTGATATATGTCCTGGGTAATTTGATAGGGATTGCATTAAATCTGTAGATTGCCTTGGGCAGTGTGACCATTTTAACAGTATTGATTCTTCCAATCCAAGAGCATGGGATATCTTTCCATTTTTTAAAGTCTTCTTTAATTTCCTTCATCAATGGTTTATAGTTTTCTGTGTGTAATTCTTTCACCTCCTTGGTTAGATTTATTCGTAGGTATTTTATTACTTTGGGTGCTATTTTAAAGGGGATTGTTTCTTTACTTTCTTTTTCTGTTGATTCATTGTTAGTGTAAAGAAATGCAACTGATTTTTGAACGTTAATTTTGTAACCTGCTACCTTGCTGAATTGTTCGATCAGCTCTAGTAGTTTTTGTGTGGTATAGGGGTAGCTTTGTATTCAGGTTTATCATTCCTCTTCTTTTTAACAGCTTAATTGAGATACAAATGATGTACAATAAAGTACAGATGTTTAAGTGTAAAATTTGATGAGTTTTGACATATGTAGACACCTGTGAAATCATCACCATAGTCAAGTTAGCGAACGTAACCATCATCCCCCAGACTTCCTCATCCCCCTTTGGGGGTCCCTCCCTCCCACCCTTTTTTGCCCCTCCACCTCCAAGCAAATACTGATCTCCTTATGAATGATCCATCTTGCATTATTTTTTTGTGTGAAGTGGAAACAGGGTACATTTCCCCCCACGTATGCGTTATACAATCATTCTGGCGTCATTTGTTGAGAAGGCTCTATCCATTAAATTGTGTTGGAGGCTTTGTTATAAATTAATTGTATATGTATATGCAGGCTTATTTCTGGGCTTTCTCTTATGCTCCATTGGTCTGTTTTTCTATGCCCGCACCATGCTGTCTTAATTGCTGTAATTTTACGGTCATTCTGGAAATCAGGTAGTGTAAGACCTCCACCTTTATTCTTGTACAAAGTCATCTTGCCAGTTTTGTAATAAGCTCTTAAACTTGTATGGAAATTTTTGTTAGGAGTTTGGCTGGGATTGCATTCAATATATAGATCAACTTTAGAATTGAGGTATTAACTTAAGGTTTTCTGATCTGTGCACATGGTATATCTCTCCATTTATTTAAATTTTCTTTAATTTTTCTTAGCAATGTTACAGTTTTTGATGTGAAGGTACGCTTTTTTCATTCAGTATGTTTGTAGGTGTTTAATATTTTTGACATCATTTAGAATATTTTTACATTGTTTTTCAAGTATTTGTTAATGTACAAAAAACACAGTTGGTTTATGTATACTGAACATTACCCTGTAACTTTGTTCAATTCACTTCTCTTCACAATGGGTTTGTATATTCCTTTGGGTTTTCTATCTACATAATCATATCATTGGCAATAGAGACAGTTTTACTTTTTCTTTTCAATTGTTATGCCTTTTATTTCTTTTTCTTTATTGTACTAGCTAGAAACTCTAATATAGTGTTGAATGGAAGTGGTGATAATTGGCTTTCATGGTTGAGAAGGTTGCCTTTTAGTCTTATTTTATGGAATGTTTGTACTGTGAAAGGGTGTTAGATTTTGTCAGAGGCCTTTTCCTCATCTGTTGGGATGTTGATTTGGTTTCTGTCCTTTATTCTATCAATATAATGTGTCGTGTTAATTGATTTTCAGGTGTTATGGCAAATTTGCATTTTTAGGATAAATCCCCTTGGTATGGGGTGTATAATCCTTTTGAAACATGGCTGGATTTGGTTTGCAGTGTTTTGTTAAAGACTTATGTATATGTGTTCATAAGAGATATTTGCATATGACTTTTTTTTTTATTTTGTATGATATCACTGATTTTGGTATCAGTGTAATACCAGCCCCATAGAATGAATTGGGAAGGTCTTCATGAACCCTTTTTGTAGGGTGGGTTGCTATATGGGATCATTTTCCTTCAGCCTGAAGCACTTCCTTCAGTATTTATCATATTGTGGATGTGCTGGGGACAGGTTCCCTCAACTTTTGTTTGCCTGAAAAAATATTTACCCTTTAGTTTTGAAGGCTATTTTTGCTAGATATAGAATTCTAGGTTGACAGCTTTTTTCTTGTAGTACTTTGGAAAAGTTATTCCATTGTCTTTTAGCTTCTGTTGCTTCTGATGAGGAGTCTTTCATTCTTACTTTTGTTCACCTGGAATCTTTTTTTTCCTGCTGTGTTTAAGATATTTATTTATTTTTATTAAATTCTTTATTAATTTTTTTTTCAATTTGACCATAATTTTCTAGGTGTGCTGTTTTTATATTTATCCTTCTTGGGATTTACTTAGTTCCTTGGATCTGTGGGTTGATATATTTAATCAGTTTTGGAAACTTTTGACTGTTGCCTCTTAAATATTTCTTTGCCTCATAATCTTTTTCCTCTCTCCTTGGGATTCCAGTGATACCTATTTTCGATTGATGTTGTCCCACAGGTTTTGAATGTGCTGGTATTAAAATTTTTTTTCTCTCTTTGTTTACATTTGTATATTTTCTCATTATCTATTTTCAAATTCATTGTTTTCTTCTTTGTTCTCATTCTGTTATTAATTCTATCCAGTGATGTTTTAATTTCAGACACTGCACTTTTCAGTTCTAGAATTTCCTTTTGGTTCTTCTTTCAAGTTTGCATTTCTCTGCTAATACTCTCTACCTGTTCATTTCTTCTGTCCTCTTTCCCCCAAATCCTTTAACATATTTGTAATTGATGTTTTGAAGTTCTCATCTGCCAGTTCCAGTATATACTTGTTTGTGGGTCCTGTAGATTGTTTTTTCTCTTAATTATGGGTCACATTTTTCTGCTTTGCAGTTCTAGTAATTTTTGTTTGTTTGTTTGTTTGTTTTGGGTGGGGGAGATGATTAGGTGTGTGTGTGTGTGTATGTATCTATGTTTTTAATTGCGGTGCTGAGGATTGAACCCAGGACCTTGTACTTTCTAAGCACACACTGTTCCACTGCGCTATTCCCTCCCCACCTAGTAATTTTTTTATTGCATAATAGACATTTTGGATGATATATTCTAGAAACTGTTTTAGGTTATCTTTCCATAAAGAGTATTGAGTTTTGTTAGTGTAGACTGTTACATTACCAGAAGATCATCTTGATCCTGTAGAAGGTTTCTAGAGTGGATCTGTTTTGGTTTCACACTAAATTTTAAGGCATAGCCTTTAATTCTGGTACATGGTTTTGACTTGTAAGGCATGGCCCTTCTTGAGTCTTAATGGAAAATCCTTCTAATTTAGTAGAATTTAGAAGACAGATTCTGTCTTCACAGTGCCGGACAGCTGCTGAAATCTTTGCTCAGCTCTTTCGCCTCACAACAGCTGTTTTCGGCTCAGTTTCTTGTTTTTTCTTTCTTTTCCAGCTTTGTTGAGATATAACTGACAAATAAAATGTTAAGATATTTGAAGTATATCATGATTTGACATATGTATACACTGTGAGAGGATTCTTCCCGTCTAGTTGTCACATCCAGCCATACACACCTGTGTGTGTGTGTGTATACATCCATGTATACATATATGTACACACACACACACACAATGAGAACGTTTAAATTCTACTGTTTCAGCAAATTTCGATGATACGGTGCATTGTTACCAACTGTGGTCACCAAGTAACTTAAAAGGTAGCTATGTTAAGATTGAGGAGCAGGATGAAGGGACAGGGTGGGTGAGGCTTCTGTCTGGTGCACTCTTCTGAGGTTCTTTTACCAAGTTTGGACTATTTTTGGCTGTAATTTCGTGTATTTTTATATTCTATTTCCTCATATTTCTTTGGGATTTCAGTAACATGTATGGTAGACCATTTAATACTACATAGGTCACTGAGGCTTTATTCATTTTTAAAAAAGCCTTTTTTCTTTCTTCTCAGATTACCTGGTTTCTCTTGATCTTTTTTAGGTTCACTGACACTTTCAGTCTCCAGTTTTTTATTAAGTTTATCCAGTATATATTTTTATTTCAGACATTGTATTTTTTAGTTCTATAATAGTCATATGTTTTTCTGTGGTTTCATTACTGTGCTGAGATTTTATCTTTTCACTCATTATCACTATCTTTTCCTTTAAGTCCTTGAACTTGTTTTTTGTTATCATTATTGTTATTGTTATGATGATGATGATGATGATGATGATGAATTCCACCATCTGAGACATCTTGGGATCTAATAGTTGCTTTTTAATTTTAAAAAATTACATTCACATTTTCCTCCTGCTTTATGTCTTATTTATTTTTTTAATTATATGTTGATACCTTGATTATGGCTTGAGTTTTCTTCTGGTACATAGTTAAATTACTGGAAGATCTTTTTGGTCCTGTCTGGCTTGGTTTTATTCTTTGAATAGGTGTGTTTTGGTTTTGAACTTAGTCTTTGGGTGTGGCCTTTGCTCCAGGTTGTAATTTCTACTCTGCAGGTGTGGCTTTACTGGCCTTATGCAGCGGGGTGCCTGAGAGTGCTCCATGAGGTTTTCCATTCCGCCTGGATTGGGACTCCAATGCGTCCTAGGCCTGCAGGACATCTAGTGTCTAGGTTCAGCTCTCAGTCCCACTGCTCCCCGCTGAGCAGGTGTGTGGGGCTGCGACACCTGTTGTGTAGTTTTGACTTTGGTAAATATTTAACATAGGTAGAAAACAAAATTAAATAAGAAACAATAACAAAAAAGCAATTCCCTCCAATTGAACAGAAACACAAACGAATGGACCTAACTACACCAAGTTGGAGTCATAATCACACCAGGAAACTACTTCAGGAAAAGAAGAGGAAGTTGGTTGTAAGTGTACGCAGTGGTCTTTAGTACTAAGTAACTGTTATTGTGAAGCGAGAGCATCTGTATTATAAGTTAGAGCACATTAGAAGTTGTATGAATCTTGTTCATAAACAAGACTTGCAACAGAAGTCTGAGCTACTTAGGGTCTACATGTTAGGCTCTAAATCCCTCTTCCAGCCAGCGTGTGCTTCTAGCCACGTTGTTAGCTTTGTGACCTTGAGTGATGGAAATGCAAATTAAGATGAGGATTCCACTTCACACACACCAGAATAGCAAAAATGAAGGAGCCTGACCATACCACCATGGGTAGGCAGTCTGGGGGAACAGGAATACGGTGGGAGGATGTATTGATTTCATAAAGCACTTTGGAGAGCAATTTAGTAACATCTAAACTTGAAAGCATCTGTCCTGTGACCCAGCAATTTCACTGTCAGGCAAAGCAGAAGGATGCGTATTCAGAATGTTCAGGGCAACCTTGATGATGGTAATAAATCATAAACGACCTAAAAGTACCTCAGTAGGGAAATGGGTAAAAAGTGCCATCTTATGTGAAGGAATAGTGTATTTAAAATGAAAGAATTAAAGCTAGGTGTATCAATATAGGTAAGTTCTGAAAATACAAAATTGAGCTTAAGACAGTTGGAGAGCACCCATATGTGTTATGAAAGTATTTAAGTATATTCTTAAAGCAATGTTATTACTTATGGTTACATAAGTAGTAAAACAATGAAATTATGGGCACTGCAAATTAATGATTATCTCTGGAGGAAGAGGGTTGAATGGTTTGTGGATTTCCCAATGTATTAGAATTTTTTTTTTAAGTAGGTGGCATATGTGAGCAAATGTTAACATTTATTAAATCTCAGTACATGGAATTTGTTATATTTCTCTCTGGAGCTTTTTTATTTAAAACTTTTTTCATAATTTAAAATAAATAAAAATACTTAAAACTAGGTTATTGTAACGTAGTGACTCTCTAGAAGAGGCATAAACAGACTCTTGTGAGAGCACCGAGGAGGCCTCAGCAAAGCCTGATGAAAGTGGTTGTCGCTGAATTCCAGACACGCAGGGAAGGTGGGACAGCGGGCGTTGCGACCACGGAAGGCCCAGCGCCGAGGCGTCAGCTGTGAGGGACACGCAGCGTATGTGGGAGATGTAAATGGGGCGTGGTTGGGGAGTTGGGTGGGGCTGAGGAAGGAGGGCCTCAGTGGTGATGTGTGGCGGCCCCGTTTAACGTGTCCTGCTGTTGAGGCTCACAGTGTGCTCTCTGCTCCCTTTCCTCTTTTGCTGCCTTTCTTTGGATTAAGGGTGTATTGACGACTCTTTGGGGTCTTTGTGTGTCTTTCAGGCCTCTGTGTAACACATCTACTCTGCCCTCTAGGCTGTGAGCGTGTGGAGGTGCGACAGGTGTTCGTGTGTCCCTGCCTCTGCTCCACTGCCGGAGTCGCTTCTGGGCTTCCTTGTGTGCCTGCCACTTTTGATTAGATGCCAAGATGCTGTGAATTTTGTCTTGTTAGTTACTGAGTATTTTTGTATTTCTGTAAACGTTCTTGACCTGTGTTCTGGGATGTGGCTAAGTAACTTGGAAACAGTTTGATTCTGTGGGTCTGGTTTTTAGGTTTTGTTAGGAGGGACCAGAGTAATGTTGAGTCCAGGGCTCATTTTGCCCCACCTTCTGAGTACTTTGTCCAATGCCCCGAGGATTAGAAAGTTTTCACTGTGACTGGCAGGGGGAGTAACTCTCTGGCCCCGTGTGACCTTGGGGGATCCTTCCCACTAATCCCTGGTTTGGGTTCCTTTCTCACACACATGCACTGATGTGTACCTGGCTGGAGACAGCAGATCTTCATTGCTGTCTGTGCAACTCAGTCCCCTCCAGTGCCTGACGTGTGAACTTGAGCGCCTTGGCCTCCCTGGCCTCCCAAGGCTGTTTCTTCACTTTAGGAGACAGCTGGAGCCCACCACGTCCCTCTGCTGTGACCCAGGACTACTTGTCAGGCAGAAAGTTAAAGGGCCCCTCTTGTTTTCCTTCTGTCAGGGATCACTGTTCTTCATTGCCTGATAGCCGGTGTCTTCAGAACCATTTCATGTGTTTGTAAATCTGGTCCCTGTTACTTCATCTTGGCTAGAAGCAAAAGTATCAAAATCAGGTACTTGAATGAAGTTACTTGGTAGCATGGAAGATATCCATGGGCTCCCCAAGAGTGCTGACCCCTTCTTGCTTGGGATGCCTTGGGGGACAGCAGAGGCGGGCCTTTCCTGGGTGGACATCACGGGAGTCCATTTGTTTAGGGAAGGAGTTGGGAACAGGGCTTGGGAGAAAGGTTTCACAGGAAAACCCAGGCTACAGGGTGAGATCCTCAGGGCCTGCTGAGAAGGAAGACCCAGCAGAGCCTAGGCTGGAGGACCAGGTGACCAAAGGCCGGTATCTGCAGTGGGAGGGTGTGGGGATGGTGACGCTGCCAGGAGTGCGAGTGTGGGTGGTGCTCGGGGTATGTGCATCTGAGGAGGAGGTGTCATTCAGTCCCCGGCGGCACGTCCCTCCTGACGCCCCGGCTGTGTGGCGCTTGTCAAAAAGGTGTATGTTACAAAAGCTCTGGTTCACAGTCAGAATAAACAGGCCTAAGGGTCCTTATAGAGGTACTTTCTTACTTTGAAACTGTGTGAAATGCTAAAAAACCAATTTTGAATTATTTAGCTTAGTAATTATGGAATGTTAGATGTGCCAACTTTAAAAATGTAACAGCCTGTTATTTTACCAGAAAAATGGGTTTATTTGAGTGTAGCAGAGAATTGCAATTTGGGACAACCAAGTTATAGCAAAAGCCATAGACAATTCCCATAAACGAAGCAGAGGAACATTATAGAGAAAAAGGAAGAAGTTGAGAGGGGCTGTTTTGAACAAAAGTCCATTGGAGGAAAGTGAGAGTTCGGAGTGGTAATGCTTTCTCACTGACTGAGGTTCTGGGCAGCAGGAGAGCCCCCTCCACGGAGGTCTGGGGTTGGGGCTGAGAGGGCGGTGAGGGCTCCCCTTCTTGCCCCCAGTTCCACTTTATTTTGTTAAGCTTTTGTTTATGTGTATATTTATTTCTAAATTGACATACACTCAGCTACAGTGTGTCAGTTTCTGCACAATGTCCCAGTCATGCACCGGCTCCATTTTATATGAAGTTCCCTTTGTTCTGTTTCACAGATGTAAGAAGATTTTCCCATTTTAGGTTATAACACTTACTTACTCCTGGTTTACTAGCACAACTTGGAGGGCCTCTTTCTGTTAGATTTTTCTGTAAAATTAAAAAATAGACAAATGTGCAAAAAAACATAATGAATACCCATGTACTCATCTCCCAGCTTCAACAGTGATCAGTACTTTGCCAGGTGCTTTGTTTTTTTTTTTTTCAATCTATCCGGTTTTCTCTCACACTTTTAAAATTTGTTTGGTTCTTGTTTTTTGGTGGAGTGTTTTAAAAGTAAATCCCAGAAATAATGTTATTTCACCCATACATACTTCACTTTTTTCCTCTAACAGATAAGGGAAGTCTTTATTTTTAAAAACATAGCCAGCATGTCATTGTCACAACTAAGAGAATGACAGTAATTCCTTAATGTCATCTAATACCAGCCCATATTCAGATTTCCCCAGTAGCTTCAGAAATATCCTCTTCCAGTTGATTTGTTTTAATTGGACCCAAACAAGATCTAAATATTACATTTGATGATTATGTCTCTTAGCCTCTTATATTCTTGAACTGCTACCCCTCCTTATTGCTAAGTATAAATTTCAAAAAATAAAATCATGACTTTCATGCAGATACGAAATGAACAGCCCTGGGCTGTGCTGGCCCATGTTCTTGCTGCAGGCCTTGGTGTCAGTCATTTCTCCAGGGAGTGCTGATCACTTCATTTGGAAGTGGTGCTCAGAGACTACACCTGGAGCACTCTGGGAGCCGTGAGGGGTCACCAGTGAGCCTTCTGGTCATCTTGTGACCAGGATGTGTGTGTGTTGATGGTGATGGTGTGTGGTCGTGGAACGGCTGCACAGAGACTCTTCTCGTGTCCTTGAATTGCAGCCGCTGGCCCGGCCGACCAGACACAGAGCAGGTGCGTATTGTCAGTACTGATCTCCTTGGAACAGGCAGGGACGAGGGAGTTTTAGGTCCTCAGTCATGGAATGTTCTGATAATTCGGGTGCTAATAAAGATCATGATTTTTGTTTTCCTTTTCCCTGTCATTTTGGTAAGTTAACGTTACAAAAGTAGAACTTAAAGTAAGTTTTTTTCCTGTTATTTTTCAGGTGAAGAGATTATAAATTGTCCACTGAATGAAAAAATTTTTCTTCAAGTGGCATATATTCCAAGAAAAAATCCCAAATGTTGTATTTTGCCTGAATACAGAATTTAAACAAGGAGTTTCCACAGAAGGTAAGATAATTTTCTTTTTTGATTCTGCTTTATTGTGTATTTATACACGTATTCTGTATAAGTGAATGTTCAAAGATGGATGACAGCAAAAACTGTAGTTTTGAAGATGTGCGTATGGTTTCCTGACTTTTGCGGGTTTTGATGCTCCTGTGTCTGATTTTGAGATGCTGTGTGTGGGAAGGTTACTTGGTCTCTCCAAGCCAAGGGAAGCCCAGTAAAAGGGGCGGCCAGGCACATGCAGGGAGGTCTGTGCGCATGTTCTGTCAAGGTTGCCATCCCCAGCGCAGTCCACATATAGGTGGAGAGGGAAGAAGGGACTTGTGCCCCACAGAGTGGATGCTCCTCCAAGGCTCTCCTGTTGCAGTCCAGTTAGATGTGGTTCAATGACATGTATATAAATTATTCTGAGCACGTATGTGCATTAAGAATAAAGCCAACTCTTCAAAGGCCAAAAGAGAAAAAGAAAAGAGATAGTATTGTGGTAGAATTCTTTTGTTCCTTGCTGAAGAAAATATAAATTGTTTTCAGAGCAAAGAATATTCAGTGTAGGCCCTTGGGATTTCTATAGATTAAATTTAAGCAAACTTGAATGTACATTCAGGACACACACAGACCATTGTGAGGAGAGTTGGCATAGTTAGATGCCCTAAGGGCTGCAGGTATTGAATAATCAGATGCAATATATATAATAATGTGTGAAATGTTTGAAGAAATACAAAATAGAATAAAAATTCATAATGAAAATCAAAGTATGAAAATGAACCAACTAGAAATTTCGGAAATAAAAAAGAAAGTTGAAATTAAAAACTCGCTGTAAGTGGATTAAACAGATTAGACGTAGCTGAAGACAGAGTTAGGGAACTGGAATATATCCCTGAAGAAGTTATCTAGTTTGCAGCATTGAGAGGTGGGAGATGGAAAGTGAGACTGAGAAACAGAGGGTAGATAAAAGCGTTCTGAGTGTGTGGTGGGGCCCCAGTATGGAGACTTGAAGAGAACAGGAACAGGCATTGTTCAGAGTACTGATCGCTTTGACTTTTCAGAAATGAACGAAGGAGATAAATCCATAGACTCAGGGAGCTCTAGGAAGCACACTGTGTCCTAACCTGTATAAAAGTGTAAAAGGAAACCCATGCCCGCACACTGAGATTTTATAGCACCAAAGCCAAGAAGCCTGTGAGCCAGAGGTAAAAGACAGAGTCCCTACAAGGAACATGTGAGGCGGAGAGAAGATGTCTCGTTAGCATGAATAGAGCCCAGTAGAGTGTGGAGTAATTCCTCAGAGTGATGAGAGAATATAAATTTTAGTATAGAATTGTGTATCAGGTATATTTTGCAAAAAAACAGCAATGTTTTTATGTTTTTGATAAATGTTAGGCTAGGTTATTTGGACTACCTTCTATCCTCCCCTTCCCCACTCTACAGAAAACAGCTAACGTCGTGTTAAAGAGAAAATCAGAGGACTGACAATACAGCAAGGAAGTTTTAGGCCACAGAGTAACAGAAAGAACCAGAAAGGTAATTTAAGCACCATAGGATGGAATCTTCCTTTGCCCTAGGGTGTTGCTCGTCTGGACAAAGTGGAGCGTGGACGTCAGAGGCCTTGTCGGCCTCTGAGGTGAAGTGAAGATACACAGTCCTCTCGGGTAGAGGATAAAGGGGACCCTCCCCGTATTAGGTGGGGCTCTGAAGGTCTGTGTCCGCAGAGTCAGGGTGAACTAGAACCATCCTGCCCCCACCTGGTTGTCTTTTTACTAAATGTAGCAGGAAAAATGGGGAAACCTGTGTCTGCAGATTAGATTAGCCTTTGTGAGGAGTTGTACCCCAGGTTCACGCTGCCTGGTAGTTCAGAGAAATTGAGCATGAATTGAAGGTTTTCTGGTTTGGTAACACCTTCAGGCATCCTGTGGGACCAAACGTAAAACCTTTCTGGAGGAAGTTACAGTCATCCTAGAATGCAGAAAATTCCTATGGGTATTTTTTAAGGGCAGGGATTAGTACACAGGCAAAACTGGCCCGGCACACAGGGAAATAAGGCACCAGGCATGGGAAGCCGCAGCACAGGCCTCGAAGGCGTCAGACTGGGGGCTGCCAGGGACAGAGTGGTAACTAAGTGCGCTCTCTGTCTTTAAAGAGACACTTAAGGAAATGAAAATATCCGCAGGAAGCAGTAAAAGGCGATGCGTAATACTTGAAAAGAACCAGATATAACTTCTTTATATAGAACCAGTATAAAGAATTTCTCACGTGGTTTTTTTAAACATATGTATATATTTATTGAAGTATAATCAGTTTACAATGTTGTGCCAGTTTCTGGTGCATAGCACAATGTGTCAGTCATACGTGAACATACATATATTGGTTTTCATATTCTTTTTCACCATAAGTTACTACAAGATACTGAATATAGTTTCCTGTGCTATATAGTATGAGCTTGTTTATTTTATGTATACTCATATGGGTTTAATACTGAATTATATAGTAAAGAGATAATCAGTGAACCAGAAAGTAGGACAGGAGAAGGCACCCAGAATGAAGCACAGAGAAAATGATGGAAAATATAGGGCAGAGGGTCTAGTTCAGTGGTAGAGCACGTGCTTAGCATGCAGGAGGTCCTGGGTTCAATCCCCAGTGCCTCCATTAAAAAAGACAATGTAGAGTAGAGGTTAGGCAGCATGGAGGATAGCACGAGAATGTCTAATATATGTTAAATGGGCATTTTATAAAAAAAAGAGAATGGGGGCAGATCTATCATTCGAAAAGATAAAGGCTAGAGATTTTCAAGAATTGGTGGAAAAAATACGTTGAAAAAGACAGATGAATCATAAGCAGGATAAATTAAAAGCAAATTTCCAGCTGGTTGAAGAGAGTAAAGCTGCAGAGCTGCAGAGACAAAGAGGGACCCTGAAATGAACCAGAGGAATGAGGTTAATGAACAGTGGTCACACTGAGCTTGCTTCTCAGCTGTGGCCGTGGAAGTCAGGGGCCAGTGAAAGAATAGTATCTTTATTGTCCTAGGAGTGAGCAGTTGCTAATTTCTAACTCTGTGTCTGACAAAAATATCTTTCAAGAATGAGGTGGAGATGAATACACTTTTAGGAAAACAGAAACTGAGAGTTTATCACTAGCAGTCCTTTGCTAAAGACATTTCTAAATGTGCAGAAAGTAGTGATCCTAAGTGGAAGAACTAAAATTCGAGAGAGAATGAAAAGCAAATCTAACATTCATTGTTTGTAGTAGATACAGCGTCTTTTGAAGGGAAGTCAGGCCAGAATCACGTGAGGCATGAAAGCAACGCACACGTTGAGAGACGGAGGGTGAGGAGCTGAGGCGGTCAGCGTCTGTGTGGTAGCAGGGCTTGGGAGAGTGCGGGTTAGTGTGGATTTTAGTACGTGCACAGCGCACAAGCTCTGAGGAGCCACAGTAAGAATAGAAACAGTGTGCAGCTTCCAAAGAAGTGGGAGAGCGCCGGGAAACTTCCTGTATTCTTATTAAAAGAAACTTTCAGCAGCCCTTATGTTTGATAATATACTGAAAGCTTTCTCTGAGAAAGTGGGAGGGAGACAGGGGTGCTAGCTCTGACTGCTTCTGTTGAGGACTATGATGGAGATTTTAGCCAGCCCAATAAGTGAGGAAATGGGGGAAAAGATAAGAGATTGGAATGGAAGAAACAAAACCGTTATTATTCATTGATGATGTGAACAAAGTTTTCTTGTATGTAAAAAGTCCAGAACAATCTACAGGTAACAGTCAAATTAATAACCTTTTAGCAAGCTGCTGGATCCAAAATCAGCTTATAAAGATGAATTGTCATATCCCAGGAACAAACACATTGCAACAAAAAAGCTATGTGTATAGCAGCGTATACATCAGAAAGTACCTGGGGACACATCTGAATACAAGGTGTGCAGGGTCCATAGGGCGAGCACTGTGCATTTTGAAACTGAAGAAAGGCTTGAGTGAGTGGACAGCTCCACCCTGGTTTAGGGTTAGAAAATGCAGTGTTGTAAATATTTCAGTGTCCTCCAAACTGGTCTAGAAATTCATCGTTATCTCAATCAAAAAACCCAAGGGCTTGCACGGGAGGATGGGGATAGGGAGGGTGGAACTGACCAGGTGACTTTGAAATGCTTGAAAATGAAAGTGTCCTTGAATAGTTGAGACAGTCTTGAAGACCTGCAGTTCATTCCACGTGTGCAGACCTCACTGAGACATGGCTTTGAAAGCCGGAAACGCTGGTGTTGTTGGTGTTGGTGGGGTGTCCGTCAGTCCTGGTTTTTGCCTGTGGTGCTGGTTTTATTAATAGCGTGTCCTTTCATCATGAGTCCCCTTGGAATCTCATTCTGCTATTTCTGGAAAGGCTTGGCTGCACTTTTGGTTTTTAGTGTTTGTTTGTTTGAGTTTCTCACATTTTCCCAAATGTAGAACTCCAAGTCAAGGAATAGTATCTGGTGATAGTAGAGAAAGGTTGCTTCTCTCCGGTCAGTCAGGGCGGTCAGGTGGGAGCACTGGGCTGGCCCGCGAGGACCCTGGGCTCCTCACCTCTGCTGTGGTCGTAGTGCTACAGCGGCAGTTGTCCTTCTACGGCCGGGAGAGGCGGGTGCGTGTTAGGACTGGTGGAGCAGGGGAGGTGACACTGGTGGGGCTTAACAGTGTGTGTGAGTGACGTCACCCCCCTTCTTTTACTTGCCCAGAAAGTGCATTTTTTATATGCCAGACGTATTACTCAAGTCCCATAACCTTTTGAAGAAAATACGGTCATTTTATAGGTGAGAAAACTAGAGCTCAGGGAGGTTAAGAAGCTTGCTCTAAGTGTATTAAGGCCCGGACTGAGCTGCTGCGGCCGACGTCCCAGAGCTCAGTGGCTGAAGCACACTTCTCCCAACCCCGTGCCTGGTCTGCTCGCAGCCTTCCTGGGTGGCAGCCCCTCTTGGAGGAGGTCCAGTCTGAGTTGTTCCAGTTCTTGCTGTCCCCAGGAGGAGGAGGGTCCTGGAGACCCCGTGGCTCACAGCAGTAAGGCCTTGACGTCCCAGCGTTACTTCCACGCCCACCCAGGTGCCCAGGGCTTCGTCACGTGACTACAGCTAGTTGCAGGGAAGCGGGGAAAGCTCCGCTTAAGAAGGGTGGCCAAGTACCCAACCCAAAACGCTGCCATTGAAGGAGGGCGAATGAAGACTGGGGACCAGCAGAGTCCCTGTCACACCTGTTGCGTCAGTTGGGTGGGAGTGTGCACCCAGCCTGTGCTCCCGTCTGTTGGCTCCCTGCCCTGCTCCTTGGCTGCAGCTTGCTGCCCCCGGGAAGAGTCGGCCTTTCAGCGCTTCCGCCAGCTTTGTCTGCTGCTTGATGTGGTGAACCCCCCGGAACTTTGACCCAGGTGTGCAAGGGGCTGTGAGCACTGCTCCTGTCCTAGAGGAGCTCGCCGTCTGCTGGGGACAGGCACGCTCACTGCCATCTGGGTAGGCCCTTCGGAGCGCTGCCCTGCTAGAGCCTAGCCCTGTTCTGGAGGTTGGTTCTGGCTCTGACAGGGCTGGAACTGTGTTTCCTGAGTCTCAGGTGGGTCAGTATAGACAATATAAAGCTATTCTTTTATAATTATTTAAACTTATCTTTACGTTTATGGCTATTTCTTTTCACTTCCGATTTTGGATTTCTGTTCATCTGTTCCTCCCCTCACTGGACTGTGCCCAGTGTAGACATGGTCTCATTTGTTGACTGACTGATTGTATAAGTATTTACAGCTTTCCACAGATCACATCGTGGTTTTGTTTTTTTTTTTTTGAAGACCAAATAGAATTCCAGTGGTATGTTGGTGAACATTCACAGGTGGCTCTCTGGGGGAGTAAAAACCCCCTGGCTTTTGTTGCTTTCTGCAGTGCAGATGCTTCTGTCACATCCAGTTTGAGCTGCCAGTGTGATGGCAGAGGGAGAAGCGCACAGTCAGCTCCTGAAGCAGGTCATGCCTCTTGGGCCACCGCTGAGCCTGTCCTCTGCGTACGGTGACCTCGTCTGTTTCCTCCTTTCCTCTGCAGTTGGGACCTTTGAGGGGAACGTGCGCCCACCCCGATTACGGGCTCTGCACAGGGTGGCTCAGTTAACCCTCACAGCAGCTCTAGGAGGTGCTCCTGTTCCCAGTTCACAGGTGAGGACACCAGGGCACAAGAGGTCATGTCACGCTCGGGTCACACAGCAGAGTCAAGACTTTGGTCATAAATCTTTAAAAAAAAAAAAAAAAAAAAGCAGCTGATCTGTGGCCGGATAGGTAATAGGATTCATTTCAGATTATGATTTTCTCTTAGCAACAGTCTCTATCACAGTGTTCTTTTTTTGAAGGGCTCTGTTCATGAAACTGCAAGATCATATGAGCAGCATTTCTCTTTGGAAGCTGCCTTCTGTCTGATGGTTATGCTCACCAGAAAAAGTAAATAAAGAAGCAGAACTTGGAGTTCCTTCAGTTTGGCTGTTGGATGAGAATCTGGAGGATGTTGGTGATGCTTTGCTTGGCATCCTAGGTAGACTGTGGGAAAACATAGTCAGGATGTGACAGAATCCCTGGGCTGTGTTGATATTGCAGGTATAGCCAGAGGTGTCTCAAGTCAATGAGCTAGTTCATGTGCCAGTAATTTGTTCTAAAGATGCTGGCAGAGGTGGGCCTCTGGGTCGTCTCGGGAAGGAGGATTAGCCTTCCTGTAGGTGAGGGCCCACCAAGAGTACTGGCATGTCTGTGGAGGGCAGCATGTAGTTGCTGGGACATGGGAAGCGGTTGGAAAAGTACACAGCATTACCTGAGTGACGGTTTTGAAACTGGTGTAAACAGTGAGATTAGCTGTGACTAAACCAGTACCATTGCGGGGAACTCTTTCAGGGATGCCACCAATGTGACTATTTCATAAAATGCGTAGATAGCTGATGGAAGTGCAGAAATGCTGTTGCACAGAGATCCTTGGTTTACACGGAAGTGTACTGGTGTGGGCTCCTGGTGTGTGGTCGCTCTCAGTGAGTGATCTGAAGAGTAGCCAGGTGTCACTGGTAATGTAAATAGAAGTTCTCAGATGCTGGTCTGTAATGCTGGTGAGATAAGCAAAGGCGAACTTTTCTCAAACTGTATTTTTTCATTGAGGTGTTATCCTCAATCCTGAGGTTATGGCTTTCTCGTTTTGATGTTTAAAAAGCCATTGTCTGGAATGAAGGTGATTGTAGATGTTAGTTTACCCTCTGCTCCTTTATGTCTACTTTTCTTTCTGTCTTTCTCTCCTTTCCTCCCTCCTCCTTGTTTGGCAAAGTGAAAAAGTTGGCAACCCTTTGTTAGCTTTCCAAATTAAAATACTTACCAGCCTGCAAACTCTGAGTGTCTTGGGACGACCGAGCTGTCCCCTTGAGCAGGTGAGTTGGTGGATTGGATTCTGCATGTGGGATGGGTTCTCAGAAGCCCTTGAGTGTCTCACTCTTCTACAAGGTGGAAATCCTTACTAGGCTTCCTGTTTTATGATTTAAGGGTAAATAAGTAGATGTTAGCTTATTATTTCAGACGACAGAAGTTAGAATAAGTGAGCAACATGATGCTGATTATTTGGGTTTAATTTTGGTTTTATTTGTTGGCCGAGATTTGCTCTCTACTTAGCCTGTGACGGAGTACGTGGGCTGAGTGGCTGTCCCGACCGTGAAGGGACCTCCAGTTGGGGCTGACACGCGGACCCAGTCCACGTCTGCGGTGCTGGTGTCCCTCAGAGCTGCTGCACGGCGGGCCGGGACATCTGCGAGCAGGACTCACACCACCTCCTACCCTCCCTCTGCTGGGGACACCTCACTGTCCTTGGAGGGCCCTCCAGCCTCCCCATGGCTGGCGCTGTCACGTGTTCAGTGTGCACCCTGTTGTGTGTCTGTGTTTCTGCAAATGCATGCTGTTGTTTGGTGTGTGTGTGTGTTTTAAATTAAATAGATGGACCGTATCATGGACCTGATTCCATTTCTTACATTTTCCCGTTTGCCCATCCTTTTGAGACTTGCCATCGAGTTTGCCCTCTACCTGTGCATGACACTCCCCAGGTTCGCTTCCTGTGCTGCCTCCTCGTCCTCATACATGGCCCCCTGGTTTCTTTGGGGTGTCCTGGTGGGAGTGGGTCACGGGGCACGTGGACAGACATGGGTGGTTTCCTGAGCGATGTCACGATGCCTTCGTGTGGCCACCCACCTTCTCTCTGGTTGGGAGTGTATGAGGTCCCTCCTGCCACCTGGCCTGCCAGCACTTCTGATGATCCAGTCAATCCTGCAGGCGTGAATTCATGTATGTATTTAGTTACCTTTTTCAAAGAGTCAGGTTTTAGTTAATCTCACTTTTTAAATTTTCTATTTCGTTGATTCAGGTTATTATAGTTACTCTTTCTTTTTCTTATGTTCTTAAGTTAATTGCTTAGTTTGTTTAGTTTTAATCATTCTCATTTCCTGGCAAGTGTATTTAAAACCATATTCTTTTCTTACTGCTTATGGCTACATCTTACGAATTTTGATATGTAATATTTCCATTATTATTCAGTTGTGAGTATTTCTTTTTTTTAAACATTTTTTATTGAGTTATAGTCATTTTACAGTGTTGTGTCAAATTCCAGTGTAGAGCACAATTTTTCAGTTATACACGAACATACGTATTTTCATTGTTACATTTTTTTTTGCTGTGAAGTTGTGAATATTAATCATTTTTTTAAACTGTGGGTTTTTTAAGGATATGTTTGTCTCAGACAGATAGGATTTCTTTTGACAGTTTTATTAAGATATATTTCATACACCATAAAATTCACTCATTTAAAGTATACAATTCGGTGGGGAGAGCGTAGCTTAGTGGTAGAGTGTGTGTGCTTAGCATCCACAAGGTCCTGGGTTCAATCCCCAGTCCCTCCATTAAATAATAAATAGATAAACGTAATTACCTTCCCCCAAAGTAAAATAAAATATTAAATAAAATAAAGTGTATAGTTTGGAGGAGGAAGGGTATGGCTCAGGGGTAGAGTACATGCTTAGCGTGCACAAGGTCCTGGGTTCAATCCCCAGTACTGCCATTAAAATTAAATAAAAACCTTACGAAAACATGTACAACTCAGTGGATTATAGTGTATTCACAGAGTTGTGCTGCCATTATCATGATCAATTTGAGAACATTTTCATCACCCGCAAAGAACCCTTGTGCCCTTTACCAGTCATTCCCCATCTCCCCCAGCCCTCCCGTCCCCCTGTCCTGGACAGTCACTAACCTGGTTTTCCTCTGTAGGTTTGCTCACTCTGGTCGTTTCACGTAATGGTACCCTGCACCATGTGGTCTTTCATGATCGACTTCTTTCACTTAATATATCTTCCAGGTTCATCCAGCTCTCAGTACATAGCAGTGCTTCACTCTTTGTCATTGCTGAACAATATTACATTGTTTGGTTAGATCACATTTTAAAAATCCATTTTTCCTTTGATGGACATTTGGGTTCTCTCCCTCTTTTGGCTTTTGTGAATAATGCCATGGTGGACATTCGTGTCCTGGTTTATGTGTAGACATTTGTCTTCCTCTCTTGAGTGTGCACCTGGGAAAAGAATTGCTGGGTCATGTGGTCACTCCATGTTGGATCATTTGAGGAACTGCCAGACTTTTGCAAAGCAGCTGCACCATTTCACATTCCCACCAGCTTCTCCACGTCTTTGCCAACACTTCTCACTATCACTTTTTATGATTCTATCCATCCTAGTGGCTGTGAGGTTGTACCTCATTGTCGTTTTGACTTACTTGCATTTCTCTGATGGCTGATGGAACTAAGCATTTTTTTCATGTGCTTATTGGCCTCTTGGATATTTTCTTTGGAGAAATATTTATTCAGATCCTTTGCTCATTTTAAAATTTGTCTTTTTATTATTGAGTTGTAAGAGTTCTTTATATATTCCAGATACAAGTCCTTTATCAGATACATGATTTGCAAAAATTTTCTTCTATAAACATTTTCTCCCATTGTGTGGGTTGTCTTTACACTTTCTTGAAGGTGTCATTTAAAACACAAGAACTTTATTTTTGAGGAAGTCCAATTTATATTTTCTTATGTTAATTTTGGTGTCATTCCTAAGAAACTGTTGCCAAATCCAAAGTCATGATTTAGCTGTATTTTTTTCTTCTAAGGATTTTATAGTTTAAGCTCTTAAATTTAGGTCTTTGATCTATTTTGAGTAATTCTTCATATATAGTGTATAGGTAAGGGTCCAAATTTATTCTTTTGCCCACTGACATCGATGGACAGATCTGGACAGTACATTAGTAAAGCAACAGAGATCCTAAGTGACACAATGGAACAGATAGAATTAATTGATATTTTCAGGACATTACATGCAAAAAAACCCAAGATACACTTTTTTCCCCAAATGCATATGGAACATTTCCTAGGGTAGACCACGTACTAGGACACAAAACAAGCCTCAACAAATTTAAGCAGATAGAAATTATTTCAAGCATCTTTTCTGACCACAGCTGTGTGAAACTAGAAGTTAACCACAGAAAGAGAAATAAGAAAAAAAAAAGATTACACGGCGACTAAACAACATGTTACTAAAAAACCAGTAAGTCAAGATGAAATCAAAGAGGAAATTAAAAAAAATCTTCAAATGACAATGAAAACACAACCATACAAAAATCTATGGGATGCAGCAAAAGCAGTCCTAAGAGAGAAATTCATAATGATACAGGCCTTCCTCAAAAAATAAGAAAAATGTCAAATAAATAACCTAACATACCACCTAAATTAGAAAAAGAAGAGCAAACAAAATGTAAAATCAGCAGAAGGAGGGAAATAATAAAGATCAGAGAGGAAATAAATAAAACAGAGATAAAAAACAATAGGAAAAAATAAAAAAACCCAAGAGCTATTTATTTGAAAGGGTAAACAGAATCAGCAAACCTCTGGCCAGGCTCACCAGGAAGAAAGGAGAGAGGACCCAGGTAAACAAAACAAGAGATGAAAGAAGAGAAGTAGCTACTGATACTGCAGAAATACAAGTAAAATTTAAGACTACCACGAACAACTATGTGGAAACAAATTGCACAACCTGAAATAAATGGGCAAGTTTCTAGAAACTTATAGACCACCAACACTGAAACAGGAAAAAATAGATAATTTGAACAGACTAATCACTGGAAGTGAAATGTTATCTGTAATAGAAGAAAACTCCCTGCAAACAAATTCTTCTGTGTGCAGATATCTAATTATTTATTCCAGCATCATATACTGAAAACACTGTTCTAACCCCATTGAATTGTTTTGGCACCCTTGTCAAAAGTCAATTGACTGTAAATGTGTTTTTTTTTTTCATTTTTCAGCTTTATTAGGTGGAATTGTTACAGTTTAACTGCACATATACAACATATTGCATGTAAATATGTATATACAATATACTGCACATTTTCTTTTTTAGTTTACAGTTATGTACTGATCATTATTTCTGAAAACAGTTTAGAGATTTAGGTTTTTAGTGAGTGTTTATTTCTTGGCTCTCAGTTCTGTTCTATCAATCTGTATGTCGTTCCTCATGCCAGAGCCACAGTGTCTTGGTTACTGTAACTTTGTGGTAAATTTTGAAATTGGGAAGTCCTCCAACTCTGTTCCTTTTCAAGACTGTTTTGTCTGTTCTGGATCTCTTACATTCCCAGATGGACTTTAGCATCAGCTTGTTGATTGACATAGGATTTTTAGAAACTATCCTTGAGATATTAATTTCTGTGTTGTGTTGGGGAACACAGTCTGCAAGATGAAGGTCTTTTGGAGTATATTGAGGCTTCCTTTTTTGATTTAGTGTGTGGTTTATATTTGTAAATATTACTTGGTGTGTTCAAAAAGAATTTGGATACTTTGTCCTTGGGTGTAAATTTTGTGTTTCTTTAATAGTTTGAGCTTATTAATAGTATTCACATTTTAAAAGCTGCAACTGTAAGAAATAATACAGAGAGATTCCATTATACACTTTGTCCAGTTTCCCACTGTGGTGACATTTTGCAAAATTATAGTGAAATATCACATTGAGGAATTGACATTGGTATAGTCCACTGGTCTCATTTACAGTCCTTAGAGTTATTTGTATGGTATGTGTGGGTGCTTAGTTCTGTACAGTTTGCCATCTGAGTAGGTTCTGGATCTACTACCATAGTCGAAATGCTGAGCGGTTCCAAAGCCACGGGGATTCTTGTGTTGCTCTTTAATGACCCCACTCGTGTCCCTCCCTCCACTTACCCCTTCCTGATCCCTGACCAGTGGCAGCCACTAGTTTGTCCCCCATTTCTAAAATTCTCTCATTTCAAAGACGTTCTGTATAAATGGAATCATACAGTATGTAACCTTTTGGGATGGACTTCTTTTGCTCAGCAGTAATTCCCTGGAGACTCATTCAAGTTGTTGCAGGTATCGATGGTTTGTTCTTTCTGCTGCTGAGTGGTATTCCATCATATGGTTGGACCACGGTTTAAGCACTCATCTGGACTGATTCCAGTTTTTGACTATGACAAGTTAAGCTGCTGTGAGCATCCATGTGCAGGATTTTGTTTGAACTTAAGTTTTTTTTCTCTCTCTAGGATAAGTGCCCAGGGCCAATGCAGTTTTCACTTTTGGATTTCTGTCGGTTGCTGCAGTAAAGGTTATAGAGGTTGAACAGGACTGTGAGTGCATCTGTGTCTTGTCCTGTTGTCTCTTTTACCTGTATTACATTCCTCTTTGCCTCTAATTTTGTCTTAACTTTTAGTTTGTCAGATGTTAAGATTGTAGCTCAGATTTCTTTTGGTTCACATTTGCCTTGTGTATGTTTTTCAGTCTTTCTGTTTCTACCTGTCTCAGTTTTTAAAGTATGTTTTTTGCAGTAAACAAATTGTTGGGATACTGGGCTTATATAAAATTCAATCTGAAAAATATTTTTATTGATTAGTTTATCCCATATACAATTATTGAAATTATTATGTTAGTGCTAATTTAGATATTCAGTTTTTTTAGTGACATTTGTTAAAAAGGATTATACTTTCCCCATTGAATTGCTTTGCTACATTTATTGAAAGTCAGTAGACCATTGTTCACAGCAGCACTGTTTGCAATAGCCAAGACATGGAAGCAACCTAAATGTCCATCAATAGATGAATGGATAAAGAAGTTGTGGTATATATAGACAATAGAATACTACTCAGCCATAAAAATAATAAAATAATGCCATTTGCAGTAACATGGATGGGCCTAAAGATTATCATATTAAGTGAAGTGAGAGAAAAAAATACCATATGATATCACATATATGTAGAATCTAAAAAAATGACACAAATGAACTTATTTACAAAACAGAAACAGACTTAAAGACATAGAAAATAAATTTATAGTTACCACAGGGGAAGAGGGGGGTGGGGAGGGATAAATTGGGAGTTCAGTATTTGCAGATACTAACTACTATATATAAAATAGATAAACAACAAGGCCCTACTGTACAGCATGGGGAGCTACGTTCAATATCTTGTGATAGCCTGTAATGAAAAAGAATACGAAAAGGAATATATATGTATAATTGAATCACTATGCTGTACACCAGAAACTAACACTACATTGTAAACTGACTATACTTCAATAAGAAAATTTTTTTGAGAAGTAAAAAATATTAGAACTTAAAAAAAAAAAGAAAGTCAGTTGACCATATATATGTTGGTCTATTTCTGGACTCCTCTGTTTTGTTCTGATGAATCACCAGAACCACACTGTTTTGATTAATCTCACTTTATAGTAAGTCTTGAAATCAGTGGTGTTGGTACTCCAATTTTGTTCTTCCTTTTCAAAATTGCTTTGGCTATTCTAGATTTTTTTCATTTCCATATACATTTTATTAAAAAATTTTTTAAGTTAAAATTATATCACTTATATTAAAAAATGTAAGTGATATATGATATTTGGCTTTCTCTGTCTGACTTACTTCACTTAATATGACAATCTCTGGGTCCACCCATGTTGTAGCAAATGGCATTATTTTATTCTTTGTTATGACTGAGTAGTGTTCCATTGTATAAACATACCACATCTTCTTTATCCATTCATCTATCGATGGATACTTAAGTTGCTTCCATGACTTGGCAATTGTGAATATGAACATTGGGGTGGATGTATCTTTTTGAATTAGTGTTTTCATCTTTTCCGGATATCTTCCTTGGAGGGGGATTGCTGGATCATGTGGTAATTCTATTTTTAGTTTTTAAAAGACCCTCTATACTGTTCTCCACAGTGGCTGCACCAATTTACATTCCCACCAGCAGTGGAGGAGGGTTCCCTTTTCTCCACACCCTCTCCAGCATTTATTATTCGTAGACTTTTTGTTGATGGCCATTCTGACTGGTGTAAGATGATACTTCACTGTAGTTTTGATTTGCATTTCTCTAATAGTTAGCGATGTTGAGCATCTTTTCAACCTGTTGGCCATCTGTATGTCGTCTTCTTTCTGTTTAGCTCTTCTGCCTATTTATTGATTGGATTGTTTGTTTTTTTTTACGTTGAGCTGTATGAGTTGTTTGTATATTTTGGAAATTAAGCCCTTGTCAGTCGCATTCTTTGCAAATATTTTCTCCCATTCCATAGATGGTCTTTTCATTTTGCTTGTGGTTTCCTTTGCTGTGCAAAAACTTGTAAGTTTGATTAGGTCCCATTAAAAAATGTTTTTTGCTTTTATTTGTTTTGCCTTGGGAGACTAATGTAAGAAATCATTCCTATGATTTATGTCGGAGAATGTTTTGCCTATATTCTCTTTTAGGAATTTTGTGGTGTCATGTCATATATTTAAGTTGTTAGGCTATTTTGAGTTACTTTTTGTGTATGGTGTAAGGGAGTGTTCTAGCTTCATTGTTTTAAATGCTGCTGTCCAGCTTTCCCAACACCATTTGCTGAAGAGACTGCCTTTTCTCCATTGTATATTCTTGCCTCCTTTGTTGAAGATTAGTTGACTGTAGGTGTGTGGGTTTATTTCTGGACTCTCTAGTCTGTTCCACTGATCCGTCTATATACATTTAAGTGTCATCTTGTCAATTTCTGTTTTTAAAAATCTGCTGGGATTTGTTTGGGATTGTATTGGATAAATAGACCAGTTTAAGGAAAACTAACATCTTAACGATACTGCATTTTCCAATCTATGAATATAGTATATCTCCCCATTTATTTAAGTCTTCTTTGATTTCTCTCAGCAATGTTTTGTAGTTTTCAGTTTGCAGGTCTTGCACATATTTTATTAAATTATCCTGAAATATTTCATGTTTCTGAGTGTTATTGTAAGCAGAATTAAAAATTTTTTTTCCCAGTTTTTCATTCCTAATATAGAAAAGTACGATTATTAACCTTATAAACTGGTTAGCTTGCTAAATTCACTCCTTAATTCTAGTAGCTTTTTCCCTTATCTTCAGCATTTCTGTGTCCATAATTGTGTCACCTGTGAGTAAAGACAATTTTAGTTATTCTTTTTCAGTTTGTATGTATTTTGTTTCTTTTTTTTGCCTGATAGTGCTACCTGGGATGTTCACTGCAGTCTTGAATAGGAGTGGCTCGAGTCTCTTGTTCCAGTCTTGGGAGGAAAGCATTCAGCTTTGTCACCACCAAGTGTCCTGATAGTTGTAGGTTTTTTAGTGGGTGCTCTTTATAAGATTTAGGAAGTTCCCTTCCATTCCTAATTTGTTGAGAGTTTTTATCATGAAAGTGTGTTGTATTTTGATAAATATTCAGACTCAACCATATTAAATGTAAATGATCCAGATACTTCAATTAAAAGGCAGAGAATAACAGGATAACAAAGGAAGACTATATCAATCATGTGCCGTTTAGAAAAGAAACACTTTAAATATAAAGATACAAATAGATTGAAAGTAAAAGGATGTTAAAGGGGATACCAAACATGAACCACAAGAATGACATGCTGTATTAATGTCAGACAAGGCAGAGTTCAAGACACCCTATGTTGCCAGAGAGAATAAGGGACAGTTCAAAGTGATCAAAGAGGCACTTCATCAAGAAGACTCACCAACCCTAAATATAAATACACATACATAATAAAAGGAATTCAAAATGCATGAAGCAAAAACTTACAGAGTCAAAAGAAGAAATAAATAAGACCACAGTTAGAGTTGGAAATTACAACCCTCCCTTCTTATTTGTTGGTGGAACAAGTGGACACCTAATCAGTGAGGGTGTAGAAGACTTGAATAACATTACCAGACAACGGGACTTAATGCCCTGTGCAGCAGCAGCATAATGAAAATGGTTTTCTGGCACACATGCCACTTCCACCAAGATGGACCAAGTCATATGTAAGGCCGGCCATGGTGGGGAGATTCAGCCCACTGCTTGGTTTTGTGCAGCTTGAAGACAGAATAGTTTTTATGTTTTTAAAGACACATTAAGAAGAAGGAGGAAAAGAGGAAGAAAAGGAACATCTAGTGGAGACCCTATGTGGCCTACTAAGCTGAAAACAATGACTGTTAGCTCTTTAAAAGAAAAAATATATTGACCCCCTGTGCCACACATAAAACAAATACCAATAAGTTAAAAAAAAATGAAATCATACAACCCTGCTCTCAGACCACAACAAAAATTAGATCTCAGTAACTAAGATATTTAGAAAATCCTTAAATAATTAGAAAATTAAACATTATACTTCTCAATAATGTATACATCAAAGAAAAAAAATCACAAAGGAAATTAGAAATGTCTTGAATTCAATGAATAATGGAAACATCAAAATCTGTAAAGCAGTGCTTTGCAGGAAGATTTATAGCTATAAATGCTTATATTACAAAAAAGGAAAGGTCTAAAAATCCGCTAAGTTTCTACCTCAAGAAGCTAGAAACAGAGAAAATTATACAATAGGAAAGAAACGAAAAAGACAGGAGGAATCAGTGAAATAGAACATAGGCAGATAATAGAGGAAAAACCCCAAAAAATGGTTCCTCAAAAGACCGATAGCATTAATAAACCTTTAGTTGTGCTTATGAAGGAAACGGGGAGGGGGGACAGACGTCTGTACTGATATGTAGGGATGAAGAGGGGGATGTTACTATAGACCTTACCTGGCAGTGAGAGAATAACAAGGTGGGTGTTCCGAACAACTTCATGCCGATCCTGTAATCAATTTAGATAGAATGGTTAAGTTCCTTCAGCAGTGTGAATTACCAAAACGGAAACAAGTAGAAATCGAAAATACCTGTTAAAGAAATGGAATTCATAATTTGAAACATGACCAAAGAGACCTTTAGAGGCTTGGCTTCACTGGTGAGCCCTGGTGAGCAGACATTTTAGGAAAAAGTGATGCCAGTCCCGAGTGAGTGCAGAGCTGGGGGCGGAGGGGCGTCCCCAGCACCCTTGCCTTTCTTGAGAGCAGCACTCTCGACAGTCAGGGCGGACAGAGGCCTTGCGAGGGGAGAGCATGGGGACCAGTATGGCCATTAGCTACTCCCCCACTGCCTTTTTTTTTTTTTTTAACTTTTAACCCGTATCTTTATATTTCAAGTAAGCTTTTTATACTTAGCATATAGTTAGTTCTTGCTTTTTAAAATCTAGTCTGACCATTTCTGTCTTTAATTGAAGTTATTAATCCAATTGCGTTTACTTCACTTGTTGATGTGGTCGAGTTTACGTCTGGTAGTTTGCTGCTTTTTTCCATTTGTCCCATCTGTTTCTGTTGCTTATTTCCCTTTTTTTTTTCCCCTTGGTCTTCTTTTGGATTAATCCAGTTCTTTTCTAGGATCCTGCTAGAAAACCGTGTCCCATTTGGTTGATGGGATCTTGTAGTCCACCCAGCCACTCACCCCTCTGGCTGAAAACAGGATGCATAGAAACTACCTCTGACTGCCCTGTCTTGCAGGTTCTTGTTTGGAGAAAAAAAAAATGCTTTGGCAGGGTGGGGGTCTCCCTCTGGTTCTTCTCTCTCCCTAGATTGTATGCTATCCAAGTGTTTTGCATCATTCTGTAGGGCATTTAGGAGAGGGGGGGCATCTGATGTGTGTGTGTGGGGGGACAGCCATCTCTTCCTGAAGGCACGTCTAGTAATCATTACTTCTGGTCCCCAAAGTCTGTTACTGCAACCTGCAAGTCTCCATCTACACTCTTCACAAGAGAAACAAGGGAAATATTAGGACCTGGATGGAAGCCGAGTGCCTGTCAATCTGTGGACTCCCTTGCACTGCAAGTCCCTGTGGCTCCCGTTGGAGTCTGCCAGGCCAGCAGAAGGACTGAGCCCAAGAGTGTGCTGGAGGGGCAAGGCAAAGAGTGATACAAATCCCTGTGATGAAGGCGGGGTCAGGGGGGCAGTGGGAAGTGCCCAGAGAACCTGAAGGCAGGTTGGGAGAAGGAGCCTTGTGGGTGGTGGACATTTGAAGCCAGTGCAGGTTTTAAAACCCAGGTGAGGGGGATGTGAAAATACCTGTGTTTTGGAAAAGTGAGTTTGATGCAGTAAAGACAGGAGGTTGTGGAGGGCGTGTCCAGACGGCCAAGAGGCCTGTGTTGGGGGCTCCTGGGTTGCTGGGCTTCACACACGGACAATCTGGGGGCTTCCCATGTGCATGGAGTCTTACTCTTCTGAATAAAAATATTAGATCAGTTAAATCCCATCTACGATTAATCATGGTTTTGCAAGCAGTGATTCATAGAACAGTGAAAAGATTCATAATCTCAAAATTCAGGTTTACATTGTTAAAGATACAGGCTTTGTATTTTTCATTCTGCACTGCAGCAACCTAGGCCCCCAGACTGACGTGGACTTACTGAATGGGGCAGACTTTGTGCGGTCCAGGCAAAGACAGCAAGGCCTGCAGGGGTGGTGGGACGTGGAGGAAGGGCCGGTCAGTCGTGATTTCTCAGGTAGCTGTGGCAAGGCCTCGTGCCCAGTGTGTGTGTGTGTGTGTGTGTGGCCTCAGGTGTAGCCCTGGCTCTCGCAGCAAGGTGGAGTGTGAAAGGAGATGCCAGGTAGGTGGGGGCGGCAGAGGTGCGGAGGGTCGGGCAGAGGGAGCTGCTCTGAGTTTGGCTTGTTGAGGCTGTGTCTGGGAGCTGTGCCAGGATCTTCATGAGACGGCCCCGCAGGGGCAGCCAAGAGAGCAGGCAGAGAAGAGGTGGGAGAACAGGAGTCAGGAGGTGCCATCCTCACGCGGGGCCACATTGGCCAGCCCTGGGGGATCTGGACCCAGAATGGATAGGAGCCTGGGTGGAGCCGAGGCCATGGCCTTTGTTGGGGTTTCCCTGTGAAGGGCACCGCTGGGCAGGGTGAGCAGCAGAGGGACAACGGGGATAATCTCGACGCCTCTGAGCTGTACGGGGCAGGCCCCGGTTGCCTGGCCCCAGCTGCAGGATGCTGAAGGCAGGAGCACATGGTCCCCTGGCGAGTGCGGCCCTGGAGGGCAACCTGCAGGTCACAGGCGTGCTTCCGGGGACCCTGTGTTGTCGCTAGAGTTGGCTGCTCAGGAGGGGCAGCCTCTCCCCAACCAGAAAGATTTTTAAAGCTGTCAAAACATAAAATGCAAAAAATTAAAAATATGTATGAGACAGAGACATCTGGGGACAGATGTCCAGTGTTCACTCAGGAGGGGACTGGACACTGGGGAAGTGGTTTATAAGTCATTAAATTTTCTGGGGTGGAGGGGCATCCTCAGTCTGCCAGGCAGGAGGTGGGATGTGTTGGCCTAAGGGAGCCAAGGTGAGTGAGAGCACTGGGGGCCTGTCGGTCTCAGGCTGGGGCGGCGGTGGGAGTCCCAGGGGAAGTGAGAGGAGGCAGCAGGTTCTGAGATGCAGGCGCGGGATGTCCCTGCTGACTTCGGAGCCCGAGCACAGACATATGGGGGAGCAGCCTCTCTGGCCCAGGCCCAGGCCCTGGGTGGGCTGCAAGACTCTGGGGCGGGTTGTGCGGCAGATTCACACAGGGAGCGGACGTGACCCTCTTGTCTGCTTGCAGCTCTGTGGCTGTCACCATGTTCTGGAAGTTTGACTTGAACACCACGTCCCACGTTGACAAGCTGCTGGATAAGGAAGACGTGACGCTGCAGGAGTTGTTGGATGGGGATGACGTCCTGCAGGAGTGCAAGGCCCAGAACCGGAAGCTGCTGGACTTCCTGTGCCGGCAGCAGTGCATGGAGGAGCTGGTGAACCTTGTCACGCAGGACCCGGCCCTGGACATGGAAGAGAAGGTCCGCTTCAAGTATGTACTGAGGCGCTGAGCGGCCGGAGCTGGGCAGTGCTCCCGGGAGGCGGTGGGCAGTGTTTGAGGATGGCCAGAGCCAGGCTTTCTGACAGAGGAGCCAACCTTAAATGATTCCCCCACCTGAGAAGTGAGAAGGCTCTCCGGTGGGGTTTGTTTTTTGTGCTCTCCTGGGTATAGTGTCTCGTTCTGGTTAACACAGTGAGTAGCGCTGTGCGGTGGAGGGTTGGGGTGAGTATGTGCTGGAAGGAGACTGGTCCCCTGACGGAGAGGCAGACGGGCTGCGTCGGCCTGGCTAGGTGGGGCGGCACCACCAGCAGGAGGCAGGCCCAGCCTGCTGAAGCGGCCAGGGCCCAGGACAGGTGGCATCTGACCGCTCGATGCTTCACTCTGGGTGGGGTCTTGGGCCCACAGGAAGTATGCTGTGTCATAGGTGGTACTGACCGTTCACAAAGTTTTTCCTAAAATGTTCCATTTGACAGTTGGCTTGGATGTTAGGAGATAATAGGAGGGATGGAGTGGGGGCTTGAGGGTGAGGACAGAAGAGTGTGAGCAGACAGGGGCCTTGGGTGACACGGAGGACCAAGCAGACCCAGCCTCCGGCTCTGAGGGTGCCACTCTGGGCCAAGCAGGTTCTGGAAAGCGGCGGGGCTGAGGGCTAGTGACTCAGGGAATTGGGGTGGACAGGCTGCTCTCATCTGCTCACGTGTCCCACAGGGGGTCAGTGTGTAGGGCAAAGCATAGGGTTGGCAGACTGTGTCCTGAGGTCACATCCTATTTTGGTGTATCTCGCAAGCTGAGAATGGTTTTACATTTTTAAATGGTTGAAAAAAATCAAAAGAATGATTTTTTGTTAAACATGAAAATGACAGAATTCACAGTTTGTTGTCCACCAGGAAAGTCACGTTGGACACACTCACACTGACCCATTGGTGATGACAACATGGACCTTCTAAAATACTCTCTGGCTCTTTGCCAGAAGTCTTTGCCGACTTAGGAGGAAAATAAAGCAGGATAGGGCCACAGTGGGTCAGGACTGCAGTCAGGGTGGCCTGCTGCCTGCTGGGGAGGAGAGCCCGGGAAGAGGCGGGCCAGGCTTTGGGAGGAGCCGGCTTGGGGCCGTGGTGACCCTCTGTGACGGGTCAGAGGCTGTCGTCCGTGGGGTGCCCTGCCAGCCTCTCTTGTCTCAGCATCACCTTTAATGGCCCCTGTTCCTTTCGGTCTCTCACCCTCAGGTGTGTCCTGCCTGGTGACCAGTTCAAGGGTCTCCCTGTCTAGACTAGGGTCTGGTGGCTGCTCTTGGGGAGGGGAGCTGGGGCTGCATGTTGTGGTTGTGGGCAGAGGGAGCGTCGCGCAGTCTGGCAGCAAGGAGGGTTTGACAGCCCGGGTGTGGGCGATGCTGGCAGTCAGTTGGTGCAAACCAAGCACGCGTGGCGGTGAGGAGACCGTTGCTGGAGAGGGGCGCACGTAAGCAGGCAGACGCAGCAGTGCCCGCGTGTTCACGCAAGGGCAGCGCTCGTGTGGGTTGGTCTAAACGCTGTGGCAGGATTCTACGGAGAGAGCGGGAATGAGCAGCAGGGTGCAGGGGCAGCTGGCGTGAGGGAGACCTCATCATCCCCCTGGGGACGCCAGTCTGCGGTGTCTGATACTGCTGAGTGAGGAAGCACGTGTGTGTTTTACCCAGAAACGTGGTGGTCAGTGGGAGAGAAAGCTGCTGAGGGACTGGTGGCTGTCTCTGGACTGTGACTTGGGAGTGAAAAGGGGCCTCTTCCTCACCAGCCCTGTACATATCACCTGTGCAACGAAAGTAAGAATTAAAATATTTTAATTTAGAAATCAATTTACTTTTATTGAAAATTAATTTACTTTTAAGTAAAATTAAATCAGGCATTCCTTTTTGAGAAAAGGAATAATCGGCTGGGTGGAGGGAGGAGGCGGTAGCTGAGGAAGAAGTGGGGTCATGGTGACTTTCAGAGATGCAGAGACCAGGAGCGGCCGACCCAGAGGTCAGGTTGTCTCGGCTTCGAGCGGGGGCAGGGGTCTGTGTCAAGCTCTCATCTCTGACGGTGGGGTGTGCCGGCCCCCTCTGCCCTGTGCAGGAGCAGCTGTGCTTCAGGGACCAGTGCCTGGGCTCCTCCAGCGGCCCTCATGCCTCTGAGGGGAAGCTTTTGCTCGCGGACCTGGTGAGCACCTCAGCTGGTGTGGCTTCACCCTTGGGGCTGCCGGCCATTATGGAGGGACTTCCCCAAAGTGGGGAAAGCGCCCGCGCCATGCAGGTCAGAGGGAAGCTGCCCTGAGTCATTTGAGCTCGAGCAGCACACACGGTTCCTGCTAAAGCCGAGGCTACTCCCTGCAGGGGAGGACTCTGTGGAGAGTCCTAGACTGGGAGCTGGCCACCTGGTCCAGCCCGAGAACCCTAATGATGCTTCTGGCCTTTTTCTTGTGGTTCCTGTACAGTTTGCCTGCTGAGTTCACGACCATTTGAGAAATAAGACAAAAGAGCCAGCAGCTGATGCCAAGATCCCACTTGTGTTAACGTATGCAGCGCTGTGGGGGGTGTTGGTTATAGCCCTGTGTGGAGGGCTTCCTCCTCCCAAGTCCCAGAGGTAGAGCTGATCACCTAGTGGGAGCAGTGCTGGGTCAGGGCAGGCCCCCAGGAGGGCCCCACCAGAAAACCCTGCCTGCCCTACTAAGGGGCCGAGCAGAAAGAGGATTGCTAAGCCCAGCTGCCAGATGAGCCCCTGGGGAGCAGTGGTGTCAGGAAGGGAAGGGGCTCTCCACCGTTACAGTTCCTGGACCCTCCATCCTCGCCTCGCCCTGACAGTTCCCGTGTCCACCGGGATTTCTTCTTCCTCGTCTTTGTTTCCTTTCCCTGGTGAGTAGAAGTCCCGAGCAGCTTCCTGAGAAGGGGTGTGTGGGCGGCAGTTGTGGGGCTCGGGCCTGTCTGAGTGCATGTCCCCTTCCTGCTTGTTCTCATCTCCCTCTGGCTTTCAGTCCCGACCGGACACAGTTCTCCGGTGATTTTGAAGACTCCATAGATGTCTTCCAGCTCCTGGTTCCAGCCCCGTGGCTGACCAGTCTCACGTAGCTTTCCTCGGGCATTTAGGGCCTTGTCTTGCCCTGTTGTTCTGGGACCTCCTGGCAGTGTGACATGTTCCCTGGGTCAGGACAGGGGCCGCTCAGGGGCACCCACAACCCAGGAGAGGTTTTGGTCAGAGAGTTTGGGAGAAAGTAGTATAAATGAGCGCAAAACTGAGCAAACGGAACGGAGGGGGGGCTGGAAGTCTTCCTGCACCAGCGCCTCCACCTGCCTCGTGCCCGTGGTCTCAGCCAGGCCCCTCGGGAGCTGTGTGTCCGGTTCTCCTCGCCCCGCCCGAGGCAAGAGACTTGCCACCACCACTCCCTGCCTTCCAAGTTCATCTCCGCCTCGAACAGTGCAGAGAAGGAGACAGACAGACCCGCGTGTTCCGTCAGCCACAAGGAACCGAACGTCTGCCCCCTGTGCGCACTGTGCACCCTGTCAAAGCACTTCCTGTTGGTGAGATGCCGAGGCAGGTCTCAGTCCCTCCAGCTGGGTGCAGCCTTCGCTAGGTAACAGCAGTGCCTGGTGGCTCAGCGGGCCACACGCGGGCACATGTGAGTGCGCGTGCCTGCGTGTGTGCGTGTGCGCACACGTGCTCAGGAGACAGGATGGGGCCTTTCTGTGTGCTCTGGAAAAGCTTCCCATGCTTTTCTCTGGAGCTTGCCTCTCCCTGTTGTCCTGTTGTTTGGAGCCTGGTGGACATCTCCCCGCCCATGTTGTGGGGGCCCTATTTGGCCTTCCATGTGCACTCTGAGAAGGCTCTCCGGCCTCCGCCCCTGGCGGCTGTGCCCTCTCTGCCCTGCCGGTCACCGCGGTGCATGTCCGTGGTGCAGAGCTGCCCCGTCCAATCCTTGTAACAATCCTGTGAGGTGGGCGCTGGCCACACCTCTGTCTGGGCCTCTTTGTGAAGTTGGCAGGTCCCTCACACCTGGCTGCCCACTCGGCACTGTTTCTCTGAGCTCCAGGAGGCACTTTCTTCTCTGGGCTGATGAGGAACACCTGTTTCCTCCCCGCCACATGCGGTCGACTGCCCCGCTCCACCAGCTGTTTCCTCTAGAGTCTCGCAAATCCAGGCCGCCCAGCTGGTCCGCAGTGACCACCATCATTTGTGCTCGTGCTGGGGTCCGTGTTGGTGGCTCGTTGAGGCGACCTTCATCTAGGGCTCACTGTGCCGGGCGCTGGGGGTGCACTCGAACCTCCACGTTCAGATGCGGACTCCCAGACACACAGAGGGCAGGTCATGTGCCCAAGGCTGCACAGCATGTCCCTGTCGTGCTGGTCTGCCCTGCAGGACACTCTCCCAGGTTCCTGCCTGCTCGGCGCTGGATGCCCTCGCCTGTGCCCCCAGATGTGCTGCATGTGGCAGCAGGCATTGTCACTGCTCCGCTGTGGGGCTCTGTCAGGGGCCATACAGGGAGCACAGTGGTACAGGGTTACATGTAATGGGATGAGGGTTACTTAGTATCTGGTCATTTTTTTCAAATGAATCATAAATGATTTACATATATTGGTGTTTCTTTTTTTTCTTTTTTTGGTGGGGGAGGTAATTAGATTTACTTATTTATTTATTCTTAGAGGAAGTACTGGGGATTGAACCCAGGACCTCATGCATACTAGGCATGCGCTCTACCACTTGAGCTACACCCTCCCCCCCATATTGGTGTTTCTTAGCAATAACTTGCCTGCAAAACACCTCAGAACTGGGGCTGCTTTGTAAGCTGCTGCTGTGACATCTCATCAGTCTGGGAACAAGCTGGGTCTGTGCTTGGTGCTGTTAGTGCAGGAGGGGCATGGAGGAGGGAGGACAGAGGACCAGAGATAGGAGACCCTGGAAGATGAGGAAAGGTCCTGTAGAGGGTGGAGATAGGGCCAGTACCTATAGGATGTCAGACAGAGGCCAGGATGTGAGGGGCCTGGAACAGGTACGACGTGAAAGCTGTCGAGCTCCAGTTAGTCAGAAATGCCGTTTTGTCACAGGATAAGCATTTTCAGTCTGCTCCAAGAATATCTATGTTCTTGCCCGTGGACCTGCTTCCTAAGAGGCAGATTATTTAAGTAGCTTCCTGACAGTTGGAGAAGTCTAATTTCACCTCCAGTTGCTTGCCCTGTGCCCCTCTAGGTACCCAAACATGGCCTGCGAGCTGCTGACGTGCGACGTGCCACAGATCAATGACCGGCTGGGAGGGGACGAGGCTTTGCTGAACCTTCTTTACAGCTTCTTGGACCGCGAGCCGCCCCTCAATCCTCTGCTCGCCAGTTTTTTCAGCAAGACCATTGGCAATCTAATTGCAAGAAAAACTGAACAGGTGATCGTCTGCCAAGTCCACGTGGTTTGGGAGGGCTGGCGTGGATGGTGCTGACACATCTTGGTGACAGCCGTTGCTCTGTGACCCATGTCGTTAGGTTGTGGGGCGCAGAGATCTGCCTCTTCTGTGGGACACACATGGAGCAGGCTGGGCTACTGCTCTGTGAATTAGAATTTGGTTAAGAAAGTGGCTTCCCAAGAGACAGCTCTGCTGACTGGCTGTGGAGTAAGCAGCACTCCTGCCATCCCCGGGAGCTGCGCAGGGCCCCAGACCAGGGCAGCTTGTGCGGCTGCTGACCCGTCACAGGCACGCATCGTGCCAGGACCTCGAATGCCTCTGCTGCATCTGTGTGGGTGGCCGGTGTCTGTGTGTCTAGGGCACTTACTGTTTCAAAGCAAGTAAAAGGAAACTTGTAGCAAGAGGTCTCTGTAAAGTAGTGGGTGGATCCAGCTGGAGCACGGTCTTCCTGGAGGCCTCACATCACCCTGAGCACTGTGTTGAGAAGGCCGTCCTTCCTCGGTTCCTTTGCAGTGTCCCTCATGCCGCAGATGAGCAGTTTGACCTGCGTGTGTCCGTTTCTGTTCTGTTGTCCTGCTTGTGCTCACCAGCATGGCTTAACCGCTGTAGCTTTATGAGTTTTGATATTTGATAGAGTTAGGCTTCTCACTTTGTTTTTCTTTAAGATTGTTTCTTACTGTTCTTTGCCTTTGGCATTATTTTAGAACGAGTGTGTCTCCTCTGCCCCCCAAAAAGCCTGTGGAAAGTCTGATTAGGCTTGCATTGTCTATAGACTGGGGTTGACAGATTGTGGTCCACAGGCCAAAGCTGTCCTGCCGCTTGTTTTTGTAAATGAAATTTTACTGAAAGTCAGTTGCTCCCATTTATTTGCACATTGTCTGTGGCTGGTTTTGTGCTATAGCAGAAGCTGAGTAGTTAGGGCTTCTTTAATTTCTCTCAGTAATGTAGTTCTCTGGGTAGTGGTCTTACATGATTTTCATCATATTTATTCTTAAGTAGTTGATGTGTTCCTGTTACTCTAAACAGTATCTTTTTATTGAAAAATTTTAGTGAAATAATTATAGGTTCACATGTAGTTGTATGAAATAACACAAGAATATCTTTTGTACACCCTGCCCAGTTTCCTTCAACAGTGACATTTCATAAAACACTAGTAAAATATCACAACCGTGGTACTGACGTTGGTACAACCCACAGATCTTACTGAGATTTTTCCAGTTTCTCTTGTTGTCATTTGCGTGTGTGTGTATGAAGTTCAGTACAGTTTATTGTGTGTGTGGGTTGGTGTCTCCACCTTCACGGGTAAGATGCTGGACAGCTCCAAAGCCACAAGGGTTCCTTGTGTTGCCCTTCTATAACTACTCCCACCTTCTCCCCGCCTCTGTCCCTTCACGCATCCCTAACCCCTGGCAACCACTAATCTGTTTCCATTTCTAAAATTTTGTTATTTCAAAGTGCTAGTTAAATTAAATCTTGTAATATGTAGCCTTTGAGGATTAGCTTTTTTTTCTAGCATAATTTCCTGAAGATTCATCCAAGTTGTTCTGTGTATCAGTAGTATGTTTCCTTTTATTGCAGAGTAGTGTTCAACGAGGTGAATGGACCACAGTTTGTTAAACCATTCACATATCAGAAGGACAGCTGGGCTGATTCCAGTTTTTGGCAATTATCAAGAAAGCTTCTGTTCTAATAATTTATATTCCTTTAAAAATTTATGTATGTACACAAGATCATGTCATCTGTGATTAATGACAGTTCTGTTTTATCTTTTGCAAACCTTATCATCTCTTTTTCTTGCTTTACCGCATTGACTGGGACTTGCAGTACAGTGTTGAACTGAAGTGGTGGTGGTGGGCATCTGTGTTTTATTTACTACCTCTGAGGAAAGACTTCCAGTGTTTTACAATGAAGTATGGTGTTTGTTGTCGAGTTTTTATAGATTTTTTTAAATCAAAGAGTAAGAAAATTTTCTTTATTCCTAGTTGTTTTAGTTTACGACAGGAGTGATTGTTGAAATGTGTCAGATGTTTTTACCGTATCTATTGAGTTCATCATAAGGTTTGCCTTCTCCATTCTGTTAATAGGTAAATTCCACTGATTGGTTTTCTTATGTTAAATCAACCTCGACTTCCTGTAATACAGCCAACTTGGTTCTGATGTATTATGCATTCTTTCATATTGCTTTTTTTTTTTTTAAGAATTTTTCTATCTGTGGTCATCAGTGAGATTGGCTTATAATTTCCCTTTCTTATAATGCCCTTGTTAGGCTTTTGGAATCAAAGTTTTATGTCCTTATACCATGACATGGGGCTTACTCTCTCACCTTACATGCCCTGGAAGAGTCTGGTATATAAGACTGGGGTGATCTTCCTTTGAACGTTTGGTACCCGTCTTCAGTAAGGCCGTTCATTAGAACCTGGAGCTTTCTGTATGGGGAGGCTTTTAATTATAAATTTTGTTTCTTTTGATACTTCAGAATTCTTTTCTTCTTGTCAGTTTACGTAAGTGTGTTTTTCAAGGGAATTTTTCATGTTTCTAAGTGTACATAAGCTGGCGTACACTTGTTCCTGGTGACCTCCGGCTGGGGTCATGCATCTGTAGGTGTGCAGGGTGTCCGAGGGCCTGCTCTGCTGTGCTTTCAGTCGTCCTCTCCAGGCGCCCCGTTGCTCCTTCCGCACGTCTCTCTCCTCCAGCTTCCTCTTCTTCCCCAGCACTTCTCAGCATGAGGGTGGCCGAGATTCCTTAGCTGGGTGGCCCTTCTCAGGGCCGTTGTCCCTGGTGCAGCCTGAGTGTGCCTCAGCACAGCGGCCTGGACACACAGGCACTTCCTCTCTGGGCCAAGCTGAGCTGACCTTGCAGACAAGTGGCCAAGGGGGCCGCTGCCCCAGCTCCTCCGCTCCACCTGCGCCCAGCCCACCGCACCCCCGTGGCTTTGTGCTCAGTCATCCACGTCTTGTTGGCCCTGGTCACCAGCTGGCCATCCACCTGACCACCTCTGCCTCTTCTTTTCCAGAACCTCAGTCCTTTCCCTTCAGCTGCCTGTCAGCTCTCTGGGTTTGTGTCCCGTGTCCGATGGCTGCCACCCCCGGCTCGGCTCTGTCTGCGCTGGTGGCTTCTGCTGGAAGCACTTGAGCTGCTGCATGTGGAGTGGTCGCTGCGCACAGCGGCTTGCGCTCTGACCCTGCTCTTGCGTGCCTGCGCCTGGCCTCCTGCCGACTCCTCTAGCCGGGGGTCCTCTCATGCCCTGCGCCCCCGGCCCCCGGGACTCACCTGTGTCCGGGCCTCTGCCTGTCCTTGCAGGGCTTTCTTACAACGTTTTCTAGGTCTTCCCATTATTTCTCTCAGTACTGTTGAAAATAAATCTTTCCCATGGCAGTCCTTGGGGGTAGTAGCCTCTCCTGGTGGTCAGGGTCTCCCCACTCATTTCTCAGGGGGCGTCTGATTTCAGGTGATTGTGTTCTTGAAGAAGAAGGACAAGTTCATCAGCCTGGTGTTGAAGCATATCGGCACCTCCGCCCTCATGGACCTGCTGCTGCGTCTGGTCAGCTGCGTGGAGCCTGCCGGGCTCCGACAGGAGGTCCTGCACGTGAGTGTGTGGCCCTCCCGTGTGTGTGCCGTGCAGGTTCTCTGAGAGTGGGGGTCGGTGCCTGGCACAAGGAGGCCGGAGCCGGGTGAGGGTCCCTCTGGGCAGGTCACTGGGGCTTCTTGTCAAGGTTTGTATCCGAGGTCTGGCGTCCGCACCTTGCCTCTTGTCCTGCCCGGTCCACTCATGAGCCAAGAGCAGCAACGGCTTCCTCGCTTCCACCCTGCGGTGCGCGCCTGGGAGGGAACACTAGCCCATGAGGGTTACACTCAGAGAAGCTGCAGAGGCCAGAGTTGGCCTGTTGTTTGTCCTGGAGCGTGTGCCTGTCTGTCCTGACAGTAGTCGCCTCCTGAGGGCTTTCCCCGAGAGAGAGAGGATTCTCAGCCCAGAGGAGCCCAGGAAGTCAGTGTTGGACAACCTCTTCACGTTGTTTGGCAGGTTTTGTTTGTAATGCGATGTAAGATAGGTAAACTGTTGGGCCTTCTTGCCAGTTTTCTGGCTCCTGGAATCAGGTGACAGTTGTCATCGAGGTGGCAGGTGTCACTCTTAGGTTCGTAGCTCACTTCTCTGTGGACCAGCCTCTGCTATAATTAACCCTCGTAGCAGATGTGCTGCAAAGCAGCATGGACGTCAGCGTTGTTGGAGTCGGTGGGAAGCCTACGCTGACCCACGCCGAGCAGGTTGGGGCAGACCAGCCCATTCTCAGGCGAGGAAGTGTGTCTGTGCGGCCCAGGTCAGCCCCTGGACAGCATGGAGCCCTGCAGCCTTCACGGTGCTCCTCCTGGTCTGGGAAGGGCCCGGAGGCCGCAGGGGTGCGGCTGGGCCTCTGTGTCGCGCTGGGTTGTGCGCTGAGAGAGCCCCATCAGCGCGCGGGAGGCTCCGGGCTCCCCTCGTGCTGTCTTGGGAGAGGTCCTGAAAACAGCTGGTGCATGCATGTGTAAGAGTCTGAACCGTCAGGACACGTGGACAGTGACTCCCTCCTTTGTAATCTTTGAGTCACTCTAGAATTCAGTCACTGCTGGTTCTTCCCGGATCTGGGTGGACGCACAGGCTGGAGCAGGAGTCTCTGTCCCCAGAACTTGGTGGTGGATTTCTGCTGCATTGAAGGGCTTCCTTTCCGGTCAGTCAGATGTGAGCAGAGTCACCGACAGGCCCTCTTCCCTTCCAGTGGCTCAGTGAGGAGCAGGTCATCCAGAGGCTCGTGGAGCTGGTCCACCCGAGTCAGGACGAAGACGTGAGTGGGGGCTGACGGGGGCGGCGTGCCCTGCATTGCTGTCCTCAGATGAGGACCAGTGAGACACCACTCTTCCTTTAGTTGAGCACTGACTTCTAGACTTTTATTTTTACTAAAAAGTAATGCATGCATATTATAAAAAACAGTTCAGACGGAATTGTGTTAGTTTTCTGTGGCTGAGTCACAGATTACCCCACAGCTGAGTTGCCTGTAGCAGTAAGCTTTTTATGTTAGTTTTTATGGCTCAGGGATCGGGCCCTCTGCCCAGGCTTTCACAAGACTGGTCACCCTGGCTGCCCGGGAAGGGCCTGCCCCCAGGGTCACAGTCACCGGGCAGGACTGCGTCCCATGAGGGCTGCTGGCTAAGGCCGGCCTCAGCTCCACACCCTGGGGCCTCGGCTTCTCACGGAGCAAGCGCCCCTCTCACTGGCTGCGTTCTGCTCCCGTGAGTGGCTGGTTCCAGCCTGTACTCACCCGCAAGGAGGCAGCTCCGGAGGAGACCCCCTGTGGCAGAAGCGTGCAGGGTGGCTGCGGTGTCACTGTGGAGAGTGTGAGGTATGTCCCGATAGGCCTGTCTCCACAGGTGCCAAAACTGAACACGCCTGCTCTCCTCCGCACTTTTGAGAACGGGGTGCTGACTCCTGTCTGAGCCTTTGCTGCTGTCAGTCCCGCCGGCCCACAGGGCTGGCCAGGTGGCTGGGGGTCTGTGCTCCGGGTGGGGAGGAGGGTGCGCTGCAAGCTGACTAGTTCCTTCCCAGCCTGGAGGCCAATTTGGATGCTTTCATTGTTCCCTAAAATAGTCACCAGCACTTCCTTCAGCCCGGTGTCCCGTGGGGCTGCTTCCTGCTTAGTTGCCCCTGCAAGGAGACAGGGGCTGAGTTTCTCCCTAAGTCATATTCATCTGCCCCACAGAATAACCCCCACATTGATGGCAAATGCTTGGAATAAGAGATTCTAAGTTTTCATGGGGTTAATGCTTCCCTAGAAAAATCTTTTGTTTTCTCTGTAACAACTCTCGTGTCATTAGCTCACAGGACTCATTCTGGATATTAGAGCTACTTGTCAGTTTAAAGACAACCTCAGTAATGTGGGCACACACGTAGTGTAGCTCAGAAATGGGTCTGAGGGACAGAGCAGTATCTGGCATATTTGACCATTGAGGCCCCCTTTGAACTCTGGGGGACAGAGCAGTGGCTAAAACGTGTGGCCAGATCTGCACCCTGACAGTGAAAGGCTGACCAGGCGTCTCTGAAATGAAGCAGCCTGGAGCGAGTCCAGCATCTCAGGGGACTGAGCCATGGGAATCGCTCTGACTGTGCAGCCTTGGCTGTGTGGACGCTTGTCCGTGGCCCTGAGGGGAGCTGTGTGTCTCCCTGTCTTTTCAGAGGCAGTCCAATGCTTCCCAGACGCTCTGTGACATCATCAGGCTGGGCAGAGAGCAGGGCAGCCAGCTGCACGAGGCTCCAGAGCCAGACCCCCTCCTCACAGCACTGGAGTCGTGAGTGGTGGGCGCGTGCTGGCGGGCCTGGGGTGGGGCGGCCTCCAAGCCCGCTCCAGGCTCCCACAGGCACTGCCGCCTTCGCTGGTTGTTTGTAATGAGCTGGCTGTGAAGGGCTTGTCCTCATCCAGTCACCTGGATGGGCCCCTTCTCACAGGAGGGGTCTCCGGGGGCCTCCTAGCAGGTGCGGAGAGTGCAGGCCAGCCAGGGCAGGGGCGTCCTGAGAGCCTGGGTGCCTGGGCCGAGCCCTGAGCAGAACCCCTCTGGGGTGCAAGGCGTTGCCCCGCCATGGGTAGGCCCTGCCCTTTCCAACCTGGTCTGTGCGTCTGCACCAGGAGGTGGTGACCCCATGTGTCCGACAGGCAGGACTGCGTGGAGCAGCTGCTGAAGAACATGTTCGATGGAGACCACACTGAGCTCTGCCTTGTCAGCGGGACGCAGGTGCTGCTCGCCTTGCTGGAGACCCGGCGGGCCGGGTGAGTCTCCCGAGAGGGAGTATGCCACCCGGAGCAGGGGTGACACTTCAGGGACCTGGGGCCCAGAGGGGCGGTCCATCTGGGCACGCCATGTCTTCTGATCACTTCCTGATTTTTCAAGTGACCACACAGATAGACTCTCCTTGTTGGAAAGGTGAACTTCACGGCTGTGGCCCTGTTCCCTTTGACCTTCATGGTCAACCTGGTTCCCACCTCAGCCCAAAGGCACTGCTGTCGCCAGTTTGGAAAGCGTTTGGACTTGTCTGTGGAGCACACACGGTCAGCTGGCTTCCCCAAGGACTGTCCCAATGAGTCAGCGCCCACAGCACCCTTGTAGGCTGTGCGTGTGTCGTATGGAGGGTGTGTGGCGTGTGCGCTGTCTGCTCTGTTCGCTGTGCTGTGTCACCACCCAGCACGCTCCCCGGGCGGTTGCAGTCCCCGTGTCCGTGTCTGGGGGGAACTTCACTGTGGCCCCCAGTGCTCACAGCCTGCACTTTTTTTAAAAGAAAGGAAAAAAAAAAACGACGGGAAATTGAGTCAGTCTCAGTGGTGACATTATTAGCAGTCTCTCTCTCTCTCTGGTGCCCAATTCATATTTATTAGTTTATTACCTAAAAATGGACTTCTGAGGTTAGTGTCATTTCCCCATCAGACGCCAGGATACTGCTTTTCATCTCCACGAGCCCAGGGCGCCTGGCCCCTCCCCAGGGCCCTGCCCAGCCTGGGACAGCATGAAAATGAGGAAACAGAGAGGAGCCAGCTGATTTTCTTTGCTTTTTAAAAATCTTTTTATGTATTTAAACATATTTTTCTACAGTGATTGTGTATTACTTTTATATTTGGCGAAGTGTTTCAATAAAAATCTCAGAAAAATTAGCTGGATAAAGCCATGGGGACAATGTGGGCTGGTTCTGTCTCTGTCACTGAGGAGTGGGGAGGCAGGAAGCGGAACCAGTTCCAGTGAATGTGACGTCCATAGCTGCTGGGCTGGCCCCCGGGCATGGCCCCCGTACGATCAGGGGCCTCCCTGGAGACGTGAGTGGACACATTTGTGGGCGTCCCCGTGTCTCCACCTGCCTTCTCGTCCACAGGACCGAGGGCTTGGTGGACGCTTGCTCTCAGGGACTGGACAGGCCGTGCACCGTCAGCAGCGGCGTCCTGCATGGCATTGAGCCGCGGCTGAAGGACTTCCACCAGCTTCTGCTCAGCCCGCCAAAGGTAGGTGACTTTGAGCAGAGGCTGGGGCTGTGGAGACGATGTGGGCTGGGTCACTTGTAAGCGGAGGACTCCACACATCATCCAGCCAGGGTGGGTGCACTCAGACGCTGCTGTCCCCAGACCCCAACTGAGAACCATAGACAGGTGCCAGAGGCATGTTTCAGACCCCATGTGCCGTGTCCATCTCGTCTTAGGTGAGGCCTGGGACTTGGACGTTTTGCTGCCCCCCAGATGGCTCCTGCATTCTGAAATGGGGAGTTGTCTGAGGACCCGAGTTCATTGTAGGCCTGGCCTGTGAGCTGGGGACACCTAGCCTAGGTTCAGGGATCCTGGGAGAGACCCTTTGTTCAGCTGGGCAGCTCTGGGCAGTGAGTGGTGATGTTGAGGATAACTCACTCCTCCACCACCTCAGTCCCTCTGAGCAGCCTAGGGTGCCCGCCCCTCTCAGCTGGTGGCCCCTTCCCTCCCCTCTAGTGCTTCTCCTTGGTATGCACCACGGTCTGCCGTGCTGTTTATCATGTTTACCAGCTTGCTTCTGGTCTGCCCCCCACTGGAAAGGAAGCTTCATGAAGGCAGGGATTCTGGAACATTCTGTTAATGAAAAGGTGGACGCGCTGAGTTGCATGTGCGGTTCCCCCCGTCCTACAGGCCAGCTTTGTCATCAGTCTCCTCTGAGTGTGTCAGCTCAGTATCTTGAGACTGTGTCCCCGAGAGCGCTGCCCCATGTTGGTTGCATCTTGTATGCCGAGGCCACCTCCCTTGGGCTGGCCACCTGAGACCAGGGTGCCCTGGACTCCCGGGAGCAGAGGTCCAGCCTTGGTCACTCTTTTGTGAGCCCCGAGGGGAGCGGTGGGGTTTTTAACCCTGCTGCCCCTCATTTCCTCCTGCAGGCAGCGCTGCCTTGAGGACCCCCTCCAGCTGGGCCACGTCATGCAGCTGCAGCCCTGGCCCTTTGACACTTGGCACCTGAGCTAAGAGAAGCCCACGGTGGTCACAAGGCTCCAACTGGGCGGGGCTTCTGTGTTTGCAGAAAAAAGCGATCCTGACCACCATCGGCGTGCTGGAGGAGCCCCTGGGCAGCGCCCGTCTGCACAGCGCCCGCCTCGTGGCTGCACTGCTGCACACGAACACGCCCAGCATCAACCAGGAGCTCTGCCGGCTCAACACCATGGGCTTACTGCTGGTGAGCGGCACCGCTGCCCCCGTGCCTGCCCGTGCATCCTGCGTGGGCTGCAGCGGGGTGGGGGGCAGGCAGCTGGACCTCAGCCCCTGGGCAAGGGGCTGCCTAAAAGGGGACCCTGGTTTGGTCCTGGACCGGGCACAATCCCTGCAGAGAGACTGTCTCCTGCCCCCAAGGCTTGACGTGAGAGCCCAGGGCTGATTCCCCCGTTTGAGGGGATGGAGCCCATCTCCTTTCTGATTCCTGCCTTGAGAGAGAACTCTGTAGCTCTTCAGCACAGAACAGCCCAGGAGAGCAGCTCCTCAAGCGCACAGCACGGCAACGCCGGCGGGCTGCCCCCGCGGGGCCTCGCCTGAAGTGTCCTCAGTGCAGATCCATCCTCAGGGTTCTCCTCGGCCTTGCCCTTGGGTCTCTGCTCCCAGGAAGCTGAAATCACTTTACATTTAAATCTCAGTCCCTGAAGGAGCCAGCCTTGGAGCTGGGCCTTAGGTGCTGATGCCGCGGGAGCCCTCCCAGCACTGGGGAGGCGGCGGGGCTCAGCTCTTGACTGCAGAACCACGTGTGGGTCAGAGGGCCATCATAAGACTCCATTTCCCGTCCTCTCCGCAAAGAAAGTTTTCTCTCTCCCACTCCCCCTTTTCACTCTTATTTTACTGTGGCAAAATATGCGCAGCGTAAAGGTTAACGTTTTAATAACCTTGAAGCGAGCAGTTCAGCGGCGTTAAGTGCGTTCGTTGTTGTGCAGCCACCGCCACGATCCATTTCCGGGACTTTCTCGTCTTCCCAAGCTCTTTTAAACACACTTCCCATGCCCCGCCCCCGGCCCCCGGCCTTCTGTTTTCCGTCTCTGAATTTGACTCCTCCGAGTGCCTGTGTTGGTGGGCTCATACAGTGTGTATTCTCTTTTGTCTGGCTTATTTCGCTGAGCGTCGTATCCTCCAGGTTCATCGGTGGCGTAGCGCCCGCTGTACTTCCCTTCCTTTTGAGGCTGAATGGGATTTCGCTGTGTGGATATAGTACACTGTGTTTATCCATTCATGCGTTGATGGACACTCCGGTTGCTTCTGCATTTTGGCTGTTTTCACTAATGCGTCTATAAACATGGATGCGCAAACGTGTGCTAGAGCCCCGGCTTTCACTTGTTCTGAGTATATACCTAGAGGTGAGATTGATGGGTCAGGTAGTAGTTCTGTGTTCAACTCTTTGAGGTGCCCACAAACTGTTGTCCATGGTTGGTACCCTGTTTCACATTCTTACCAGCAGTCTATGAGGGTTCCAGCTTTTCCACTTTCCTCCAACTACAGTTTCCATTTTTTTTTGATAATACCATCTTAATGGGTGTGAGGTGGTATCTCATTGTGTCTTGACTTGTGTTTGCCTGATGATTAGTGATGTTGAGCACCTTTTCCTGGGCTTTGTACATCGTCTTTGGAGAACTGTCTGTTCCAGTCTTTTGCCCTTTTTGAATTGGGTGTGTTTAATTTTGGTTGTTGAATTGAAGGAATTCTTTATATATTCTAGATGTTAAACTCTTAGATATTTGATGTGCAAACATTTCCTTCCATTCTGTGAGTTATCTTTTTATTGTCTTCATAGTGTTCTTTGATACACAAAAGTTTTAAATTTTGATAAAGTCCAAGTTATCTATTTTTTTCTTTTATTGCTTGTACATTTGATTCCATACCCAAGAAATCATTGCCAAATCCACTGTTATGAAGCTTTCCTGTTTTCTTCTATGAGTTTTATAGTTTTACGTCTACCAAGTCTTTGATCCATTTTGGGTTCATATATAAATGTAGTGTAAGGTAAGGGTCCAGCTTCATTCTTTTGCATGTGGATGTCCAATTTTCACAGCACAATTTGTCTTCTTTTGTTTTTTATATAAGTTTCACGTGTACATTCTATTTCTACTTCTGTATACCCTACAGTCAACTACTGGAAATTTAGTTTACGTCCATCACCATGCGGCTGATCTCCTTTACCCGTTTCATCCTCCCCCCACCACCCCACCACCCCTTACCACTGGTCGTCACTACTCTGTTCTCTGTATCTGCGTATTTGTTTTTGTTTGGTTTCTTTATTTAGTTTGTTTTATATTCCACATATGAACGAAATCATACAATATTTGTCTTTCTGACTTATTTCACTTAGCATAACACCCCCAAGGTCTATCCATGTTGTTGCAAATGGCAAGATTTCATTCTTTTTTATGGCTGAGTAATATTCCATTGTGTGTATATACCACATCAGCTTTATCCAGTCATCTGTTGATGGGCACTTAGGTTGTTTCCACGTCTTGTTTATTGTAGATAATGCTGCAGTGAACATGGGGTTGGGGCATATATCTTTTCAAGTTAGTATTTTCGTGCTCTTTGGAGAAGTACTCAGGAGTAGAATTGTTGGATAACGTGGTAGTACTATTCTTAATTTTTTGAGGAACCTCCATTCTGTCCTTCACAGTGGCTGCACCAATTTACATTCCCACCAACAGTGTAGCAGGGTTCCCTTTTCTCTACCTCCTCACCAACATTTATTATTTCTTTCAGCACCGTTTGTTGAAAGGACTTTCTTTTCCCATTGAGTGGTCTTGGCATCCTTGTTGAAAATAAATGGACCATATGTGTGAGGATCTATTTCTGGACTCTGTTCAGTTCTGTTGGTCTGTATGTGTGTCCTTATTGCTAGTACCACGGTCTTTTGATTACTATAGCTTTCTTTGTTGGAAGTTTCACAATTGGGAAGTGTGAGTCCTCCAACTTTGTTCTTTTTCAGAATTGTTTTGGCTTTTGGGATCCCTTAACATTCCAAATGAATTTTAGGATGAGGTTTTCTGTTTCTACAAAAAAAAAAAAAAAAAAGAGGCGTTGGAATTTTGATAGAGATTATATTAACTCTTGTAGGTCCTTTTGAGTAATATTGTCATCTTAACAAAATGAAGTCTTCTAGTTCATGAACACAGATGTCTTTCCATTTATTTAGGTTTTCTTTAATTTCTTTCAGCAATATTTTATAGTTTTCAGTGTATAAGTGTTTATAAGTCTTTCATTTTTTAGGTTTAATTTATTCCTAAGTATTTTATTCTTCTGGATGGTCTGCAAACGGAATTTTTTTCTTGTTTTTTGGATTGTTTATTGTTACTGTGTAGAAATGCCACTGTTCTTTTTTGTTTTGTTTTGGGGGGAGGCAATTAGGTTTATTTACTTATCTTTTTAATGGAGGTACTAGGGATTGAACCCAGGACCTTGTGCATGCTAAGCATGTGCTCTGCCACTGAGCTGCTCTGCCCTCCACCTGCAACTGATTCTTGTGTGTTGATTTTGTATCCTGGGACTTTGCTGAAATTATTTATTAGCTCTGACAGTTTATGTGGAATCTGTAGAATTTTCTGCATATAAGACATTGTCATCTGTGAAAAGAGATAATTTTACTTCTGCCTTTTATTTCTTTTTATTGCTTGATTGCTCTGGCTGGAACTTGCAGTGCAGTGTTGGCGGGCAGTGGCGAAAGGGGCGTCCGTGCCTTCTTCCTGATCTCACCTTCGAGTGTGGTGTTTGCTGTGGGCTTGTCACAGATGCCCTTTGTCATGTTGGGGAAGTTTCCTTTGCTCCTAATTTATTAAGTGTTTTTATCAAGAAAATTTGTTGAATTTTGCTGAATGCTAAATGCTTTTTCACAATCAGTTGAGATGATTTTGTGGGTTTTGTTCTTCACTTTTTTAATGTGGTATATTACATTGATTGATTTTCGTATGTCAGTCCATCGTTGCACTCCGGGAATATAAATCCCGCTTGGTCATGGTGTATAATCCTTTTCATATGCTGCTGAATATGGTTTGTTATTTTTTTAAGTTATTTGAGGGGGGTAATTAGTTTTATCTGTTTGTTTAATGGAGGTACTAGGGATTGAACCCAGGACCTCTTGCACACTAGGTACACCCTCTACCACTAAGCTATACCCTTCCCCACCTCCTCCCCACCCTGGCTTCTTAGTATCTTGTGGAGGATTTTTACATTAGTGTTTGTGAAGGGATATTGGTCTGTAGTTTTCTGCTCTTGTGATGTCTGCGGTATCAGGGCCATACTGGCCTCATGGAACGAATTAGGTGTGAGGTGCTCCCTCCTCTCTCAAGTTTTTGGGAGAGTTTGAGAAGGACTGATGTTATTAATTCTTCTTCAAATGTTTGGCAGAATTCACCAGTGAAGCCCTGTAGTCTGGGCTTGTCTTTGTCGGGAGGTGGGTCTTACTTTGTGTTGAAGAGAAGGCAGCGTGGCAAAGGCCCCTCCCAGGTCACCCGAGGTCACACAGACAGAGACAGTGAAGCTGAGATTGCGCCTGTCTTTCTGTGGAGGAGGAGGACTGCGTGGAGCTGAGGGCCTCCTTCCGTCAGCAGCCCCCAGCTTCCTGGTGTGCAAGGAGGGCTCACGCGCGTACACTGCACCCACCCTGTCTCCCCTGCACACCCCTTCCCCTTCCACATGGGCAGCAGATGGTCTGGGTGTGAGGTGGCTATGTCACCACTCCCAGCTGGCGTCGCACTGCCGTCTTCACAGGCGGGTGTGTGTGGTGGGGTGCGGCTCCCCACTCAGCCTGCTCTGCGACTTCAGCCTGGAGCTTGGGTTTGGGCCCCTCTGGGAAGTGTCTCGACGCGCACCTCCTGATTTCACGACTCCACTGGATAGAGTCCCAGGGGCTGGAGAATTTCACACTCCCAGGAGCTTGTGGGTCAAAGATAGTCATAAAGGAAGAATGATTAAAGTACTGTGTAGCAACATGTGTCGATGGTGGATTTTACAGGGGAATGCGCAGCCTTAAAAAGACACGCTGGGAAAGGAGAGGCTGAGGGCTCATGGGTTAAGCTTCCAATTTAAGGACAAAAGCATAAACCCACAGGAAGTGGTCAGATAAGAGCAAAGATGAGACAGAAACAAAGCCCCCGGCTGGATGGAGGTGGAAGGCATGTGGCTCTTTGCAGAAGTTTCTAAGGGCACCGGGTCTGGATGGTCAGGAGATAGTGGAAACGGTGCTCCCGCTTCAGGAGACCAGCCTGAGGGCTTCCCTCCGCCCCCAGGACCTGTTCTTTAAGTACACCTGGAATAACTTCTTGCACCTCCAAGTGGAACTGTGCATAGCTGCGATCCTGTCCCACGCTGCCTGGAAGGACAGGGCCGAGGCCAGTGGACCTGAGGGCAGGCTGGAGCCTCCACCCCTCAGCGGGGACCCAGAGACCCCCCAGCCTGCTGCCAGCTGCCCCGAGAACACGATGGTGACCCATGTAAGTCCAGCTAGTGTCCGTGCATCCTGTGCGTCACCGTGTGCTGAGTCCCCCCAGACCGTGTGGCGGTACCGTTGATGTGGGCCGTTGTGGCCAGCACGGCCCTGGCCCTTGTGTGTTTTCTCCTCTGACCCTCATGTGACTTGGGGGTGCTGCTCCCCTTTCTCACCGAGACCAGAAGTCACAAGGAAAGTTCCATGTCTGCCCAGGCCCCCAGAGCTAGTGGAGCAGAGGGCCGGGGGTGGGGGTGAGCAGCCCCACCGTCAGGAAGGTGCTCAGGAGACAGCACGAACGTGTCGCTTCTCACGGGAAGACTTTCTGGGACTGTGAACCTCATGGATCCTCTGCGTGACACTCCTTTTTCCTCCTGGGCACGTCCTTTCGCCTGAGCGCACTCTGGACGCTCACCCTGGGGCCGCCTGCACGCCGCCGTGTGCTCATGGGCCTTCCCCAGGGCTGTGGGCAAGAGCACACCTGCGCCCTTGGGGACTGTGTCCCCAGTGGGGAGGGAGCAGGTACGTGGGAGGGTGGAGCACGTGGCACAGACCATCCCCCAGCTGGAGAGCCCCTGTGAACAGAGGAGGTCGTGGGGGTTGGCCCTGCCCCTCACCGGGCTGGCTTTGAGGCTCAGACAAGAGGGCTTGGAGGGGGTCCTGAAGGGCTGCTCCTGCCTGCCTTGGCCCGTGTTGCTGGGCATCTACGGGCCTGAGCTGGTCGATGGCCTACGGGGTGAATAGCCGGGGTGGGCGGTTTCAGTGCTGAGAGCCACATGGCGGAGGGAGGGGGCAGGGGCCATTCAGGCCAGGGAGGGATCCCCACCCAGATGATGAGGCCACAGGTGTGTGAGTGGTGGGGGGGGGTGCGATTTGGATCCCAGAACAAACATCCCAGGTGCCTGGAGCCACCTGTGTGAGGGCCTGGGAGCAAGTGAGCACAGGGCCCTGGCCTTCCTGCTGGGCAGAGGAGGTGGGAGAGCTGCCAGAGCAGGGTGGGAAGCTAGGGGAGGCTGGAGGAGGCCGAAGAGGGACTGTCCTGTTTCGACCCTGGTCTTGACGGGGAAGGCCCTTAGCAGTGCCTGCCGGGTGTCTGGTGGGGACGGCAGGGCTGGGCTGTCGTGCTGTCACTGCCCACGGGGGACTTGGGGCTGGTGTGTCTCATTGCTGCCTGCTAAGCCCACTTGGCCCAGGGGCAGTGGAAGGGGGTGTGCACCCCTGCTGGCCTGACTGGTGTTGCCTGTCTCCCAGCTGTTCCAGAAGTGTTGTCTGGTCCAGAGGATCCTGGAGGCCTGGGAAGCCAACGACCACACACAGTGAGAACCCCTGGGGCTTGGGTGGGGCTCTGGGGCTCTGAGGAAGGTTTGTTTGCATGGAAGGGTCCTGCTGCTCATGGCCTCCTGCCCCAGCCCCTGGCTCCCTGAGCCCCTCCCCCTCTCCTCTGCTGTCCTTTGGCAGAGACCCCATCCTATGTCCCAGTGTGTCCCGAATCTCCTCATCTCCCCATCCCAGCCTCCGGCCACTTCTCTCACTGAACTCCCGAGTCCTTGAAAGAGTGCTCTAGGCCACTTCTGCTTTCTTCCTGCCCCACTGGCCTTCTGATGCCTGGGCAGCTAGGGTTGTTCTGAAACTAGCAGGTGGTGTCACCCCTGCTTGAAAGTCTCAAATGCCTAGATCCCAGGTGTGCCGCAGGGTCCAGGGTTGGCAGCCCCAGCCCACTGTGGTCCCGCTCTGCCTGGCCAAGGGCTGCTCTTGGGGGCTCCCAACCTCACCTACCTCCCCACACGTCCCACAGTCACTGAGCCACAACGAGCAGGGTGGGGCCACCCGGCCTCCCCCTCGGCCCTGGTCTGTGCGATACCCAAGGGGCTGGTGCCGAGCCTGCTCGTGTACGTGTTGCATGTTGGTGCACGCGTGTGTGGCAGTGTCAGGGAAGAGGTCCGTGAGCCACGGTAGACTGTGGGCAGGCTTATGAGCCTGGACGCCTCCAGGCCTCAGCCCTGGCCAGCTGCTCCCAGGTCTCCCCCTCATCCCAGCTTTACCTGTGGACCAGGTCGTCGCGGTCCCTCCTCCCTGCCTCTGCCAGGCTGGCCACCTACTCAGGACCGCCTTCGCTCCCTCTTCTGGGTGTGGCCAGGCTCTCGGGAGGGAGGTGGGAAACAAGCCCCGTGAGTGCTGGGGTTCAGGGGCGGCCGCTCTGAATGTGTCAGAATCTGGCGTCTTTCCTGACGTGCTGGGGAGTTTAAGACTTGCTCTTCTGTTGGGTCATGTGTGGGACGAGTGAGAAGTTGAGGGCAGAGCCATGTGTTCATGGCCACATGGGACACAGGTGGACAGAGGGCAGGATGTGTGCTTCTGCCGGCTGCTGGGTCCCGCGTTGCTCTCAGTCCTCACCAGGAACTGGGACACTCAGGGTCAGCACTCGCAGCACTGACAGGCCCGCTGGCCTGGGCTCAGCCCCGGCCACGCCCGTTCTCTGGTCCATCCATGCAGGGGTGGGAGCGGCGCCTGCCCGTTTGCACTTCTCAGTAGTGAGATTAGAGTGACATTGGCATCTAGTAGGCGCTCTCCAAAAATAAGTGTCCCGGAGGCCAGGCCGTGGTGCGGAAGCTGGTTGGAAGGTGGTCCTGGGCGAGGCCTGCCCTGAAGTGCGGTTGTCCCTCAGGGCAGCAGGCGGCATGAGGCGTGGGAACATGGGCCACCTCACCCGGATTGCCAACGCAGTGGTACAGAACCTGGAGCGGGGCCCCATGCAGACCCCTGTCAGCGAGGTCATCCAAGGTGAGTGCCTCTGGGTGGCAGGAGCCCTGTTCCAGATGTTGCTGCCAGAGGCTGTCCTGCCCCTGCCTCCTGCTCTCTGCCCTCCGGCCCCTCAGCTGGCAGTGACTGCACTGGAACCGAGACAAGAGGGCTCCCCTTCCCGCCTGGGCTCTCCTGTCGGGTGAGCCTGGCGCCTGGGCGTCAGTTCTGAGGGGCAGATGTCTGGAGCCCCTGCCACAGTCATGGCTCTGGTTCCCCTGCATCCCGCACCACCTGCGTCTGCCCGCACGCCTGCTGCTGCCCCAGCGTCCAGCTCTTCTCTGCACTCGGGGCTTGGCCTGGGTGCAGGGCCTTTGTCTTTAAGAGCAGCCGAGGGGCCTGGACAGAGGCAGCCTGTCCTGGCCAGGCCTCCTCTGCCCCCCAGACTTCCTCTCATCACGACCCGCCAGTCCCCCTCCCCCCCAGATCTGGGGGCTGCCACCTGTACCCCTTCCTAGCCCTCACATATCCTGGGCACATGGTCTGCAGCCCCCAGGCATCTGGCTTCCTGGGCTGAGCCGGGGAGGGCTCCAGGGGGTCTCAGTTCAGACAGATGGTGGGCAGCTTAGAGGGGCCTCGCTGGGGAGGACGCCTGGCCAGCCTGTACAGGGTGTGCTGGGTGCCAAGAGGGACAGATAATCGGGGCAACCAGGAGGGCCTGAGGGTGACATACAGTGGGCCCCAAGGGCATGGCGGGTGGTCACACTAGCTTCACAGCCATGATGGTTTGCCCCCGGTCCCATGTGGGGGGCCTGAGGACAGGGCTGCCCAGGGTGAGATGGATGCCAGAAAGTGCGCAAAGGATTGAGCAGGCCCATGGTGGGTGTGAGCGACGGGCTCAGCGTGCCTTCTAGGGGAGGCGTGGGAGGTGCTGGGTCTGTCCCCGTCCTGGGGCTGAGGTGGGCGTGGCCGCAGCAGCTCTTTTCCCCCGTGGCCCCTGGGGCAGCTGTCAGGCTGTGGGGCCAGGATGAGCTGCCGCTTCCGTCCCAGGGCTTAGCTGGCTGCCTTTTCTGCAGGGCTCCCTGAAGACTGCCGTGGGCGGTGGGAGAGCTTCGTGGAGGAGACACTGACGGAGGCCAACCGCAGGAACGCGGTGGACCTGGTGAGCAGCCTGGGTGGCGCTGACCGGTGCTGCGGCCTCAGGCCCTGGGCCTGTCAAGGGTGCGGCCCCTGCAGCCCTCTGAGCAGGGCAGTATCAGCCTTTTGGTTCTTCCCTGGCCTGTGCTCCTGGGGCTCCGGTGTGCCCTGCACAGGGAGGGCAGGTCGGCTGCGGCCCTGGGTCCACCCGTCTGGCTGTTGCAGGTCAGCACCCACCACCTTCACCCCTCCAGCGAGGATGAGGACATGGAGGGCGTTTTCCCCAGCGAGCTGTCCCTTCAGCAGGTGCGTGTGGCCAGGCCCTGCGCCCCTGCAGCCAGGCCCCCACCGCCATACTCTGGGCAGCGCTTAGGCCTTGAGGGTGTCCCGCTCCCTGGAGTGTCACCAGACGGCCTCAGCAGGACAAGGGAGAGGCGAGCACTGATCCCCGCACCCCTGGCCCAGCTTGTGCAGGAATTGGGGAGTTAGGGCCCCTAAAGCCGTTTTACACTGGTGAGACCTCGGGACGTGGTGGGTGAACTGAAACTTACGAGTTAGGATGAGGCCACCTGCGAGCATGCGCCCTGGGGGTCAGGGTTTGGGGGAAGCTGCTACAGCATCAGTGGCTCCCTCCCCAGGCGTTCTCTGAGTACCAGGTCCAGCAGATGACGGCCACCTTTGTGGACCAGTTTGGCTTCAGTGACGAGGAGTTTGCCGAGCAGGACGACAGCGTCAAGTGAGCCCAGCAGCACGCGCCCGCCTCCCTCACGCCGGGGCCACACTTGAACCTCCGCTGCCGCCCACTCCCCCGTCTTCAGTCCCTGCAGGACGGAGCTGCCCTCGGCTCAGTGTGACCAGCTCCCAGCCCTGTGGCTCGGCCGTCCCTGGCCTTAGAGGCCATCACACCATTTCCTTGGCTAGAAGCCAAGTGTGACCCCACTGCGCGGAGCTGCCAGGGGAGGCTGGGCTGAGTTCAGCCCCCGAGACACCCTCGGGGGAGGCAGGCTGTTGCCATGCAGACCGGGAACCCAGAGTGGCCGGGTGGAAGTTACCCCCAGGCTGCTCCATCCAGAGGTGGGAAGAGAGCCTGAGAGCCTGAGGAGGGGAGCCCTCCCCCGACCCCCACCTGCACACACTCACCTGGGCTTGGCCCAGAGCCCTGGCCTCCTCTGCCTTTGCCTCCCTCGGATCTGTCTCCCCTCCCTCCTGGTGCACAAGGGATGGGGACGAGCCCCCGTGGGGTGACGCGTGTCCCTGTTTGCCCAGTGCCCCGTTTGACAGGATTGCAGATATAAGCTTCAGTGTGGACGCTGACGAGGACAGCGTGAGTCCATGGTGCTCCTTGGGGGTGGACAGGGTGTGCGGGCCGAGGGCCGCGGGGCCATGTGCGCTCTCCTGCAGCCTGGTGCAGCTCTGTTCGAGGCCTGCTGCAGCGACCACATTCAGCCCTTTGACGAAGAGGACGACCTCTGGGAGGATGAGGAGCCGCACCATGCCGCCCGTGTGACCAGAGCCAGGTGGGCCCTGGGGCCACGCGAGCACCAGCCCTGCCTGGCCACACGTCCCGGGCGTGCGGGCAGTGCTGCTTTGGGGCCCTGCTGTGCTGACCACGCGTCTCCTCGCAGGTTTGGGGGCCCTCGTGCTTCAGAGAGCTGCTCAAAGGATGGCCTGGAGCGTGGAGTCCAAGTCGGGGAAGGGAGCCTGGGAGCAGATGGGGATGCCGTGCGGGCGGGCACCTCTTGGGCCGTTGCCCCGACGGAGGGTCCGTGTGCTGAGGGTGGCTCGAAAGGTAGATGGTGGGGCCGTGGGTGCGGGCTGAGCAGAGGAGACATGGGTGGGGACACAGGAACTGAGGATTTGGTGCCCTGGCCTGTGTGTGGCAGCAGCTGCTGTGGGCCTGACACCCTCTGGCCCCACTGCACATGGTTTCCAACAAGCTCCTGTGCCCCTGACCCTGGTGACATGGGGTTGGTGGGAAATACTTTGGCTCAGCCCTTGGTGGCCCCCTGCTCTGTCACATCACACATCGAGGCTGGTGTCCTTTAGTCTCATTGGGGAAGGTGCCCCCATCCACAGCGGGTCACGTCTGGGCTGCAGGGCTCCGAGGGTGGGTGGGGCCCACTGCTGGTCAAGGGGCCTAGACCAGTGCGTCTCCTCAACAGGAGCCACGTGGCCAGTGTTTGATGAGCCAGTGAACTCGGTGGCCTCGGTCCCAGGAGTGGCGGTGGACGTGGGTTCCAGCGTGTGGGCGGTCAGTGCCCCCAGCACCTCAGCTCCAGAGGAGAAAGGCTGGGCCAAGTTCACTGACTTCCAGCCTTTCTGCTGGTGAGGCAGGGTGGCTGGGAGGCAGCCCTGGCTGTGTGGGGGCCAGGTCTCCCTGACGTGGTCTCAGTGTCAGCCTCGTCTACAGCGCTGAGTCGGGGCCCAGATGCAGTTCTCCGGTGGACATGGGTCCTAGCGATGCCCAGGGTAGCCTGAACCAGGGCCCAGAGAGAACACGTGAGTAGAGTGGCCCCACGGGCAGGGGAGTGGCAGGAGGTGGCCAAGGCCCTGGGTCACTGTGTCTCCCTGGTGATACTGAGGTTTGCATCACATCTGGGGACTGGACTGCCCCTCAGAGCTCAGGTCTGACTGACTAGCCAAAACCTGTCTGTGTTGCCAGGCCCCCGGGTTGGCAGTGAGGGCCTTCCCGACCAGGCCAGTCTCCCCAGGCCTTGCTGCCATCCAGGTGTGGGTCGTAGGCGTGCACCGTGCTGCTTCGGGCCAGTACCGAGCCCCTGGCCCTGAGCCCCAGTCCCCCTGTCAGACTTAGAAGCCCTCCAGGATGTCAGGGTCCCATGGGGAGGGACCAGGAGTCACAGGATGAGCGGCAGTCCTCCCTGCAGGGGAACAGTCCCTCCCTGCAGTTCCCGTGAACGCGCAGACGCACAGTGGGCGCGGTGCATGCCTGTCCCCGTGTCATAGGCTGAAGTTCTTGCATGCTCCACCCTGGCCCACACAGGCTCTTCCCTGTGGCCCCTCTGTCCTCACCACATGTTGCTGGCTTTCTGTCTTGCAGTTGGCCCGGCTGTCCCCAGTGCCTGGAACGTGTATGTCACCAGGAAGGCCCCCCTCGTAGCCTCCAGCAGCCATGAGGACGAGCAGAAGGTGGCAGGTGCCTTGGAGGCTGTCGGTGTGGGTCCTGGCCACGAGGCCCCCCAGCTGCCCGTGTCAGTCCCCAGGTGAGCAGGATGGGGTGGTTGTGGGCCCCCGGCTGCACGCGGAGGTCTGGCTGTCCCCAGCACTTCGCTGACCTGGGAGCTGGCTGGCCCTCCTGCCCTGATGGCCCGTGACCCTGTGGAGGCGGGCTCGGGGAGAGAGGGATGCACCTTCATCTATCTGGAAGCCAGGGGTGTTGTTGAGACGAGCACAGGGCCTGAACCTGTCACCCTAGGGACTGGGGGCCGGGCCACCCCACGCCATGGCCTCCTTGGAGAGAGTGGCCAGGCTTTGGGTTGACAGAGTTGCCACCTCAGGATCTGGGGCTGTTGCGCTCGTGTGGTGTATGCGTAGTCCGAGACACGTGCCACCTCAGGCAGGCACCTCGGTCACGCCCGGGGTTCTGGGCCGGTAGGAAGGGGTAAGGTCTCGGGACTTGGCTTGGGGCCCTGCAGATGCTCTGACCTGGGGCGTCCTGCACCTCAGTGCCGCACGTTCCACTCCTGTGCACAGGAAGAATTTGGAGTCCACTGCTGGACAGACAGCATCTCCTGGCTGGTGGGTGGGGTGGGGGAGCCAGGGGAGTCTGTGCTGTGGAAACGGAACTGGGCAGGAGGGCTGGTGGGGACGCGAGGGAGGTAGGGCTGCAAGGAAGAAGGTGGGGCTGGGGCTCTGTAGGCCTTGGGGGAGGGACGGGGAGCAGATGGGGGTCGGTGCTGCTCCCACAAGGTCCCCAGCCCAGTGATCCTGGGGTGTCCCTCCTGATTCGGGGGCTCCATCTGTCCTGCTGGCGGGTGTCCAGCTCTGGCTCACAGCACACTCGTTCCTGGGGCCCCAGAGCACATCTGTCCTCCTGGCCCCTGTCCTGGGCTGGTGGCCGTGGGCACAGCCCAGAGGAGCAGAGGAGGCAGGGCCAAGCAGCTCAGTGACGGCAGGGCAGGGGCTGGGGTCAGGTCAGGTCACGTCGTGGCAGGGGGAGAGCGGGCCAGGCCGGGGGCTGAGTGGGACACCTGGGTTTGAGGTGCACACGTGGCTCTTTGGTGGGCTTGATCGCTTAAAGTTTAGAATCACTGACATTTTTAAAACCTTTTTCTTTTCCTGACCCCCGACCCTCCCCACAGTCCCCACCCACTGCCAGAGGCGGGTGATGTTGTTTCAGGGGTCTGTCTGCACAACGCCTGCAGCAGGGTCCTCGAGGCCTGGCTGGGCTTGTCTTCAGGGGCATCTCGGGCTCTGTCTCACTCTACTTGAGTCCTGACCGACTGGGCAGCAGGGCGCCCTGACTGCCCCTCCCGCCCCTGCCCTCACCAGTGCCCGTGGGCCCTTGCCAGGCTTGAGGTGACATCAGGAAGCAGGCACGGGGCCCATGGAAGGGAGCTGTGGGCTGTTTCTCTTCCTGGGCTGCAGCCAAGAGTGCGAGAAGACCAGAGCCTGGTGCCAGGGCCCAGTGTCCCCAGGCTGCCCTCCCCCTGCTCTCCGCGTGGAGGGGGTGGGCGACGTTCAGGGCAGACGTAGCCTGTGAGCTGTACAGGGCAGTACCCTGGGCCCGTGGGGTCTGCAGAGTAGTGGGGGTTGCTAGGATCCCTGAGGGGGCATGTTCCAGAATGGGGTGGAGGTGGGGAAGCTGCAGGAGACCAGATTGGTTGGGGCAGCCCAGGAGGGATGTGGCTGGGAAGGAGGCTCCAGGCCTTGGACAGGACGGTGGCTCTGGCGTGTTTGGACCTCAGGGTGGCAGTGCAGCCTCTGGGCCACCTTGTAGGGTGGAGCCACACTGGGGGTGGCCCAGGTAACAGGAGCCCATCTGCCACACAGGGCTGGGTGCGCCACCAGCACACCACCAGACCCTGCCCCCCCTGCGCCTGCAGAAGTGACCTCTCCCTCGGGCGTGGCTGTCCTCCCCAGGGCTGCCGTGGCGGCCACCACAGTACTAGACGACTCTGGCCCCACCCCGGCCACCCTGGCAGCCTCTCCTGTGCTGTCCCTGGCCGTCACCACAGCCCCAGCCAGCCCAGCCCTCTCCACGGTGGCCACCCTGGGTACAGTGACAAGGGACAGGTGAGCAGGTCAGGTCAGGTCAGGCCATGGGAGGGGGGTGGGCGAGGACCCTCACCCTGAGTGACTCCCACCGCCCCCCTGCAGGCAGACAGACGTGCCGCCGCCTGCAGGAGCCGCCTCTAACGGCCCCGTGTGATGATGCTGCCGGCCTCGCATCCCAGCCAAGACGACCACCTGGTTACGCAGTTTGTCTTTTTTAATTTAATTTAATTTAATTAAAAAATAAATGCTGCATTGTTAAAGCTGGCAGTTGGAACCAGTCGGACGGCCCAGCCTGCGTTTCTCCTGCCTGACCCCAAGTGGGCCACGAGGGTCTGGCCCCACGCACAGCAATAAGGCCTCAGATGTTGTGCTCTGTCTGGGGGAGCTGGGGCTGCGACCTCAGATGCCACAAGGGCCCAGGGCTGGGCCTGGCACCACCAGCTCCAAGCCTGTTTTTACTGATTTTTTTAAACAAATGCAGAAGAGCCGCATGTTTGCACTTTTTATCTGACCACAGGAGGTCTCCGAGGCTCCGGGGAAAACGCTGGTCTGGAGCTGGGCTGGCCATACTGGGTCTTAGCTGCCCAGTGGCCCTGGGAGCTGACCTTAAGTCAGGCTGCAAAATTTGACTGCCTTAAAAAAATATGCCCCTCCACGGCCTGGCAGGGTGTCCTGGCCCTCACGCCACAGTGGGCAGTGGGGCTACCCGGCAGGAGCTGGCGGTGCAGGAGAGGGTACGGGGGGGTGGGGGGCAGAGACACCCTAGCAGTGCTGGGTGGGGTAGGGCCTGCACAGTTGGAGGGGGCAGGACTGAGCTGTCCTGGAGGGGTCTGCAGGGTTATTTTATATGTTCTGATCATCTGTTGGGGCACCCAAAACCCCCAACTCCCAATAAAAGTTGTGTTATTCTTACTGACAGACCCGTGTATTGTTAAGCTGCAGGTCCTGAAGCCCGAGCGAGGCCGGCAGCGGGGTTTTCTGGTGCCCCAGGCCCCTCCTTGAGCTAGAAGCAAACTCTGCCTGGAGGCTGAGAGTTGGGCAGGGACCCCCAGACCCGCAGGTTCCTGGACATCAGGAACCTTGGCCTTACAGCTGTCCACAGACAAAACCAGGTGCTTTCTCACAGCCTAGCCTGCTTGTGTCCAGGCCTGCTCTCACTTCCCGCCCGCACAACCAGCCCTCTCTGACTCGGGGACAGTGGCCACCACCCCAGACCACTCTGGGGTTTTCTCTCGGCCTCTGCAGTGCCTACCCCTATACCCGCTGCCTCCCGTGCCCCTGGGTGGCACTGTTGCTGGTGAGGTGCTAGACCTGGTGGGACTCCAGTGTTACTGGGACAGGGGAGTGGGCCAGGGGCTGGAGGAAGGCCAGGACCCCAGGTGAGACCCCAGGGGAGAGGAAGAGACAAGCATCTGGAGCAGAGTCCCCAGAACGGAGGCCGTCAGGTCCTGTGCCCCACCTCCCCACACATAACCCACCCCCTGCCGCATCCCTGAGCCCTCAGGCACCCTCGCCCCCAAGGACGTCTCCCACCAGGCCCCCTCCCACTCCTCCAGCCCACTGACTCATGTGACCAGGGAACAGCAAGTCTGGACCCTGTATCCTCCGGCTACCCCTACCCCGTCAGTTCTCTGGACCCAGGACAGCTTCCTAGGGGCCTCCTCCCCTGGTTCCCCTCTTCACAACACACCCCCAGGCGGTACCTTCTGTTTCAACCCTGAGAACGGCCTCCGAGGCCTGGGGGGATGGGCAGCCGGATGCCCGGATGGCAAGCAGAGGCCTGGTGCGGCTGTGGCCCCCCCACCAGCACAGACCCCTCAGTGGACTGGGTGGTTAAGAGGGTGGGGGACCCTCTGGGCGGGCCGAGGACACGCAGCCACGTGGCTTGTCATTAGCTCTCTTTATAGATTCTGGTTCTAGGAGCAGGTTGCCTGCGGCCGGCCGGCCGGGGCCAGCACGCTGACAGGGCGGGTGGGAGTGGACTATTTACAGGCCGACGGCGAGGGCTGTACCATGGCTGCCCCCGGCGGTCAGCTGCGACTCCAAAATAAGTTAGAGCCGGCGGGCGGGGTGGGGCTGGGCGGGGACTGTACACACATCAGGGGCGGGGCCTCAATACTGTCAAGGGCGGGGGCTGTAAACATGGCCGGGGGGCCCTGCCCACCCCTAGTGGTCTGCAACGAGTGGACGACTGGACGCAGGGCCGGGCTCAGGCGTCTGACAGGCAGCTCTGGATCTGGTCCACCCACTGCTGGGCTGACGGCACGTCCTGAGCACAGAAGTTGTAAACACGACGTGTCGTCTTCACCTGGGGACAGGGAGACACTGACTCCACGGCCCAACCTGGGCAGCCACCTGCCCCCACCTCCCTGTGCCCCAGTCACAGCTCACGTCAAAGAAGGCCTTCTCATCCACGGTCTTGGGGGCACCCATCGTGGGGGTGCCAGGGGCCACGGCCTCCACCTCTGCCAGGTCGATGACGCCCTTGCACTCGGTATCCACACGGTGGTCATAGTAGCGCAGCTGAGTTGGGGCAGAAGTCAGGGGAGGCTTCCCCCCACCCCACCCCCCACCTCCCCTGGCTCACTGACCACTCACCTGGTGCTTGGTCTTGTCCAGCACAAACCAGCGGGCCTTCCAGGGCTTCATGAAGGCCCCTTTCTTGTACAGGGTGCCCTCGTAGGACCTGCATTTGCAGCAGAAGGGGCCCAGGCCAGTATCAGGGCCCAGTGACTGCCCTGCCTCCCACCCCCACCAGCCCCAGCAGCAAGACCAGGGCCTCTGTCCCCAGACTGACCCCAGCCTGGAGCACAGGGCAAGGGAAACTGAAGCAGCCCGGGGCTGTCCCCAGAAAGAAGGGACCCCCACCCCCTCACAGGACAGACACGGGGGAGGGTCCCACACCAGAGCCTCAGGGTACAGGGAAACAGCCTGACAAGCAGAGCCAGGCCCTGGTCCTCCGTGGAGCAGGCAGGTCTGGGGAGACTGGCAGCATGGCCCCTCCAGGCCCAGAGGGCGGGATGCAGCCTCACCTGGAATCTGCTTCCCCATCACTGGGCACCATGCCTGCCTCATAGGACCCCATGGCCCCGTCCCCCTGCCCTCTGCAGCCTCCGCAGCCTGGCTGTGGTCAGCGGTTCTGTGTCCCAAACCCTCCCCACGCCCACTTGCTTCTCTCCAGCAACTGTCAGCTTCTGCTCAGGCCACCATCATGGCCACCCCACAAATCACTCCACCTAAGAAACTAGAAGCGGCCCCCAAGGCACCTGACCCTGATCTGGGAACCACCCAGGACCCCGGCGCCCCCAGCTCAAGGCGTTCATGCCGCAGGGAGCGGTGCTTCTCACACCTGTTTTCACTCTCAGCTGTCTGGAACTGGCTGTACAGGGTGCTGGTGCTGCGGCGGGCTGCCTGGCGGGAGCCAGACGCGGTTGAGCCGCTGCTCTGGTCGCTGTCCAGGCTGAGGCTCAGGGTGGAGCCCGCAGGCCCCTCCTGCAGGTACACCCCCAGCGAGCGGCGGTGGTGGGGCACACTGGACACCAGCAGGGAGCTGGGCACTCCCTGGGGGCAGGAGGGTGGGCCTGTGTCAGCGGGGTGACCGCCACCTCCTCCTGGCAGCAAGCCCACCCCAGCCCCCCACGCCCACACCCCACTCACACGTCCGTCTGGCCGGCCTTCAAGGCGCTGTGCAGCTTTCACCCGGTCCCAGGCGTCTTTCCAGCGCTCAGGGGGTCGGCCCAGCTCTGTCTCCAGCCGCTGCAGCTCCTGGGGGAGAATTCGAGAACTGAAAGATTATTCAGAAGAACATACTCAGACTGGGATGTGAAAAGACAAAAGGATGGAAAATACAGGAAAGTGAGACAATGAAAAGGGCTAACACACGTGTAAGTGTCGTACAGGAGGTGGCTTTGGGCAAAATCAACAGCTGGAGACAATAGTTGAAACTTTCGCAAAACTAACAAGAGACATCAAAAGTATAACCAAGAAACACTACAAACCCCAAATGGGATAAGCTGAGCACAAACCCAGGATGACACAGGAAAACTCCTGAAAAAGAGAAAATTCCAAAACTAGGCAGAAAAAAGACATGCCGTCTTCAAAAGAGCAACAGTGAGCTGACTTCCACACAGAAAGACAGTGGACCTGGACGAGCAGCCAGCCATGCAGCGCCGAGGCCCTGAGACGGGACCACGGCAGGGGCCAGAGCACACCAGGCAGACTGATGGGAGCTCGGGGAGGCTCATGTGCCTGGATCTGCAGGGTGGCAGAGAGAGGAGGAGGCGGCACTGGCCAGAGCCCCAGAAGTCCAGAGAAGGCCTCCTTGGGTCTTCGGCCAAACTGAATGCCATGTGCAAGGCAAGACATCACAGGCCTGGCAGAGAGCAGCGACTAATGCAGGAAGGTGTAGGAATGTGGAGCCAGAGTGGAGAGACCCTACTGAAGACACCAGACCTTCAACTGAAACCCTGAAGAGACCACGCACTTGGAGGAGGCCTCCTCTGAACCCCGGGGAAGGCTTCTCTAGAGCTGCCCGAGCACGGCTGAAAACAACCCCGAAAGACCAAGCTGACCTATGGGCTCACTATCTGCCTGCAAGAGTAAAACCCAAGGCTAGAGGAAGAGCCCGTGACCCTGAACCTCGACCATGTCCAGTTCACAGAAAATTATTAGACAAACAAGAAGGCAGGAAGTGAGAGCCATCCTCAGAGGAAGAGACAGACCCAGAAATGAAAGATACTCAATTAGCACACAAAATACTCAAAATTGTTACAAATGTGTTGAAGATTTAAAGATAGACATAACAGTTGAGCAGATGGGGAATCTCTACAGAGAATAAAAGCTATGGAGAAAAACGGAAATTCTACAGCTGAAAAATACAGTATCTAAAGTGGAAAATTCAGACAGGCTTAAGAGCACGTTAAATCTAAGAAGGAAACGAGTTCTGAGCTTGAAAAGAGAGTAACAGAAATCATCTAAAACGAACTGCGGAGAGGTAGCAGTGGAGGAAAAAGACAGTCGGAGCCTCGGTGACCTACAGGACAAGAAAGTCCCAGAGAAGAGGAGGGAGAGATCGTGCAGAAAAAACTTTTTAAAGAAACAGTGGCCTGAAATGTATTAAATTTAATGAGAACTATCACTTCATACATCTAAGAAGCTTAAAGAGCTCCAAGCAGGACAAATACAAAGGAAAAACACATGATGGCCAAACTGCTGGAACCAAAAGCAAAGAAAAAATCATAAAGGTCACATCACGTGAAGTTTACAAGAGTAAGAACCGTCACCAACCTTTAATCAGAAACAGTGCAAGACAGGGAAGAGCGGAATGACACCTTTAAAACGGAGGGTGTGAATAGCTGTCAACCTAGAATTCCATCCAAAGAAAACACCCTTTGAAAAGGCACAATGAAGGCATTTTCATGTGAACAAATGCTGAGGGGATCTGTCACTGGCAGACCTGGGTTACAAGAAACATTCAAAGTTCCTCAGGCTGCAGGGAAATGATACCAGAGCAGATCTACACTGAAAGAATGAAAAATGCTGGAAATGGCAAAGAGAGGGCTTTTTCCTTGTTTCCTACTTTCTTTAAAACAAAGTTGACTATTTAAAACAAACGCAATACATGCTGCGTGCTGATCTCCTAGGTAAAAGTAAAATGTTTGATGACAAAGCCATGCAGGCTGGGAAGGGCTGAGTGGGTAGTTCCCTGGGGGGCTACAATCCAACCCCAGATGGACTGTGACTGTGGGCACTGACGACCCATAAATGGCTCAAGATATACCCCCAAAACCAAACAAAGTGGACAACACAAAATAATAATAAATAAATACTCAACTGTTAAGGAAAATAACAAAAGGAAGAAAGGAGCAAAAAATAAATGAGGTAGAAAAGAGCCAGAAGCTAGACTTTACACCAATAATTAAATATAAATGGATTAAAAATTCTAATGAAAGAAAAGACGGGTAAAAAGAAGAGCAAACCACATGCTGAGTACCAGAAACTCACCTTGACCGTAGACACAGACCTGTCAGAAGCGAAAGCGCCACACACGGTAACGCCGCACAGAGGCTGCTGGCTGGGGGCCCGGCCCCCAGGCCACAGTCTTCCCAGAGACAGAGAGGAACACTTCTCTGCTCTGTGTCTATGGGTCACTTCCGCCCACAGAACTACGACCTGGCTCCCCCAAGACCTGGGTGGCAGGTGTCTTCAGACCACGCCAGTGCTGGGGCGTCGAAACATACTACCTGTTTGGTTACATCTCACCACCTCCTGGAGAGGCAGGAGTCAGTATCCCTGCCTCTCCCACAAGGACACTTAGATGCTCACCAAAGCCAGCCGGCCACAGAGTGGGCAGCGGGATGCAAACCTTCCTCTGGTCTGGACCTGAGGCCCACTGCCTTCTGATGGCTTGGCCCCAGAGAGAACCCTGGCCACTGGATGGCCGCCCTCTATGCCACCCCCAGCCCCTCCCCGCCCATGGAGCTCTTTTCCCTCTCCCAGAGGTCCCTGCCCTATTGGATCCTGATTGCTGAGGCTGAGCAGACATGCCCACCAAGGACAGCAAAGAGAGGGTGAGAGGCCGGAACGTCCATCCCAAGCTTCCAGGCCTGTCTCTGAAGGGGGCACCAGAGGGAAAGAACCCAGCAGAGCACTGTCCACATTAGGGTGGGTGGGGAAGCTCGACCTCGGTATGACTGTTGGCCAGGCACACGAGGAAGAAGAGGGCAGAGGTCTGCAGAGGACAGGGAGGGCACCTGGGAAAACGCTGATTTCCCCTAAGGCTGACCCCCACGAGCCCGGAGCAAGGAAGCCGAGTCCTGAGACCCGGGGGTTCACGGTAACAGCCTCCGGTGTCCACAGGGAGCCATGGGTACCAACCGCCAGTAGGGTGGGGGAGGGCAGGGCCACAGGACCGGCGTGCATGCTCGGACACCCCCTCGGAGTCTCAGGGCCCAGCCAGGCCGCACGCACCTCCAGCAGCCGGGAGATGGCGTCAGGCTGGACCCGGGGGCGGCTGTCGTAGCAGGGCCACACCACCCGCCGCCTGCTCTGGGGGGCGCCCCCATCGGGCCGCTCCTCCTCCGGGGGTTCGGGGGGCCCCTGCGCCAGCTCCCAGTCGTAGGGGGGGCCCTCGGCCAGCGTCTCCTCGGTGTAGAAGTCCCACACCTTCAGGTTGGACACGTTGCTGTAGGGCCGCAGGACCTGGGGGGCGGCCTGGAGTGAGGAGCTGGGCCGGTGGGAGCCCGGGCCCCGCCGCGTCCTGCCCAGGCCCCGGCTCACCTCCGCGTCCTCGGGCGCGTACATGTAATTGTAGAACACGGGCGTCCTCTTGCTCAGCCGGTCCACGTACTCCCACACCGACCGGCACGCCTGCTGGCCCCTGCGCTCCCCCTTCTCCTCATACAGCAGCCCTGCAGCGGCAGTGCTCAGGCCACCCTGCCCCGCTCCCCGGCCCCGGCCCCGGCCCCGGCCCCACCCACGCCCCGCCCGAAGACCACGCCCCCAGCCCACCCGCGACCACGCCCCTTCCGGCGACCATGCCACACCCTTACGACCAAGGCCCCGGCCCTGCACCCCCTACCCAGCTCAATGCGCTCATAGTCCGAGTCAAGCAGGAAGGTCCGGAAGCGGCGGGATGCGTGGTGGTAGCCAAGGAACTTGAGGTAGAATGGGCTGAACTCGAACTCCATGGGGAACTGTAGGTGGACCTGTGTGGGGTCAGGGGTCAGGGGCTGGCGGTCAGAATGCACTTCCCCTTACCACAGCCACCTGCTCACCTGGTGCACGCAGTCCAGAAACTGCAGGAAGACAGGTGTGAAGCCACTGCTCTGCCCGGCCAGGGTGTGGGCCCCGCGGTGGCCGAAGCGATGGCCAAAGGACAGCCACTCCTTCTCCACCAGCAGACGGAAGCCCTCCAGAGTGCGGTAGAAAGGGTCTGAGAGCAGCTGCACCAGGGACACCACCTACCAGCACCCCCGCACGTCAGGAGGGCACAGGTGGAAATCCTTGGCCTGCCCCCCGCCCTGGCCGCTGCGCACCTGAGTGGTGATGTCCCAGCCGTCCTCCAGGCTCACCAGGACCGAGGAGCCCGAGTCCAGGAGCTCCACCACCAGCACCGACACCTGCAGCAGCTTGTGGATCTATAGGGACCAGCAGCACCTCAGCACCTCCTGGAGCCCTGGCCTAGGACCCCAGCACCCAACCAGGCCAAGACCCACACCTGGGGACAGCCTGTGAGGCAGACACAGCACTGGATGGACATGAAATGCTCTGGCATGCTACCCCCTACCCGCCCAAGTCTCCTGGGCCTGAAGAGGTGCCCTCTGTCCTTGAGGTGCCCAGCCCCACCCTGACGGAGAGTGGAAGCCCTGACAGAGCTAAGCCTGGCCTCCCTCAACCGTCCGGGTCCACCACCAGGAAGTGGCCATCACCCCCTCCCAGAGCCCAATACTATCGGACAAGCAAGACCCGGCCTGCCTTGGCTCTAGGTAAGTGGGGGCCTAGCACCCAGGCAGGGAGTCCCTCCCCATGTCCCCCTCCCCCACACTGAGGGCAGGGGCATAGAGAGACCTGAGTCAGCCACTCTGAGTCTTCCAGCGAGCGCAGGAAGGAGGCTGGGCCTGGCTCGGTGGCAGGACAGCCAGGGACACATGCCTTCAGCAGCTTCTTGAAGCTGGCTTTCACCTGTCGCGCCTCAAACACCTCAATGGGCACCAGCTCCCACTGCTGCAGCGGGTCTGGCCGCACACCCTGGAGGAGACCAGCCATGGTGAGATGTGCCCAGGCCCTGTGCCCCTACCTGACCCTGTGCCCCCTCCCCAGTCACCTTGAGCTGGGCTTTGTCTCCAATGATGTAGAGCGCTGCACGCTGGGGCCGCAGGAAGCCTGGGTCAGGGGGGGCCCCATTGGCCTGGGGGGGGCTCAGCATGTCTCTGCCTGCTAGCCGGGAGCCTACATCACTGCTGAGCCCCCCACTGCGCCCACCGGCCCGGACACTGCCCCATTTACCTGCACAGAGAAACCGTGTGAGCGCCTGAGTAGGGCTGGGGCACTACTTGCCTGGGGCTGAGCTCCCAGGGCAGGGAAGGGTGGGACTCAGGGCATCAGGCTGTTAGTGCCCAGGGCTGTGGTGGGGGCTGGGTTATGCTGGTCACACGGGGCCGTTAGTGCCAGGTGTGTGGGGACGTTAGTGCCCAAGGTCACTCAGTCACATAGGGGCCATCAGTGCCAGGTGTAGGGGAGCCGGCCTATGTGGCCAGTACGGTACCTCGGGGCGCGGTCCGTCTGGAGGCCGAGGCCGCCATGGGGTTGGACAGCGTGGTGACCCTGGCTCTGGGGCTGGGCACTGGGGGCACAGCAGAGAGAAGGCTCAGGCCTGGCCCGGGGGTGTGCCCAGAGTGTGGGGGGTGGGGGCTGTGGCCCAAAGAGGCTGGGTTCCCACCAAGCACCCTGGGGTCCCCAGATACAGTGAGGATCACTGCTGAGGCCCTGTGGGCCCCCAGGGCAGGCCGGGGAGCAGAGGGCCCAGGGACAAGGAAGACCCTGGGCTGTTCTTCCAAGCCTCCTCTATAGCCCATCTCTGCAGCCCCAGCCCCATGGTCACTGCCTGAACTGCTCAATGGCACATGGCCACCAATCGTCCTCTGCCCGGCGTAGGGAGAGGGGAGGCCACGAAGCACGGCCTGGAGACGACCAGAGCCCGGAAGCTCCCAGCCTGGAACCTTGCAGAGCGGTTCGGTCCAGGACACGGGTAGGCCTGAACCCCAGCGGCAGGGCCAGCTTAGCAGACTTGTGAGGGCTGGGCCCAAGGCTTACAGGCTGGGACCATGCAGCCTGGAGGCATAGGAGCCTGTGTGAGGAAGCTCCGCAGCGTTCTCTGGCTCCCAAGACGGCACCTGGCCCTGCCCCAGGCTCACCTGCTGCGGAGGGCACAGGGCACCACAAGCAGGCACACCACCAGCCTACCAGCTGCGAGCAGAAGCACGGGCACCCAGAACGGGGACAGTGTGTCCTTGTGATGCAGAAGCCGGACTGGAACGCATGTATGGCTGAGGTGAGCTGAGCCCCTGTACACCCTGGGCAATGAGGGGGTGGCCCATGCCCAGAACTCAGGGACACCAAGAGGCACCGGTGGGCTTTGGGGACAGTCAGGGAAGACACAGGCACTAGAGGACAGAGGATCCTGAGGAGAAGGCGCTGCCTGCAGGGGCCACTCAGAATCTCTGGAGAGCAGAAAGAGGAGACAGCGTGACCAGAGGTAAAGCATGCCTAATGACGGACGCTGGTGTCTGGACAGCAACATTCCAGCAGAGGAATGAGAAGGGGAAGGTCTGTGCCCCTCCAGAAGGGGAGGTGCCAAGGCCAGACCTCTCTAGGACAGCATCCCTATCAACTACCAAGAGGGCAGACTGGCCGCCCCTGTTCCCAGCCCCCGTGGCCTCAGCACCCAGCGAGCGGTAACAGATGGAGGCTGAGGCCTGCGGGCGACACGGGGACGGGAAGGCGAGTGTGCTCCAGCAGCCAACGAGGGGCCAGGAAGAAGGCCCTCCTCAGGCCTCACTTAGCGGGGGGTGAAGGCCCTCTGTTCCGGAGCCTCTCCTGCTACAGGAGTGAGGGGCAGGGCCACCGGGAGGCCCTGCCCTATGAGCAGGAGCAGCCTGGGCCAGGATGGGGGCAGTCAGCCACAAGGAGGGCTGCAGACCTCGGTGGTCAGCTCACAGGACCCAGGACAGGCAGAGAGAAGAGTCAAAGACAATGCCCGGGCTTCCGGAAGGTTCGGGCCACAGAGGGTGCCACCAGCCCCCAGCCCACGTGAGAACCCCAGTGCATCTGGGGGCCAGAGCAACAGCAGAGAAGAACGCAGACAAGCGTGAGGGGAAGGAGGAAATCAGGAAGGCCTGGCCAGCAGGTGAGCCCCGGTGTAACATCTGCACGAGCCAAGGTATGCGGAGGGTCTCACAGAGAAATGACCCCTCATGTGACATCCCCGAACTCTGAGCACGTGACAGCCAGGATGGCTCTGGGTGGCACAGATCAGCCATCCCACCAAACCTCCCAGGCAGACATTGTCACCACATCTGCTCAAGTACAGGCAGTGGGCGGCTTAGGCCAGCACTGGGCCACAGTCCGGCCCCGCGTGGGCAGCCACCCAGGCCTCATGCCTCCAATGGAGAGACAAGACCTCCAGGCACAGACTAAGAGGCTACTCACTAGACACCAGGCCCCAGGCACAGAGGAACAACGTGGGCTGGAAGGCAGCTGGAGCCATAAATCCAAGGACCAGCCCTCAAGGAGGCCCAGCACCTCTCAGGCGGGTGGAGAGAATGAGCCACATAGGGCCAGAGCATCCACGAGGGTCTTGGAGGGGAAATGGGGGAAAGACAGGGTGAGGTGCAGGGTAGGCCTGACGCAGAAGTGATGGCCTTGGAGGGAGACCCTGGAGGCAGCGGCCCATTCTGACACACACCCCTCCCCGCCTGCATGCCCTCGGGCCCTGATGGGTCTCCTGTCTAAAATCCTCTCCCAGCACCAGGCACCCACATGGCCCACCTCCCCAACAAGGTCCCCGCCTGTCACCCCCCAGAGACCAGACCACCCCTCGTGGGCAGCAGCACACACTTTCTTGCATCCCCGAGCACCTGTGGGAGCCACGCTGCACCATGCCTGGCGGCCCCCAATCTGTCGGGCTTGCAGCCTCTTCTGCACCCTGGCCTACTGGGACCTTGCAGAGCAGGACAGAAGGTGTATGAGGGGGCGGGGCTGGTGTGATCAGAGGGAGGGAGGGTCCTGTGGGCCTGGATTTGCCAGGGGCAGCAGGTCCAGTGTTATGTTCAGGGGGCCCGTGGTGGGGACAGGGACGCCATGCAGACAAGGCCCAGGGGGCCAGGACAGATGAGAAATATGGTGGCCAAGCGGTAAGGTGACTGGACGGCGGGTGGGCAACACTGCAGGGGGAGCAGGACGAAGGAGGACAGTGTCCAGTGACACCAAGGCCCTGGAGATCATGGGCAGGGAAGATGCAGAGGTCAAGAAGCCTGGCTGAGGGGGAATGGTCAGAGCCGGGCCTCAGGAAACTTACCTGCTCCCACACCCCAGAACTTCTGTCCCCTTGCTGGCCAGCCCTCCATAAAAGCCGCCCCACCCCCAAGTCCTCCCGCCCTGAGGATGCTCACCGTGGCTGCCCATGTGGGCTGAGGAGAAGCCGCTGAGGGTATTGCGTCCAGACGTGTCAGCATAGCGCGGCATGGAGCTGACAACAGCCTGCAGGTACTTCTCCTGCTCCAGGCTGCTTGAGTCCGCCTGGGATTGGCCTGCAGGAGGAGGCGGAGCTGGAGGCAGAGCGCAGTGGGTCGGATGGGGGCAGGACAAGGTGCAGGGGGCTGGAGGAGCAGGGTACCTGGAGATGGCGCGTTCTGGGTCTTGAAGAGGCCAACGACCCCTTTGCCATGCAGGCCCCCCGAGCGCAGGAGCACGGCCTTGGAGCGTCCGCTGCGCCAGCAGACCACGGGGAAGCGATTCTGGCGGTAGCAGCGGGAAACGCGCTGCAGGGCATTGTCCTGGACGCTCTGGGGGACGATCAGCAGCCCGGGGTAGCTGTGGGGAGGCGGATGTGAGGGGAGGCAGAGGGGCCCTCCCCCATGCTCACAGGCCAAGGCACACCTGGACCCGTGGCTGGGCACCCCCCAGGCCTGCAGCCTCCTACACCCGCGGTGCTCACTTGCCGGCCCGCTCACCTGCGGCAGATGGCGTACATGCGGTTCACCGGGGAGATCCGGAAGGGCTCAGACTTGGCCCGGCTCAGGCTGCTGCTCAGTGTGCCCAGCCCCAGGCGTTGGTAATCGCGGCAGCATGCCCGCTCCACCAGGCTGCTCATGGTCATGCGGTCCGAGGGCTTCAGGGCCGAGGAAGGGGTCAGCGTGCTGGGCTCCAGCTCCTCTGACACTGGGGTGGGCCAGGCACACACGGGGGTCTGCACCCACAGACCACCCTGGCCCCCACCCTCCACGTGGGGGTCTCCACCAGATGGCCGAGGGCTCCCCACACCCCCACCTGAGATCTCGTCCTCCTGGTCCTCAGTGGGTGTCTGGCCCCGGTGCTCCCAGCTGGGCGGGTTGTACTTCTTCCGAGTGACATACTGCCGCCCGATGGTCTTCTTGGCGTTCTTCACCAGGTTCCGGGACAGCGTCCTAGGGCAGGCGCAGGGTCAGCAGAGGTGAGAAGAGTGGACGTGGGGACGTGCACACGGTGGTTCTGGGAAGGGTGGGTTCCCTGGCCTCGGCACTCAGCTCCACACCTGAAGGAAGGACCTTTGTCCTTGGTGGTGCGGGGTGGCCTGCCAGGTGTGTGGGCGGAGCCCAGGGTGAGTGCGAAGGTGCCCCTGATGTCCGGCGGGTACCGCAGTTTGTGCAGCTGCTTGCGGAAGAGCTCAGCGCTGTCGGACCCCACCTCCTCATCAAAGGCCATCTTCAGCAGCTGCACCAGACAGAAGGACCTCAGCGGCTGGGTGGCCCCAGGGCCTGGGCCCTGACCACAGAGGCAGGTGGGCCTGTGGGACCTCCTGTGCTGCGTCAGACACCTCCTGAGGGGGCGCCCCAAGGACAGAGGGTCAGAAGAGCTGCACACGGCTGCGGCTGAGGAGCCCAAGCTCTGACCATGATTTGTTCATCTGTGTGTTTCAGTTGGGCCGGGCTCACACAACACACTCCAGACACAGGTTCTAGGGTTAGGGCCTCACTAGGAAACGGGAAAACCTCAGAGGCCGGCACATCGCACAGGTGGAGGACACCCAGCCAGCGCACAGCGACTCCCGTGAACTCAGGGATCGCAAAAGGCTCAACGCTGGCTCAAGCCGGCTCGTGAGACTGAGACCAGGGCTCAGATGCCTGCCCTCCCGGAGTGCCCACAGACCCCAGGAGCGCCCGCGCCCGGCTGACCTGAAAGGTGCAGGAGCGCAGCTGCAGCCCGTCCTGCAGGAGCTGGTCCACAGGCGTCTGGACGCTGATGCGCTTCTCCTTGGTCAGCGCGGCCACCGGGAAGGAGCGGACCACCACCTGTTCCCCCACTTGTGACAGGCCGGGCCAGAGTCAGGGGATGGAAGGGGGGGGGTCACAGAGTCCCAGGGTAGCCCAGGCAGGTGGGGGGGAGCAGGCCACAGGCTGTGTCCCACAGAGACCCTGCAGCCCTGAGGACGGCAGAGGGCGGGGCAGAGAAAGCCCCACTCACCCCGGGACGGGGTGCACAGGCAGAAGGGGCCGAAGGCTCACCCAGGGGGTCGGTGGGCATCCCCGTGAAGATGACCCGGTATGTGGTGAGGAAGACGGCGCCCTCAGCTGGAAGCAGTGCGGGGCCGCCCCCGCTGCCCCCGGCACCTTCCTCACGCCCATCGGGTAGCAGGTAGACACGCAGGCCATCCAGCACACACTCCTCGCCGGGCAGCAGGCGGGGCCGAAGCAGTTTGGGCTGCTCAGGGACAGGAGTGGCGCCTCAGGACACAGCCTGGCCCCAGTGCCCACAGGCCCCCGGCCCCCACTCACCTTCTGGATGGGGGGCAGCCTCTTGCTCTCTCTGTGCACGGCCTCCAGCGTCTCGATGTGCATCTGGACGATGTCTGGGGGAGAGCAGCTTTCACGCCCTGGCCCCCGCCCACCCATCCAAGGGGAGTGTCTCCAGGCCCGGACCCCGTACCTGGCACCATGACATGCAGCCCCTTGAGGTGGTCGCTGGTGACCCCACTCTCCGTGCAGACCTTGTCCACGAAGCGGTTGATGAAGCGGACCACGGCCCCCGCCACATCGCAGGTCTCTGCGTCCTCGAAGCCGCTCTCCGTGTCGTAACTCTCTGCCACACTGCCCGCCATGCTGGGCCGGGGAAGGGCACAGTGGGCATGGCCGCCCACACGAGGCCGTCCCACCCAGGTCCCAGCCCCGGCCGCACCCCACCTGTTGGTGACCAGGCTGTTGCTGGCGCTCTCCAGGTCACCCAGCCCCGCACGCTCCCGCAGCAGCCGGCTCTTGCTGCTGTCCAGGGGCAGCAGCAAGTAGCTCATGCGGTTGGCATAGTGGATGGCCTGGCTGAACACTGTGCTCTCCTCCTTCTGCACCAGCTCCTGCTGCTTCTCGCGGCTCAGGGTGGGCCACAGGCGCCTCTGCTCAGACGCCACGTCCAGGGCCGAGCGCTCGTCCTCCCATCCAGGCACCTCCCCGACCTGCCACAGGGCCGCAGGTGAACCAGGGCCAGGCCCGCCACTGCCCTGGGCCCAGGGAGCACCCCCGCACCTGAGAGGGGTCTCGGTCCTCGGCAGGCTCCAGGTAGAGGGCCCGGATGTGAGTCTGCACGTCCCCGTAGAACATGGCCTCCCAGAACTGCGGCGTGCTCCACACCACGTGCTCCTGCACGCAGCTGTACGCAAACTGCGTCACCCCCGGGCTCAGCTTCTGCAGAGGCCGAGTGGGAGTCAGTGGGTGCAGCGGGGAGGGGCATGGGAGATGCTGTGCCACCCGGCACTCACCCGGCAGAAGGCCGTGACCAGGGGCAGCAGGGCAGCTGCGACGCCGTGCTCGTCCAGGGAGGTGCAGTCCTGCAGCAGAGCCGGGCTGTTGGAACCTGTCCCAGTGCCCATCCCACCCGACTGACACCGCCGACAGGGCAGCACCTCCCACACTGTCCCTGAACTATCTCCACCAGGTCCCCAGGGCTGCTCGGAGATTGGGGGCAGGAGACTCCCACACCAGCCTCCAACAAGAGTTCTCCCCATGCCACCCTCAACAGCAGACCAATGTCTCCATAGTTGTTGGCGTTCCCAGAAGACTAGGGAACCCTGCACACCCCAACCCTGCAGCCACAATGCCAGTAGGTGGAGGCCCAGTCTCACCTGCAGGCAGCAGTTCATCATGCGGACAACGAAGTCGAACTGCTGGTGGTCCAGGACAGCCCGATTCTGCTGCACATGCAGGTGCAGCTCCTGGGCGAGGCAGCGGCGGGCTGCACGCCCCTTCAGCGCCCTCAGCACAGCTGGAAGCAGCTGGGGACAGGGAAACAGAAGGAAGACGTGAGCCGAATATAGATCCAACCTCTTGGAGGGAGGCACAGGAAAGGCCTGGCACAGACGTGGGAGGCCAGAGCCCAGGCTCTAAGAAGAGGACACCCACAGCCACCTGGGTGAGGTGTGCCCAGACTCCAGAGCTTCACTGCCCAGGAGGCACCAACACTCTACTGGACCCAGCCCTCCCCACACAAAGTTCATGGCATGCTCCAGGTGAGGCCCCACGGCCCTAGCTCAGCACTCACCGGCTTGGGGGCCCTTAGCCCCTCGGCCAATCAGGGACTCAGTGTCTAGAAAGCAGAACCCTAACACAGAGCAAGCAGCTGGCTCAGCACTGGGCCGGCAGAGAAGGGGCCAGGCTTGTCTCGTGCTCACTACCATCCACTGTAAAACAACTGGAACCCTGCAGGCCCCCAGTAAGGGGCAGGTATAAGAATTAGGTGATTCACATGGGACCACACAGCCATGAAACACGAGGCAGACTCAGCGGCTGCCGTGAGACCTGAAGTGTCAGTGAACACCTCAGAGGGCGAATTTGTAAGTATACTCCACAGATAAATGACCCATGTGGGTCTACGTTCTTTTTTGCCAAGAATAAGGGAGAAACTTGAGTGGGGGAGATATAGCTCAGTGATAGACCACGTGTTTAACATGCATGAGGTCCTGGGTTCAAGGACCTCCGTTTAAGAAAAAAAGAAACTTAACAGCAGGAAACTTCAGGGTTTTCTGGTAACTGAAAGTTACAGTAAATTCCTTCTGCTGAGCTTTCGCAGGAAGCTGTTCTGGCATCCACTTGCCCTTTCTGCTGGTCCGGCTCCCTCCGGTCACAGCAGGTGAACCAGGGCCAGGGCTCCTCTGAGAGCCACTGCCCCGGCCCAGGTTGTCCCCAGCCCCGGAGCCCCGGCACTTCCTATGCCTGGGGCGCCCTCACCTTCTTGGCCTCGAGCATCTTCCCCTCAAACACGTAGGAGATGCAGTTGCGGACCACCTCCAGCCGGCGAGCGCTGTTGCCATGGAGCCCACTGTTCCGCTCAAGGATAGCGGCTGGGAACCAGAGATCACACTTACCTCTGACCTCACGCCCCACCCAGGCCACACTTGAGGGCCCCCTCATCCCCATTACGCACTCATGGGGGGCCCTGAGGGCACAGTGGTCCTCCTCTCGGCCTTCACGGCCGGGGGTGCGCCCTGCATCTTGGCCGTGGCCTGGTCCACTATCCACTGCACCATGCCCTCGTCCAGCCGGGGGAAGGGCCGGGGTGCCCGCCGCAGGTGGCTGGCCTCCCCTGGCCTCTGCACCTTGTGCATAGCCACAGCGGGGTATGGGTTCTCCTGGGGGGACACAGGCAGGCGTGGGTAAGTGGCTGGGGGCACAGTGACCTCGCCAGGCCAGCCCACCCCTCGTGTCACCCGCCGTACGTTCTTGTAGAGCTGCTCCGCCAGTTCCTTGACGTGACGCAGGACACGCTGAGGGTGGTTCTCGTCTGCCCGCATCCTTGCCACCTCGTGGGCCACCAGCTGGGGGAGGAAGCAGGGTCAGGTGGGCTGGCTGGGGCGAGGAGAGGGTGGTGGGGGCTCCTCCCAGCTGCGGTAGGGGCACACCTCATCAAATAGGTCTGTTGGGCGGTAGGGGACCCCGCGTTCCGACACGAAGCCTGCGAAGGCCATGCCCTCCAACACCTTCATCAGGAAGTCGTCCTCCACCAGCCCGCGCTGGCCCAGGAAGGCCGCCTGGGGAACACGAAGGGGTCAGCACCAGAGGCTCTCACCTCTCCCCACCCCACCCCTGCCTGGTGCCCACCTTGTGAAAGCGGATGACAGGCTCCGGGTGGATGCGGACCATGTGCAGACACCAGCGGTAGCCTTGCAGGAGCTGAGCAAAGAGCCGTAGGAAGACGGCACGCAGCTCCTTATCCTGGGGCATAAGTGAGTGCAGGTGAGTGCCAGGCACTCCACTGGCCAGGCACCTCTGTCTCTCCTGCCCCTCCAACCTTCCTCCACACAAAGCCACAGAGCCTCCTCTAAGACGGTGCTGACAGGCACACCTGCACAGGATGCTCCGAGGCTCACACCCTCCACACCTGGCCCCTGGAGGAGTGCTCGGCACTACCAGCAGCCAGCAGCGGCAGTAAACCTGAGGAGAGGGCATGGATGGCCATGGGCCCCCCACCAGAATGGCAGTGACCCCCACCTGCATCTTCAGGGAGGAAGTAGACATTGTGGGTGGAGGGAACGCAAGATCGGCCAACTCCAGCTCTGGATCCAGGACCTGTCCAGGCAGAGGAAGTGGGGTTGGCTGCATACCTGCCTGGGCTCCAGGCCTCCTGCCACCAAGTGACCCCACCTGGCTTCCCTGAGGCCCCGACCCTCCCTCACCATGCTCAGAACACTGTGCGTCTGACTCTGCAGTGGCTCCGGCAGGGGTGGGATGTGCACACACTCAGGGACAGTCACTGTCCCTCCATCGAGATCAGCAACAATCACATCCAGCTGTGGACCAAACGGGACGCGGGGTCAGGGACCCACAGGCCAGTCAGCAGAGCCTGGAGCAGCAAGGTGTACACCAAGCAGGGCCCTCACCAGCTCTTGGGCCTCTGCCTGGAAGGCGGCGTTGACTCCAATGATGAAGGGTGTGGGCGTGCTGAGCACCTCCAGGAGCTGCGCCGGCAGGATGGGCACATACGTGAAGCTGCAACGGGACTAGGCTCAGTGCGGCCGGGCCCACAGAGGGCAGGCAGGCGGCGGGGCTGTGGGCGAGTGGTTGGAGGGGCGGCAGTGAGCACCTGTATCTAAGAGGGAACAGCAGCGCCAGAAGCCCCCGGCAGGCATCGGAGAGGCGCTGGTAGCTCCGGGACAGGAAGAGCACCTTGTGCTCCGTGAGCGCAGCGCAGAACAGGGACAGCACGTTGGTGATGCCTGCGGGAGGGACAGCTTAGAGACCCTGGCACTGCCCCAGCAGGGAGACATCCGCCTGTGCCCACCGGCCCCAGGGCAGGAGAGGAAGGACTGTGGGTAGGTGGCTGGCTCACCCAGCTGGCGGAAAAGCAGGGCCACGCTGCAGCGGCTGATAGGCAGCGAGTCGGTGAGTGGGGTCTGGATGACCTGCCGGTCACCAGCTCCTAAAGAGATGGTTCTCTGTGGAGAGAGAGAGACCAGTGCTCACTTGCTCCAACCAGACCTGCGAGAGCCTAGAGCTTCACAGCCTCGGTCACGCCTAGGGGACTGATAGGTGCGCCTGGCCAGGGCGGGCAGCATGGCAGGAGGGACAGCCACGCCAGCCTCTGTAGGCCCCCGCAGTGCTGCAAAGAGAACTCAGGGCCTCTGACCTGGGGCAGGGACGGGGTCTGGGTGGGCAGAAGAAACAAAGAATCCGTACCACTCCGTCCTCAACAGAGTCCAGCTGCACAGGACAGACAGGCAGAGAGACACAGTTAGACACACCCACGCAAGGGCACAGACCAGGGACGGACGGATAAGCTGACGCCGACATCCAGAGACACCCGAGGAACAAGAGGGCAAGAGGGACCGAAGGGGGCCAGGAAGAGAGCCAGGCGAGACATGGCACACAGGCGAGAGCGCAGGGCCAAGACAAGCTGACAGGTGGCGGCACCAAGATGTAGGAGAGCATCCCAGGCTGGGGCCGTGCTCAGCCCAGGCTGGATTCCAGGGGCCTACCAGGCCCCACCCCATGGCCTCGGGCACCAGGAAGGCCTGTGGCTGCAGCGGGCAGCAGCTGTCCTGACCCACCTGCGAGCCCCCGGCCAGGGGGATGACGCATGTCAGCAGGTTCCCCACCACACTCTCCAGGCCCACGTTCAGGCCCTCCACGTGGATGGTGTAGATGAGACCAAGGCTGTTCTGCAAGGACCACCAGTGGGGGGTGAGGATGGCACTGCCGGCGGGAGCACCCCATGTCCAGCCTCAAGCCCTGGCTGCCCACCTCACCCTGAACACCTCCGCGTGGTCCAGTCGAGATACCAGCACCAGCGTCTTCGGAGCAAACAGCTGGCCTGGTGAGCCAGATGCCGTGGGTGACGGTCGCACTGGGCCTCCCTCATCGGCCTCCTCCTCCCTCTCGGCGGCGTCCTGGGTGCACACCCCTTCCTGTGGACAAAATCCCCATCAGCCCCACTCTCAGGCACGCCGCCTGAGCCCAGGGGAGGATACAGGTGACTCAGACAGGACTGGCCCTCTGGGAAGTCCAGCCTCCATGAGGCAGGGAATCAGGACCAGACACAGCCGGGGGACACATGCAAGCAGAGGACGATGGCCCCAGCCGGAAGCTCAGCACCGGGCAGGCTGACCTGCGTGGGCTCCAGGGGCTCCCAAAAGGTCAGGCAGGCGCAGTAGTGCCGCTCAGAGTTGATGTCGGTGAGGACAGCAACAAAGAAGGTTGGCGGGTTCCTCTCAGGACACAGCTGCCACCCACTTGGCTGGCAAAACTGGTGAGGAAGGGGCCAGAGTCAGCAGTCGGCTCCCTCTAACTCCTTGCCCTCTAGTGACTGCAGAGCCAGCGCCCGGATGCCAGATTCCAGTGAGCAGGCAGCACCCTGCTCCGTGACCTGGGTGCCTCCTGGCCCTCAGCCCCTCCACCATAACAGGGAGCAACGGCCTCGGGCCTCCCTGTACGGGGCGAGGACCCTGTGACGCAGGGCATGGGCCCCACCACCACAAGGAGGGGACACCATGACAGGGCTGCCCTCTGGTGGTGGGGCCAGGCACTGCAGCAGGTCCTCTTAGTCCAGCAGGGCCTCCCCTGCACCATCTCAGCACCCCCTTCTCAGCGCACGGCCCTGCGGGAGTGCCCCTCACTCACCAGCTCGATGCCCTGGGGGAACGGGTTGTCCTCCCAGTCCTTCTCTGGGAAGCGCTGCAGGATCTGGCCCTGGCCTTCCCCACTCCCTGAGGACAGGACAGGGGGTCAGAGCGCCACCACCTCCCACACCCCCACCCACTCAGGAGCCTCAAAGCCCTGAGTGGAAACATCTCCCCCACCCTGGCAGCAGACCAGCCTCAGCTCCCAGACCTATAGTTTCTCTAAGGAGAGGCCACAAGGCAGCCACAGAGCCCAGGGCCACCAGAGGGCACAGGGAGTAGCCCTTGCTGAGGGGTCAGGCCCCCTGCAGGCCTGGGGCTGGGCCAGGCACCAGAGCACAGAAGCCCCAGCCCGGGGTGGGGGGTGGGGGGGCGTGCACTCCCTGCTCCTGCCCTCACGCCCCCAACCGCATCAACTCCCCTCAGCCAGAACCATAGCCAGCATGCCAGCCCAGCTGCACGGCACCTGCCCCTCCAGGAAGAGGACAGTTGTTCCAGACTGTTTGACAGCCAACCCCCAGCCTAGGCACTCAGTCCCCACGACCCCCTGGCCTGCTGGACAGTAAGCGAGTGGTGTGGAGCTCTCACACCTGTTGTTTCTGTCCCAGACTGCTGCTTGTCCTCACTGCCTCTGACAAGATGGGCCCAGCAAAGGTCCCAGAAGACAGCCAGAGACAGTGGCAGCTGGCAGGAAGGACAGGAGTGCCGTCATGGGCACTGAATGTGGTGGCACAGGCCTGCTCCCTGCCTGCACAGGTCACTGCGTGCAGCCCTGGGTCCCCTGGACCAGGGTGGAGGGCTGGGGGGCAGGGGCACATGTCCCAATGTGTTCCCCAGAGACCACCCCCCCCCGACTCCTTGAAGCCACAGGGCCCGCTAAGTCCCATCTGATCTCCTCTCGCCCACTCCATGGGCAGGGCACTGCTCCCAGATCCAGTCCATGCTGGCAGGGCCAGCTGGAGGCCCCTGTCTTGCTCACCCTCTGTGGAGCCAAACCTGGAGGCATGATGAGGGCCAAGTCAGGGAAGCACCCCTCACAGGCCTCGTGGAGGATGGACATGGGTCTCTGTTCTTCCTCAAGCCCCCACCCAGCGTGGCAGCAGGGCGAAGCAGGAACAGACAAGAGCCTCCCCACCTTCAACTCCCACACATGACCAGCAGGCACCACCAGCCTCGACGCTGCTGCCCACGCCAGCAGAAAAGCAGGGGCAGATAGGTAAGGGGAAGGGCTGCCCAAGGCCCAGAAACCCACCAAGTGCAGACTTGGAGGACCTGTCACATGCAGCCTCACGTCCAGCCAGCCTGGTCTACCAGGACCTGAATGGGCACAGGAGCCTCAGACAGAGCTGGGGGCCTGGGCACAGGCAGGCAGGCCCCAGCAGGAGGCATTCCTTAGGCCCCTGGAAGGCAGAGGAGCTGGGTCACACGCACTCTTAGGCGACCACCCACCCTCCAGGATCACGGAAGGAGGTCAGCAACAGGCAGCCTGGGAGAAGGGGGGGTGAGGGGCCATGACTCTGACTCACAAAACCTCAGCTTCCTGCTCCCCTCCCCCTTTCACCACTGACATCGAGAAGAGGTGGCAGACAAGACAAGGTGGGGGAGGACAGGTGTCTGCTGGTGCCATACACGTGCACATGCAGCACGCGGGGTCCCTCCAGGCCCACCCCCAAGGGCCACAGTCAATAGGCCCAGGCTGGCTCACCCTGACCCACAGCTCCTTCCCCTCCACTCCCCCAGGGGCCGACTTGTGTGCGGCCCCAAACCACCACTGGGCACAGCCCAGCTGGCACCTAGGGCTCACCCAGTTCTTGCCATGAGGCAGCAGACTGAGGAAGAGGGGTATGTGCGGATGGGACGTAGCCTCTGCCCCACAGCCTGTCCCAAAGCCGGGGGACAGGCAGCCTTCCACAGCCTCTCCCCACAGGGAAGCGGGCAGAGTGGCTGGCCACTGGCCACTGCCCACCCTCCCTGCCTCATTCAAGTATGAAACCCCACTTGCAGGGCTCCAGGACCCTCTAAAGGACCAAGTGAAGGCTTTCCCTGAGCTGTCCCAGCTGCCCATGGAGGCAGGTGGCCAGGCAGGGCAAGTGAGTGTCCCCCGCTGGCTCCTTCTGTGGGCCATGACAGTCCCCAACTGGCCCTCAGATCTCAGCCCAAAGAGTGTCCCCTCCTCGAGGCAGCGCGTTGCCCCCTGCCCAAGCCTGGGGCCTGCAGTGGAGCCCCCAGGACCTCCCACCTCTACCGCACCCTTCTGTGATTCCAGGGGCACTTGTTGGCCAGCTGGGCCAGACAGGAGCTCCACGAGCTGGAAGCTGCATCTCTGTGCCCATCGCGGCAGCTGTGCCTGGCACAGACCGCGGCTGAACAGGGCTTGCTGAACACACACAGCCGGCTCCACCACCATCCTCCCACACCCAGCCCCGCTCACACCCCACAAGCAAACATGTTCTTCAGTAAGAAGTGCAGGACAGCTTCCGGAGCCCCGAGGCACAACAGGACACAGAGGCCCTCCCAAGATGGGTGCCCCCTGGAGGGGCCTGACCCCCTGGTCTCCCCCACCCTTCTCTGAGACCCCAGCCTACACCTCAGCTCTGTGCTAACGGGGGCCAGGCGGCAACCAGGCTGCTGGCCTGCATCCTGGGATGGGGGCGGGGCTCTGCCACATCTCCCAGTGTCCCCACCCACTCAAGCCCTTGTGGCCACGGAGGCAACCTACAGAAGCTGAATTCCCTGTCCCACCAGAGCTGTCCCACCTGGGGGTAGACACCCCCACCCTACAATGACAGGGCTAATCCAACCAGCACAGCCGTGCAGCACAGCAGGGTGCTCTATGGGGGGGCCCCAGGAGGAAGGGCACCAAGGTCCCCTGAGACACAGACAGGGACTAGAGCTTCCTCTCGCGCCACGTCCCCACAGCCAGCCCCGTGGGGGAGAACACAGAGCTCGCATCTGTCATCTGCCTGCAACACCATCACCAGTGCCAGGCTCCGACGCCTGGGCCGGCCCCAGCCAGCATGTGCTGCGGGCAGAGGCAAGGAAGGATGGCTGTCTCCCCTCCTGCCCCGCCGCACACGCCCTGAGATGAGCCCAGCTGTGGGAAGGACAGCACCTTCCTGCTGCTCCACCCTCCCAAACCTCAACACACAGGCCACTCCCAGCCAGCCACAGCGGCAGGCCATGTGCAGAGGGGCCGCAGCCTCTCCGACTTCCTCCAGTCAGACTAGACTGGCTCTGACCCAAGGCCTTGGACCCTTCAGGCTCCCAGGGTGGGGCGGGGAGCCAGCTGAGGCCATCCCAAACAGCCCCAACCTGCTCCAGAGGGAGGGCAGGAACATGGGTGGGGAGAGTAGATGGGGCCCAGGAATGTGGCCAGCTCAGCAAGTCAAGACTGAAAGAGGCCAGGCCATGGGATAGAAGGTCTTTTTCCCAGATATTGGGGGGTGGAAGATGTGCACTTACTACCTGGTCAGCTTGAACACATTTCCTGCCCCGAAAGACACACCCCAGTACTGGCCAGACTGTGTTAAATCAGCTGACCACCGTCAGGGCCCTCCTGGGCCAGGAATGGGGCACGGGTGGTCTCTCCAGCCCCTATTATGTCCCCAGAGCTGGGCCCCCTCCACTCACCAGGGGAGGAGTCTGCACCCTCTGAGATGAATGAAGGGGTCCCACCAGCCACTCCTTGCCCTCCTGCCTGAAGCAGTCTGCAAGGTAGTAACATGAAGCCAGAATGCTCCCTCAGGCAGGACTCTGGGGCTCAGCACCCAGGCCCTGCATCCAGCAGCTCCGGACGGGATGTCCAGATCCAGGCCAAGGACAAGACACCCCCTACTCTTACCCTCTCCACCGAACCCAAAAGACCCTGTGTCTTGCCCCAATGTTCTAGGCCTGCCAGCAAGCAGGGGGACCGCCACCTCCTGCTGAGGTGCCTGCAGGTGTCCACACACCTGCTGCTCAGCATGAGCAGCACACCCATCATTTCCCAGAGCCTCTCACACGAATGGTTTCACGTGTGTGTCCATCTTGTGCTCACAGGAGCCTGGAAGGTCTGTGTGACTCATCCCATTCCCAGATGGGGAACTTGGGGTGCCAAGGGCCTAAAGACTGGCACAAGGTCACAGAGATATCAAATGGTGAAGCAGGGACCCACCGACCCCCAATCTGCTTCAGACTTCCCCACCACCTCACTCTGCCCTGGGCCCCACAGTCAAAGTTCCAGCCTGTGGGCTTGTTCCTCACAGAGATGGACCAGTCCTACCAAGGGAGGCCCTGAGGGTGGCCTGCCAGCAGCTGACCAGCTCCAACCCAAGAAGGCAGTGGTTAGGGGGCTCCATGGTCCTCCCACCCCTGTTGCAGTGGATGTCTTGAGACTTATTCCTTCCGGCCACTCCGGGTGAGCAGGCATTGTGGGCTCCAGCCTTCTCCCCTGTCCTGCTCAGAGTCCACACACACCTGGGGTGCCCAAGCCTGTGTGGCTCCAACCAGTTTGCCATGGAGCCCACCCATGACTCCTTCTGCCTCCCTGACATTCCCTTCAGCTGCCACCACCATCAGCATGCCTTCTACCTGTCCTCTGCCTGCGGTCTCTGCCTCCTCAGCCCTCCCTACACTGCCCTCAGCATCGTCAGCTGCCAAGCCCACTCTACTCATGCAGCCCCTGCCCTGGCACCCAGCCCAGGGGCCTACCCTGGTGCAGCCCCTTGGCCATCCTTGTTTCCCTGGATCGCATGCAACCCTCTGCTCCAGATGACAGGCCCTCCTCACTGCCCCCTCCCCACAAGCCTTGAAGCAGATGGCTCTCTCTCTGGGCCTGAACAACACAGTGAACTGCAGGACGAGGACAACTGGTCCTTGCCCACAAGAACTCCCTTTCTGGAGGGAGAGATGTGCTCATGACCAAGAGCGACTGGATGGATATGCAGACAGGTAGAGCAGAGAGGAGGAGCGAGTGCTGAGTGAACAGGGACTGAGGAGTGTCTGGAAAGTGCAGGGTCCAGCAGGTGGAGGCTCAGCAAGAAGACAGGCAAAGAGAAGAGAAAATCCAGGTCCTGGATGGTGACAGTGGCTGCTGCAGTGACAAGAGGCAGGGTAGCTTGGGGTGGGGGGAGGGGGTGCTCAACCCCACCCTCAGCTCGAGATTCAGCCCCAGTCTGACCACACAGCCACCTCTACCACCCCCAATGACATGTACTGCCCTCTTGCCACTGGGATTTGAGCCCACAGCTTGGCTCTGGGTTAGCCCGGGGGCGTGTCCCAATCCCTCTGTGGGGTCTCAGACCAGGCACTCAAACTCTCCGCCCTGACTCCACTCTACAGATGGGAGCAATAGGAGAGAAACCTCGGTGGGCTGCTGAGAGGAAGTGAGATCACACACACACAGGGCTGTGCAGGGCCTGGCACACCAAGTGCGCTCCCCAGCGCCACTGTCTCCCGACTGCTGCTGATGTCATTGCCAGGCTGCTTTCTCCTACCCTCTGGGCTGAAGGGCTCTCAGACATAGGCGCTGACCCTAGACGGACCTCCTGGCCATCGGCACCAGGCACCACACTGATCCCCAACCCAGGGCTTGGCTTGCAGGCATGAAGATGCAGGCCTTCTGCCAGGAACCTTCTCTCTCCTCCCCACGGTTCCTCCTGAAGTCCTTCGAGTTCCAGCTCAGACACTACCTCTTCAAGAAGTAGTCCCTGAACCCCATCCCTCTTCTGCATCCCACCCAGCCTCCTGGACCAGACACGTCACAGGGGCCGGAGGCTCCAGACCAGAGGCACTGGGGGTCAGAGGAGGGGCGTGCAAGTGAACGGTCCGTGCCCCCGGAGGCAGAGCCGCCCGGCAGTCGGCCAAGGCGGAGAGAGCCCATCCCACCCAACTGGGAGTCAGGAGGCCGAGCCGCCCCAGGGCCCTCCCACCTCCCGGGCGACGCCGAGGCGCTGCCGGCCTGGTTCTGCCCTGAGAGAGGCGGGCAGGCTAGGCTCGGCCCGCCCAGTCTCATCGCGCTGCCCACCTTAGAGAGGCAGGCCCTCTGCGACCCCCGACCTCAGACCCCGACCCAGCCCAGCCGGCAAGTGTCCTGCTGACCCTGGGGCAGCCCCGCCGCCGTGACCGACCCTTTCCGGCTCCCGGCCCCCCGGCCCCGGCTCTCGGCCGCGCGCCGGCACTCACCGCGCGGGTGCGGCCCGAACGCCACCAGCACAAAGTAGTCCGCGAGCCGCGCCATGGCGAGGGGCGCGGGCGGGCTCCGCGGCTCGGGGACGCGAGGGCGGAGCGCTCATGGCCCGGCCTCGGCCCTGGCCCGCGCACCCCGGACGCCCCTGGCCCGCTCCGCGGCGGCGGCGGCCAGGGTTCCCGCCGCCATCTTCCCAGCCAGCCGGCCCGCCCGGCCGCGCCGTGCGCCTGCGCGGTCTTGCCCCGCCCATATGGGCGGGGCCTGTAACGATGCGCCCCCATTGGTCCAGCGGAGCGGGCTCGGTTCCCGGGGGCGGAGCCCTGCCTCACCGCCCCCTCACCGCCCCAGAGCGGTGACAGCGACGGCGGCTCCCGCGGGTCAGCGGCAGGCGCCGCCGGGGTCCGAGGGCGCCTCGCGGTGGCGGCTCCCACGAGGGACGGAGAGGGGTCCTGCCCTATCCCTGGGAGCTCTTCCCCGGCGCTGTCAGTCTGGAGAAAGGCTGGAGCGCCCGGCCCTGCCCGCAGATCTCCCACGCTGGGAGAATGCCCACCCAGGCCCTGCCCTTGGGGTTCCCAGCCTGAGGAGTGCTCGGGCCGCCCTTAGAAGCCCCATCTAAGAGGGCTGAAACGCTTAGCACATGACCTTAAGAAAGGCGCGCTGCACGGCCTGCTGTAAAGTCCAACGTTTTAGGCAGTGAGGGGTCTGGGGCCCAGGTTCGGTGCTTTGGAGAAGGCTACACCACCCTCAGGGCAGGGGCCGGCCAGGGCCTCCCCCGCAGTGGTGCAGGGTTGGACAAGGGGGACACAGTCTAGGGCAGGACATGCTAGGAGAGGAGCTGGGGAGGTAGAGGGGAGCCTCAGAGCTGCCCCACGGACATGCTGGGAGAGGGAATCAGGGTTGAGCTTGTTTTTAGATGAGGTTGGCTGCTGCAAGAACCTCCGAAGGAACAAACTGCTGACGTCCATGTTCCACCCCTTGCAGGGGCCAGCCAGAGACGAGCTGAGGGAGGGGGCTGTAGGCCCAGGCACAGCCTCCTCTGCTTCTGTCGGGTCCTGGATACACAGTCTGAGAAACCGTCCTTTTTGCGCCTGCTGTCTTGAGTGGGTTTTAGTCATTTACACCGAAAAAGTTCTTCACCACCACATTAGCACCCCACTCTGCTTGTGCACGGGCAGGCAGTGCCCTTGGCAAGTCCTCTGGCCTGACACCTGAGCCAGGACTGGCTCTCCCCCAGAGGGTATGGGGACCCTGAACCCCATTCTCCCCTACCCTCATGCCCTTCTTGCAAGGAATCCATTCCTTGCAGCCCTCTCAGAGGCACCTTAGGGTCAAGGGTAAGTTTGGGGTTACTTCTAGACCATGATACCCCCATCAAGTTCCTTGCTATTGAGTTTCTTGCCCACCACACTGTCCGTGTCACCCTCAGAGGTGCTCACTCCTGCCTGCTTCCTCCCCTTCCCAGGGACTGAGCCTCCTCTCCGCCCAACAGGGAGCGACTCTCTCCAGTCCTGTTCCCATCCTTTTACCTCCACCCAGCTTGGCTCCAATGTCAAAGCTATGGAGGGGAGGCCTGGTGGCATCACCACACCCCAAGCCTCTCCCTTCATGCTCACTTCCCCCTCCACAGCTACCACAGAGGCTCTACCCTCCTGCCCCCCTCCCCATAGCTGTTTTCTCTCAGTGCCCCAACCTCAACCCCTTCCTCTCTTGGATCCGTGCCATCAGGATGAAATTCAGTCTCTCCCACCTTAAAACACTCAAGCAAAACCTCCTGAGATGCTGTCTGCCCAGCCAAGTGCCACCCTAGCTTTTCTTGCCCCAGGAATTTCTCTAAAGCGTTCCTCCAACGTCACCACCACCACCTGGCTTCCGTGGCCCAGCCCGCGTGCACCAGGAGAAACTCTGGTTTACTTCTAGCGTGTTTCCATGGGTGGGTGGTACTCTGGGAGCCAGCCCATCGCCCCCCAGAAGCAGCCCCTCCACTGAGGGTAAATGAAAGAAGCCCTTGGATTTCCCTTCGGAGGGCACGTGGACAGTGACAGACAACTGTCATGAGCTGTGCAGTGCAGGGGGCTGTAGGGCCACGGGGGGTCCCTGATCCAAGCAGGAGGGATAGGGGTAAAATAAGCTACCAAGCTGAGGCCTGAGGACATCCTGTCTGTGGGCTGTTGGGGAGATGGGACCCCAGGTCCACGGCAGCAGCAAGTGTTCTGAGGCTTACCTCCACCTGTTGTAGAGACAGGCAATTTTGATTTATTTTTTGTTTACTAGAGGGGTGAGTAACATGATCACATGTATTTTGGAAAGATGGTACTGGCAGAACTGTGGATGGCAGATTGAGGGACGATGGGATGCTGGTGGGAGAAGCAGCAGCTGCAGAACTGGGTAGGCCCCTGAGGTCCTTTGCGTGCCCCCCTGATTTGTGGCTTCAGAGCTGGAGTGCTGGGTCCCATCCCCTCTCTGTGGGTGATGCTCACCACCTCCTCCCCTCCTTGCCTCCCAGAGCCTTGCCATCTCTGAAACTCCCAAAATTGTGTTCCAGGTCTGCCTTCTCTTCCTGCAGGCCCAGGACACTGGAGGCCAGCCAGACACCTCTGCCAGGATGTCCCCCAGGCAGCTCCCTGCATCAGCGAACGGAAGGGTTGACGCTCCCCATCTGCCCCTCTGCTGTGCTGTTTCTCTGACCCATCCACTCTGTCCTGCCCCCTGCCCCCACACCCTTCCTGCCAGCCCTCCAGCATCCACCCTCCCTGCTGAACTTCACTTCTAATGTAAATGTGATCACATCACCCACTCTTGTCCCTGGTGAAAATAAACAAATAGAAACTCAAGTACCTGCTGATGCTTCCCTGCCTTTTTCAGGATGTAAGTCAACACTTGTGGCTGTGTTCAACACTTGTGGGTTTATTCATCCAGCAAATGTCTATTGAGGTTCTGTGACTTGTGCGGCAGGAGGGATGGAGACTGACCAGGTCACTGATGATGACCTGACAGAGGGAACAAGCCTGGGGCAGGGTAAGGCAGAAGAGGAAACACAAATGACCTAGAGATGCTCAGATGATCACAGAAGTGTCTGTAAGGGGGTGATGAGATAATTGTTCCTGCTGACACCGAGTCCACAATCAGTTGACAGTTCATCGGCTTTGTGGGGAGCAGTTTGCTCCAACTGGTAACACAAACACAGGCTCACCTTCAGCCAGAATTTCCGCTTCTGGGAAAGCATCCTATACAGACTCATCTATGAGCTTCACTGACGGGTTCTTGCTCTTGGAAAGCCTGGAAATCATCTACTTGCTCACTAATAAAGATCAGCTAATTAAGTCACAGGACACCTACATGTTGGTGTAGGGCCAACCATAAGAATGGCGGTCTCTTAAGTTCACACATGTTTTTACTGATACATGCATATATGTGAGTACCAAATATACACAGAGGACGCCCTCTCAACAACACACACTAGTGCACCCAAGAGAAATGGGGCGCCAGCCTGGACTTGGGAGAGGAATTCACAGTGGGGGGCTGTGAGGGGTTCTCAGTTCTTATTTAAATTTCTTGTAAAAACCACTTAATACTTCAGTAATGGGGAGAAAGGGCAGAGTTTTTATGAATACATCTGCTAGGGGAGAGGTCTCAAAATGCCCCCCCCCAATCCATGCAGGCACTGAGGGGTGAGACGCTCAGGGACTAGCTGGTGCAGAGGTGGTGGGTGTGGTTGACCCCACCCCCCAGCACTCACTACTTCAGCCTGGAAGTTTTGGCCCCTCCAGGCTCCGGGACAGTGTTCCCCACCAGAAGGAGCAGAAGCAAGGCTGGCATCTCCGGGTCTCTGGCCTGCCGCCCGGCGGGGAAGGGCCCCTCCGCCCGCGCTCCCTTCCCTGCACGCACAGAGCTGGCAGCAGGGCCGTAGCCCACCCCGCGGCCCGCCCTCTGAGTCGGGGTCCGGGGAGGGCGCCCCGCCCAGCCCGCGCGTCTAGCTCCGCCTCCCTGGAAGACTATTTAGCCTCGGAGGTGCCCGGGTTCCGGCCCCAGCAGGACCCCGACGGACAGCCGATGAGGAACTCCCCGCTCCACCAGTAAGAGACACGCCCGCCGAATTCGCACCCGAGACCCTCGCCAACGAACCAGGCTCCAGCCCGCCCGTCCGAGCGCTGAGGGCGCCCCGAGGAGGAGGTGGCTCAGCCTAGGGCGCCCCGACACCTGCCCAGCTCACTGCCTCCCGCAACCCCGCCCACCATGGCCTGGCACCTGACGGTCACCCTCGGTTGCATCAGCTTCCTCTACCTGCAGTTCCCAGGCACACTGTCCCTCGGCCTGGGCGGGAGCCGGCTGCCGGCGCGACCCAGGTGAGCCGGGCTCAGATCAGCCTGACCCCTGGTCCACGTGGCAGGAAACCCTCCCTCTCCCCAGTACCCCCAGCCCCATCTTGGGGAAACCCACCACCTGCTGCTAGGGCTTACCCCCCTAAACCCAGGGCCAGCCCCCATGCCTTAAGCAACCCATGAGCAGGGCTGGAGGCTTCTCTTCCTTTGCCTCCCCTCCTGAGGCATGCCCACTCCCCTACTGGCAGAGTAGCCCCCTCAAAAGGAAAGGTCAGCTATGGGAGGGGAGGCTGGAGGGGTCCCCAGGCCTGCCCACCTCCCACCACCCCAAAGGACTGAGGGAAGTCACTTGAGTCCTGAGCATAAGGACCTACTGAGGCCAGGGCTGCCCCTTGCCCAGGGAGGCAGAGGTGAATGGACATGTGACCTAGGCCGCAGGTCCTGAGCTCAGTGGGCTCCCCCTGGCCTGCTGAGTAATGTGGGGGCTGTGGGCTTCCCCTGGCGCTGCTCCAGGCTGTTGGGGAAGATGTGGGTTTCCCCTACCAGTGACCCCAGGCCTGTGTGGGAGGAAAAGTGGGTGGATTTATGGGCCTGTGAAAGGCTGGGCCATCAGGTTTACTTCCTTCATCTCCCTCTACAGGGAGCCCCCAGCCCGGACTTCTTCCAGTGGCTTGCAGCCCCGTTACCCTGGAACCCGGCCTGTGATCTGGAAGTTGCACCGAGCCCTCCAGCCACAGAAGAGTGCCAGCCTGGCCCCTGCTATGGGTCAGGCTCTCCGGAATGGCCCTCGCCAACACTTGGGTGCCCACAGGCCCCGAGCCCAGCTCCTGCGTGTGGGCTGTGTGCTGGGCACCTGCCAAGTGCAGAATCTCAGTCACCGCCTGTGGCAGCTTGTCAGGTCTGCTGGCCTGCAGGACTCCCCCCCTGTGGACCCCAGCAGTCCCCACAGCTATGGCTGAGGTGGGTCAGGCCATACCCCAGCCTGCCCCGGCTGGGATGCTACACCCAAATCCCAGAACTGCAGCTCAGCCCCCAGCCCAGAACCAGCCCTCAGAGCACCTGCAAACAGCAGTAACTAGAACATTGTACAGGCAGGCCCCTGAGGACACCCCATCCCACCCCACCCCACATCTACCAGGTTCTGCAACAGGCAACCTTGAATGGCTCTGGACACAGAAGCCCATGCACATGTGTGGACCTAGGCAGTCTGTATACCCAGGGGGTCTGCACCCTTGGGGTATAACACTCAGGGGACAGGGCCAAGCAGAGGCAGCCAGCAGCATTAGATGCCAAAAAGGGCTTGAGAGGGGAGGTGTCTGTGCAAGGATGTAGAGCACAAGCCAGGGGCTTGAACCCCTGTGGGCACGTCCGGGGAAGCAGGAGAGAAGGGGTGAGTTGGCCTGGCCTGGCCTCTTCACTGCTGGTCCTAACATCAAAGGGTTAAAGCTGAGCTGCCCTGCTCCCTCTGGGCCCAAGGTCACAATGGTGACCCCTGCCTGGGTCCCCTGTGGGGTTCAAGAGGTGTTCTGGGCCAAGGCAGGGCTGGGGTAGGGGGGAAATCTCCCAGCCCAAGTAGGTCAGTTAAGTCAGGTCCATCACCACCTCGAGGGGGTGGGGGCTCCACAGGCTCCCTGAGCCCCATCCTGCCCTGCGTGGGGACTCCATGGGACCGGGTGTGGGGACGACAGAGCAGAAGACTGAGCAGGTTTGCCAGGAGCCTGTGCAGGGGGAACTGGCCTCAAACCATCAGAAGGATGGGCAACCAACAGTCCACAGCCAGTAGGCAGAGTTCTCAGGGTGTGTCTGCCCTAGGGGAGGCTTTTCTGTGCGGTGATACCTGAGCCTCTGTTGGTCCCGCAGTACTGGCACCCCACACCGCATAGGCCTGGCCCAGGTGCAGAGAGGTGGTTATTTAACCAACATTCATGCAGCACTGAATGAGTCCGCCTCTCAGCCGCCCTGTGGGGAGGGCACTCTCCTTACTCCAACTCTGGAGGCAGATGCTGCAGCCACAGAGGTCAGGGCTGTGCCTATGGTCACTACCGTGCCCGCCCACAGAGCCCACACTCTGGATCACTAGCAGGCCTGCCCCTCAGACCCCTGAAGCCCCCCAGGGTGGGAGTCTCCTGGAAGCACCCATCTGGGCGTCCACCCTTGTGTTTGCTCTTCCAGCTCAGGGATCAGCTGGCCAGGTAAAGGCACCTCCCCTCCACTAGGCCCCGTGGGAGCTGTTCAGGCTGGTCCCTGCCCTATTGGAGGCCTCCGTGCACAGGGAGCTGAACTGAGGACAGCAGGGGTCCCCAGGGGAAGGCACTGAGAGTGCCCAGGTCCTGAGTGCACAGGAGGTATGTGTGTACCTGGGGAGCTGGAACGGGCATGTGTTAGTAGGGGATAGAGAGGCCAGCAGGCTGGGCCTCCGAGCCATGTGCCTGTGTGAGGGATGTCAGTAGAGGCAGGCAGGGAGGATAGGCAATGAGCAGGGCAAGGGGGACTGGGGACCAAGGAGAGGAGGGCTCCAGGAGAGTCGGAGCTCAGCTCTGCCAAGACCCTCCCAGACTCCGGCCCCGGGGCAAAGTCCTCTGAGGTCTGGTCCTCCACACAGGATGCTCCCTCTGCCAGGAGCACTGCTCCGCACAGCAGGCACTCTCCACGTGGCAACACAGGCTGCCGGACCCAGGACTGCACTGCCCGGTCCCCTCGCTGAGATGCTCCCTGAGCCTTGGGCCATCTTTCCTTACAGTCACCTGCTATGGTCACAGCACTGCACCTGGTGTCCACATAGTCCCTGAACTCCAGGCTGAGTCCAAGCTGCCCACCTCACACCCCACTTACAGGTCTGGTGGCAGCCCCCCAACTCCTCCCCCACCCTGCTACCCTCCCATTGTTCCTGCTCCTGCCAGAACCTCCTCTTCCTCCTCACCACATCTCTCACATCTGGATCCTGTGAGCCGGCTGTTCGCTCCTCCTCTTGGTCCAAGCCACCACTTGCTTTGGGGCTATGGTTCCTGCCTGCTCCCTAGAGACCCCGCTCCATCCTTGCAGCAACATCAGAGGCCTAACACTGAATAAAATACATCCCTCCCCACCCCAGGGGCTGACATTCCAGTGGGAGGGGGCAAAAGGAAACCAACCTCAGAGTAAAGTGAATAACGGGTGCACAGCACGTGGGAAGCAGCTGATGCTATGGGCTCACAGGGGCCAGGAGCCCTTGGCCATTTCAAGTGGGGGACCCCAGCACCCCCCCCGCCGCCGCCAGTTATTCTCAGTGCAGGCAGGAGGAGCCTTGTGGGGAACCCAACACCTCGCCCCTTGCCCACTGCCCTCTCCCACCCCAGCCTTTCCCTGGAGCCCAGGCCTCTTCCCAGTGAGACGAGAGCTTCAGCTCCAGGCAGGCACGTCGTCAATGTGGTCCCCGCCGCGTCCCCACTGCCCTGACCTGGCTGCTCATGACTCTGCTATGCATTCACCTCTGCCCTCACTCCAGGAGCCCGACAAAGACCACTCCCACCCGCCGACCAGACTTCAGGCGGCCTCCTCTGAGCCTGCTGCTCCTGAGTCCTGCCCCAGACAAGTGGGAACCCCACCCTTGATCTCACCGCCTGGGCTGCCTTCGGGCAGAATCCTGCCAGGTTGGCTTAACAAGAGTCCCTACGCTGGATGTCTCCTCTATCAATTCTCCGTCCTGACACCCCACCCCTGTGCCTTGCTTGGTGCCTGTAAATCCCCAGCTGTCTTTGCCGTGTTCAGAGTGGAGCCTGACCTCTCCCCTCCAGCTAGTCTTGAATAAAGTCTTCCATCCCATTTTAACAAGTGTCAGAATGATTTTCCTGAAACAAGCCCAGCTCAGCCCCGCATCCCAGGTGTTGTGGGTGATAGGGTGGGCCCGGGGTACGCACCGCCTATGGAGGGG